>NW_024354502.1:20394039-20654883 GCF_902729225.1 Pteropus medius | reverse complement strand
AAAAATTAAATTTTCCTCTGCCATGGTGGGAAGTTAATATATGTCTAAAATAGAAGGAGAAAAAAAGAAAACTATGTTACTCAAAACTATGGAGGGAAATACCAGAAAAATATCTAAAAGAGTTGAAAGTGCTCACTGCCGAAAACGCCAAAAAGCGGGAGCCGAGGGCAGCAAAAGCAGGCCTTTTATTATAAGCCTGGTCGTACCTTTTGACGTTTAAGTAGGGCGTATTTATCACCCTGATCAAAATTAACGTTAAAAGATAATTTCGATATTAGCTTACTTACCTTTCTTTTCTCCCCATAAAACTAGAACCTAGAGTGGAAATATATATCGCCTCTTTGGATCTTTTTGCTCTTTGAATAGAATATACTGCCTTACTCCTTATTCTGGTATCTAATCTAAGAACAGAGCAGCAGTTTTAATCACCCCAAATAACACACAATCTTCGACCCAATATTTGACTTTGAAATTAATTTTGCAGTTCTATTTGACTACACTTAGGTCCTAAGTTACATTGTGAAAAGCCAGCTTGTGAAACATTTAAAAATCGTTCCCCTCTCCCACCCGCCTCTTCCCCCAAGGTAGACTGTCTCTGACGGAACGTATCAGGAACATATCAATTGCAGCAACACGGTCCCCTCTCACTGATTTCGCCCTCTTTTGGGGCCCCACGCCTTGCCTGCACCTGGCTATCAAATTCAGAGGTCTGAGCCCGCCAATCACCCTTCAATCGCTAATTCAGTGTTTATTAGGCATGCCAGATGCCCAGTGCTGGCTTAGCCCTCTAGGGAGAGGAAATACCAGACATGGTCTCTGCCTTGAAGGAACTCAGGAACTTAAAATCCAGTTAAGAGAGGGGGTTACAGACAAAAAACACATTGTGAACAAAGTAGCATTAAGAGAGAATCTGTGAGATGCGGGAAGACGTGTTGTTTGCGTCCTGAGTCGGGCTGACCAGGGATGGTGGGGATGACTAGATCGGACTCCAGGGTGGAGGTGGAACTTGGCCTGAGTGCTCAGAGGTCACATCCTGCTTAAAACTATCTCTCTGAACTCCCCTGACTTGGCACCTCTCCCCGCAAAGTTAATCCTGCCTTCCCCTGGGCTAACCCTGTATTTTGGAAATGCGTCTGGCATCACAATCATCTCATGGCATGACAGCGGTAGCTGTTTTTTTTACCCCACTAAACCATGGGCTCCAAAATACACAGGCCTGTGTATTTTGGTGGCCACGGCCCCCACCTCAGCCCAAGGGCTCTAGAATGTGAGCTGAATGAAGGAGTGAATATTGTTTACTGCCAGAGGGAAAATGACGAGCCTTCGGCAGTGTGGGTGTCCCCTGCCGCCACCGGCCTCCTTTCCCACCCTGCCGGGTTTGCATCTGCACGTGGGACGTGGGAAGGCTGCTGGGAAAGCAGGTCAGAAAGCCAGATGGCAGGGAGCTCTCCCTAAAGGTCGTCTGAAGGCAGAAGCTGACCTCCGGCTGTGCCTGGTACATCAAGGACTCCCAGAGAACCCACAGCCATCCCTCCCAGGCCCCGGGGCCTCATAGCTGCCTGTGAAGGCCTTAACATTGACTGTCCTCTGGATTTATCACAAACACAGAGCAAACAGCAGCCAGGCGGTCTTAGCGAGGAGTGGTTCTGCGGATGGCCGGCATGGAGTGGCCACCCCAGATCTGTGGTTCTGGGGCCACCTGAGCCCATGTCGTGAGCCGGTGGACGGCAGAGACAAGAGACTAAAGAGGTCAGTGGGGCACCTGGGGCCTCGCTGCTCCCCAGACACCTTGGAGACACTTCGAAGGAGAGACAGCTGGCCACCCCTGGCGAAACTGGTGCCAGTCTCACCTTACACTCCTGGGCTACCTCTGTCACGGTTCTTTAACTCCGGTCTCTTCATATGTCAAAAATCCCTAATAATACCTCCCTCAAGAGGGTCCACCAGGCCAGGTGAAGAAACGCAGGAGCGCGGCCAACCCCGGGCGTGGCACACCAGCTGCCCTCGGCCGTGTCATCTCAGTGCTGTTTTCCCACCACCCAGCTCTCACATGAGGGAGACGCAGAGCACAGCAGCGTCCCGAAAAATGACAGGAGTTCTAAGCATGACTTGCATTTTTTATAATTCTGTTTTTCTCTTGACCCAGTTACAGAAAAAAAAAAAAAAAGGAGGCTTTTTGCTCCTTTTCCTCTTGGGCCCAGGGGTTGTGCTAGTTCACCCAGCTGGGGGTGGATTGTGTCAATCAGAGAGTGTGCAGGAGGGACCCTCTGAGCAGTCCCGGGAGGAAGTGCTATGCCAAGGTCAGGGTGAAGGTCAGCCTCCCAGGCCTCTGGTCTTAGCTCAGCAGTCCTGGGGAAAAGGCGGCTGGTGCAGAGAGGGAGGGAGGCAGCAGACCCGAGGGGACAGCCCCTCTCCCCCGTGCAGCTTCCGGTTCCCTTCCTGACCAATGCTGGCCATCCTAGAATCACCTGCGATGCTTTTAGAAACCGTTCATGCTGGACCCCGCCTCCTCCTGGATTCTGATTCCATTGGTCTAGGAGGGGGCCCAGTCATTGGCGCTGGTACATAGCACCCATCCTGGTGGTGAAGGACAGCCAGGGTGGAGATGCTCTGGCCTAATGGGACTTGGCTGCTGAATTAACCCCTTCCTGAAAAGTCATCCTTGGATAAGTCATCTGCTTGTGGGAGGAGCGTGTGCTCAGGAGTCAGGCGACCCAGGTTTGCACTCTGGCTTTGCCACTCCTGGCTGTGTGTGACCTTGGGCAGGTCACCTAGCATCTTTGAACCTCAGTTTCTTCATTTATGCAATGGAGAACAGAACCTCTCTTCCAGCGCTGTAGTCTGCGTTAAATGAGATCAAGCATGTAATGTGGTTAGCACAATACTTGACATGTCATTAATGTTAATTATGATTAATACTAATTATTATTATCATTTGGAGAAAATGCTCTTATTTTCGACCTAATCTTGCAAGTGGAGAAGATTAAAGCCTTGGGATCATTTAAGGCACTTATATAATGGATTCTAATGGCAAATGACCACATGAACGGTGCTACCCTAGGCCATTTCTTTTCTCCCCACTCTACCTGTAAGTCCCAGGAAAATCCTCCCAGATCTTTTTGTCCCTGATGGTGACAGGAATGTAGTTTCATAATACACTGTTACGAAAGCATTTTTCAGGCATTATCTCATTTAACATTAGCCCCAGCCCTCATGACAACCCCACAGCTCCTTCTCAGCTGCGTGACAAATGGAGCCACATTACTGGGTGCAGTGGGCATGTACCAGCCACAAAAGCAGTCAGCTTGGGCCCCGGCTCTGGCCTTGTGAGGCGTGAATCTCAGACACGTGGGCACATGCTGCCTGATCACTCTTGCTGATACCTTGCACTCAGGCAGGAGTTGGGCTTAAAAAAGCAACTCTCATTTTCTTTCTGGAAAGGGTGCTGTGCTCTGGCTGCTGCCTGCTCTCCCCCTTCGGCAGGAGGTAATGGGGGCCAGGGGTGCACTGAGGGTCCAGGTACACAGGAGCAGAGAGACAGTGGAGTCCCAGAGCAATGAGGGACGTACAGACCGTGTCCCTTCTAGGGCTTCTCTTTTTTCCAGGGGCTGCTTTTCCATGGTGCCTCTACCCAGGGAGCAGACAGATCTCAAAGGCAGACTGCTGACGGGACGACACCCTGCTGGGGACTGCTCCAGAGGAGAGAGGGAGACAGGAGGGACATTCATCAGGCAATCAGAAAAGGTCAGAGGTCACTTCCTGAGGAGGGAAGAGGAATCTAGAAGAACTTAAGTGAGGTCATGTGGCTGGCACAAGTGAGCAGGGGTGAGAGTGGGGGCCAGAGAGGTAAGTGGAGTGACCGTGTGGGCTTTCAGTGACCGTGTGTGCGTGTGGCCTGTCTCTGCTTCTAAGACAATGGGAAGCTACTGAGGGTGCTGGCAGTGGGGATGCCATGACCAGACTTATGTTTTGTGCTGGCTTCAGTTCTACTTATAATCCCGTTATTCTTTCCAAGAAAAGCTCCACCTAACACAGCCAGTATCATAGACTAGGCTGTGTGCTGAGTACCCTACCTGTACGAGCTTCCTCTCCCATGGGACACCACAGCATGTGCACAAGGATGCTGGGGCCCTATTTTGCCCCGGGCCCATTCCAAGTCTCCTCCTACCCCTTTGCAATGGAGGGAGGGACTGTTTTTAGCTTGCTAGATGTTAGAACATGTAAGCCAGACTTACCCCCTCCTGATGTCGTATCTAATGTACTTGGCATCAAAGGCTCTCAGACCCAGGAGGACCCCCAACATTCAACTGTCATATACTCTCACCTGCTGCTTGAACTCACTCCTCTAAAAGCCCCTACTGGGTGTCAGGAGGCCACCAGAAGACAGCCCTGTGGATTGAGTGCTTAGGTGTAGTGGCCACAGAAATTTCCTACTTTTTCCCACCCCAGATGGCCGGACCTCCCTCCCGATGTGAGGGCTGAGGCTGCCTGGCCAGCTGACCCCATGGGTGATGGTGTCTGAAACACAGGGCCAGAAGAGGAGGAGCCGGGTACGTGCAAGCTCATCGATTAGTCAAGTCACCACTCCCACCTTGGAGCGCAGTGAGTGAAGGATGAATTCATTCACGCATGAAGTTCAGAAGCACCTACTTCTGAGCCCAGGAAGGAACGAGGAAGGAAGCGCTGATGAAGAATGTCCCCAAACAAGCACCATGTCATTGGAAAACTGTCACTTGAGAGCATCTCAAAGTGACTTTTGAGATGTACGTCGTTTGAGAGCATCTAACAGATGCCGGATGCTGCCAGAGATGTGATAGAGGTGTTTCCTGGCCATCTAGGTAGGGCAGACTAGGTGGCATCTACAGTCTGAGCAAAACTGATGTAGGAACTGGTGCGGTTGTGCGCGTGCGTGTGTGTGTGCGTGAGCGTATGTGTTTTGGACCGGGAGAGGGGAAGGGGACGCTGAGTATCTGGGAGATGCCCCTCCTTAACTTCAACTGTTACTATTTTGCTTTCATTTACTACATATTGGAGGCCTTATGCTAAAAACAGTTTGAAAACCACTGCTAGAAGGGAACAGTGAGTTAATGAAGAATCGTGAGCAGAAAAGTGACATGGTAAGATTGCATTTTAGGAATATCGCTCTGCTTGCAGGATGGATTGGAGGGAAGCAAGAGTGGAGATGCTGAGTCAGTTGGGAGGTAGCGATGGCAGCAGTGGAGAGAGAAGAGCGGAGTGGAGGTAAAACCAGAGGGACCCGGTAGTGGAGATGCAAGACGAGAAAAAGGAGGCATCTTGCATAATCTGTTGGTTCCAGTCTGGGAGCACAGTGCTGGGAGCTGCCGAGTTGCAGAACACAAGAGAGGAGCAGATTCTAAGGAAGGTGGATGAACTGGGCGTGTGGGTGTGACAGCCCTGTGGGACCTTCCAAGTACAGATGGTAAACCGGCAGCTGCATTTTCAAGTCTAGACCTCAGTAGAGAGCTCGGAGCTCTAGATGTACACTTGGATTTTCGATGTAGAAATGTCATTTGAAGTTACATGCATGGAGGAGGTAATGTGGAGTGGGGGAAAGCATAGCTAGAAAAGGGACCGGGAATGAGTCTTGAGAAACCCCAATGTTAAGAGGGGCAGAGAAATTAGAGCCAGGAAAAGAAACGACACAGTGGCCATGTGTCAGTGGGCGGCTGGAGTTAAGCATCTGAAGCTCAAGAGAGAGTAACTAGATGAAGATTTGTGAGTCCTCAGCACCTAGGATGTCACTGAAATGGTGGGAGAGGATGGGAGTGAGAAGAGGGAACCTTGGAACCACCCATTTGTCAGGGGAGAGCAAGGCGGAGAAGGCCTCGAAGGAGACGGTGAAGGATCAGCCAGAGCAGCATGAGAAGCACAGGGCGGTCTCAGGGGCTGGGTCAGTCAGGGTACTTTGGGCTGCAAGTAATGGAATAGCTGACTGAAACTGGCTTAGGTAACAGGAACTTTAATTCTCTCATAAAAGGCCCAGAGGTAGGCAATTCCGGGGTTGGTTCAATGGCTTAGTAAGTCATGTGTCTCTTGGGCTTTTCCCTATGTTTGCGAGATGGCTACGGCAGCTCCAAACATTAATTTTTCACCGATAATGTGGCTTTTTCTTTGTGTCTCTCTTTCTCCTTAATCAGAAAGTAAATCTTTCCCACAATCTCTCCCAGCTAGACTTTCTCTCAAATCCCGTTACCCAGCTGTAGCTGCGAGGAGGCCAGTGATGCGAATAACTAGTATTTCAGTCTCGTAGTAGAAGCCGGGCTCTCGCTGCAAGAAGGTGGGAGAGAGGCCGGCAATCAGGAGGGCGACTGACCGGGCCTGTCTCCGGAGCCCATGGAGCCGAAAGGTTCCAGAAGCAGCGGGTGGTAAATAGTTTTCGTTAGAGCAGCGTGGCTCAGTGCCATGAGCACAGTGATTTAATAATACAGGTGTAGGGGATGTTTACTAAAGCAGTTCTAGTAGATTGGGGGAGGAATAGAAACAGAATTACAAATAAATTGAGAAGTAAATGGGGATAAGAACATGGAATAGGTAGTATAGACCAGTGGTTCTCAGTGGGAGATTTTGTCCTCTAGGGCAGGGGTCCCCAACCCCCAGGCCGCTGACCGGTACCGGTCCATGGCCTGTTAGGAACCGGGCCACACAGCAGGAGGTGAGCAAAGCTTCATCTGTGTTTGCAGCTGCTCCCCAGCGCTAGCATCACTGCCTCAGCTCCACCTCAGATCATCCGGCATTAGATTCTCATAGGAGCACCGGTCCCTGGTGCCAAAAAGGTTGGGGACCTTTAGCAAGGGGACATTTAGCAAGGTTTGGAGACAGTTTTGGTTGTCGGTACTACAGATTATCAACAACTATCAACATGGGGGGTGAAGGGGAAGGCTGTCACAATTGTCTCTATTGGCATCTAAAGTCATTTGCCATCTTTCCAAACTGAAAGGAATGTATCTCTAGTGGGTAGATTCCAGGGATGCTGCTAAACATCCTACGGTGCTATTATGGACTGAATGTGTCCCCCCAAGTCACATGCTGAAGCCCTAATTCCCGGTACTACAGTATTTGAAGAAGAAACCTTTGGGAGGTGGGTAGGGCTTGATGAAGTCATGAGAGTGGGGCCCTGCTCTGATGGGATTGGGGTCCCTGTAAGAAGACGTGCAGGAGAGCTTGCATCTCTCTTTCTCTCAGCACTCAGAGGAAGGGCCAGGAGAAGAGGCAGCGAGGCGGAGGCCCTCTGCATGCCCTCACTAGAAACCAAACCCTGCCGGACCTTGATCTTGGTCTTCCAGCCAAGAAATACATTTCTGTTGTTTGAGCCACCTAGTCTATGGTATTTTGTTATGACAGCCCAAGCCGACAAAGATAAATGCACGGATGGCCCCCGCGACAAAGAATATCGGGCCTGAAAGGCTGCCAGTGCCAAGGCTGACAAACCCTGGTGTGTGGACCCTCCTTTTAAGAAGTCAGGTCGAATGGGGAAGTTGAGTCAAAAACTCAGTGGCAAGGAAGGTGACAGAGACAACAGCACGTCCTGGGCAGGGGCAGCAGTACAGAGGAAAGGGCTGGAAATTCTGAAGAGAAGGCTGATTATCGACAGAGGCGGGTCCTAGAGAGCCAGAAGGAGCGGGTCAAAAGTTGGGTTGAGGGGAGGCCTCAGTCAGGGGGAGGAACGTACTGCAGCCCAAGACTGGAAGGAGAAAACGCAGAGGGGGTGCGTGCAGGTGTGGGGCGGTAACTCACAGTCATTCCTGCTCCAGGACCCTGGGTTGTTTGGAATCACAGAAGGCGAGGTCATCTGCTGAGTGTGAGAGGGGTCAAGGAAGCAGGGAAGGGACAGTCTGAAAGATTTTTTAAGGGAACAAAAAAGGCGAGGAAAGGAATGTGGAGCCTGCCGAGAGCCTGGCTGAGGTGGGAGGCCGGGGTCTGTGTGGCTGCAGCCCTCAGGGCTGTGTCACTCTCCAAAATGCTCTCCACCACCAGGGCAGTGCACTAGGACTAGCGAGTGGGTCAGTAGCTGAGTGTGCAAAATGCAAAGGAGCTCAGAGGAGGGACAGGAAAATGGTTCAGGCGATCAGTCCTGTGGCCTAGGCCCCGGGCAAGTATTTAAACTCTCAAGGGCTCGGTTTCCTCATCTGTAAAGTGGGGTTAATGATGCCATTTCGCCATTACTTCATAGGGTGGTTGTGAAGTTCGAGTGACAGGATGTATAAGAGACATTATAAATTGTGACTCTTTCCCTAAACGCTAGTTATTATAGTTAGTCCTTGTCGGACCGGCCAGTTACCAGGACTTTCACGGTCGTCTTTATCAAGTATCTGTTATGTCCCCTGCCCTCCTTTACTCCTGAGTGTTCAGAGCTGAGGATTTCTTCCTGGCGTGACAGGTGGACAAATGAATTATCCCAGGACACACAGCCAGCCTGCGGACCCTCCCTCTCTCTCTGGTGTCAGGCTGTGGGCCGCATGAGGAATCCAGCTGCAGCCCCGAACCGCCCCTGCCCCCGCCGGGCCTCTTCTCCTCCTGTGTCCGTCTCGGGTCTTCTGTGCACAACCCTTTGATGAGCACTTGGAAGGGAGAGGACGTCTTCATCGCCACCTGCTGCATAATTTAATTAGAGCTTAACTAGAGCCAAAGGAAGCCACGGAATGAGAAGGGAAGAAAGTGAGAAAAAGGGGGTGGGGCGTGAAGAGCAGCTGGAGATCCGCGTTGGCGAAGCGTCGGAACTAGACAGATACGGGGACACTGGGCAAGGCGGGTGTCCCAGGAGCTTCTGCAGCCTCCTTTTGTGGTGTGTTCTCTTGATCTCTCTGATTTCACAGAGTCCAGGTGACAGACAGCAGGAGCCCAGGCCAGAGCAGAGGTGGGAGAAAGGAGGGCCGGGGAATAAAGATGCTGGGGAGAAGAATGGCTGGTGGGGAGAGGGTCGTGACGGGAGTGCCTGGGCACCAGAAGTGGGGTTGCCGGAGCGGGAACCAGTTTCAAAAGGAAGATCGGGTGAGGAATTGTTATTGCCTGGTATTTTTTTGGCTAGAATTTGTCTAATAATAATAACGGCTTCCATTTGTGGAGCATCCACCCTATGCCAGGCACATTACCTAGGTGGCTTACTTAATCGTAAGCCATAAGGTAGCTATCAGTATCCCCACTGACAGGTGAAGAAACTGGGGCTGCCAGAGGCCACGTGACCCGCTCCGGGCCACACAGCCAGTAAGAGGCGTAGCCACCGGAACCCAGCTCAGAGGCTCCAAAGCCTGCGTCCCAGCCCCGGGTGCCACACCGTGGACAATATTCTGCAGCTTCTCTGCAGAAACTCTCAGCTCCTTGTTCCTCTCTCCTCGTGCACTGGGTTGGCTCTTTCTGGGCCTTGGCCTCATCTAGACACCCCGGCGGCCACAGTGCTTGGCCAACAATCGCCATCACCTCGATTTCTCAAAGGCATGTTTTGAAGACAGTCGAAGATTAAAACCCAAAGGGATACATTTCAATACCAGATTCACAGTCCCTGAAACCGCGAATAGAGGAATACCACTGTGAACAGGGGGCTTTCAGGTCATTGTCTCTATAAGCCATTAACTGATTGTTTTTCATCCATCCATCCATCCATCCATCCATCCATCCATCCATCCATCCATCCATCCATCATCTATTTATTGAGAGTCGTTGTAGTATAATGGTTAAGAACATGGACTCTCTAGCCAGACGGCCTGGATTCCAACCTGACTTCTCATTAGCAAGCTTCACGAATCTAATCTTTTTGTGTATCAGTTTCCCCATCTGAAATATGGGAATAGCACCTCCTAGAATTGAGGCGAGGGTTAGTGGGTTAATTTACCTAAAGCACTCAGAATAGTGCTTGACCCCAGTAAATGCTAGTCTGTGCCAGCGGATACCAAGTCCAGCGGGGCACAGTGCCTGCCCTTGAGATGCTCACAGTCCAGGGAGGGCATCAGGGCTGTTCTGTCCACCTGTCCCAGACGAGGAGAGAATGAGGCCAGGTAGCCCTCCCCCTTTCCAAAGACTTTTCTTTCAGAGGCGGCATTGGGTTGCAGCCTTGGGCTGGAGCCCAGAGGGCCAGAATACCACTTGGGAGATGGGTGCCTGACCAGCCTTGCCTTTGGGTGTCGGCTCCAACCCCGAGGCATGAAGGCCTGTTGGCGGTACAGCAGTGTGCGTTTCTCTGATGACTTTCTTCTCAGAACCCAGAAGTGTTTGCCTAGTTAAGGGAGGAGAGGCTTTTAGGAGGCTGGGGCTGGCTCTAACAAGGGTTCATCTCCCCAGGGAGGCTGGCTGATGAAGACTGAGTCCCAGGCTCAGAACGCTGACCCCAGGCACCTCACAGCAGAAGGCAGAGCCCAATCAGAGAAGCCACCGCTGTAAGTAGGGCACTGGCCTGGGCTTTGTTGCCTTCTAAAGACACGCGCTGCCCCCAGTGCTTTGTGCCTCGGCTCCTGGCTGCTGCTCCATCAAGGCGACAGCCTCTGATCTCCTCCTTTTGCTGGCGCTCCAGCAGAACGAGGCTGGAGACTCATTTGTCTGTCTGAGAGGGAGGCTTTCAGAGCCAGGCAGCTTGGAAAAATGAGGTGACAAAAGAAGCCAGCCAGCAATTAGGTAATGCCAGCCTGTCTGCTGGGCAGCCCTGCACGCAACCTGTCCCTGGAGCTCACTGGGGGGCTCAGGGGAGAGCAGACTTGGATTCTGGGGTTGGAGGTGCACAGCCATGCACTGGAGGGACAGCCAGGGTGTGCTGGGACAAAGGGACCTTGGGAAATGGCCAGTGAACTGATGTCTCTGAGTCTCACTTGTACAATGTGGTGGAGACTGCCTCTCTTACTGGGAGACATAAGACCCTAATCTAATCCTACTGTGATCACAGGTGATGTGACAGGTGGTCAGTAATCCCCATTTCCTTCCTCCTCTAGTGTGACTTGTGGCCAGCAGCTGGCATGCAGGGGAGCTAAGACCAGGTGAGCGGCCCCCGGCTCAGGGCTGGGCTGTGGGGCCTTCTAACCTCCCTCTTCAGCCATCTGGCAGGGCCGAAGGCTGTGCCGGGAGCTGCGTAGAGCCCCTCCCTGCACTGCAAGCCCTCTGGAGCCTGCGGAGGCTTCTCCCACACGACTGCCAATTCTTCATCTCGCTTTCCTCTCTGCTTCTCCATGTTAGACAAACGAAATCCTTTGCTTATTCATTTCTTTGAATTTTTTCCCCCAGGCTAGCACTCTTATTAATAAAAGAAATCTTTACCCAAGGCCCAGTTCTTCCTTGCTACAAAATTCGCTGCAACACTCGCCCTTGGGTGAGCCCTGAGGACCAACAAAGCCCCAGGCCTCTTCTCCGAATACCCAAATTTCTCTCACTACAACCTGGTACTTATTTTGATGTTTGTTTTTGTTTTTGTTTTTAAAGTATATCTGAGCCCCGTATTACTCCGTGGGGGGCGAGGTGGGTGGGTAAAGCCCAGAAGTTCTTTGGTCCTGGGTTCAAGTTCTAACTTCACTATTTACTAGCTGTGTGACTGTGGGCAAGTCACTTAACCTCTCTGAACCTCAATTCTCTCATCATATAATAGTTTATAGAAATGTTTCCCCCTACATGTTATCTCAGCAGCTTTTCAGAATAGCCTGATAACAAAAGATTGATTACAAAGTCCTGTTCTACAAATGAAGAGACAAAGGCTTTGAGAAGTTAAGTCCTCTTAACTGCGTCTCTGAGACACACAGCTGACAGAACCTTGACTTGGCCCCGAATCCCCCACTCTTTCTGTGGATTCCGGGGAGGTAAGGACCTATTTCCATTTTACTTCTCAGAGTTGCGAAGGTCAGAGGACATCATCTATCCATTTATTTAACAGACATTTGTTGAGGGCCACATTGTGTGGTCTCATGGAGTGAAGGGTTCCGTGAGCTATCAGGAGCTGGGCAGATGCGAGTGAGGGTAGGGGAGTCTGCCCGGCCATCTCGCAGAGGAACCCAGCCCCTAGCAGAGCACTTGGCCTGGGGCAGGGGCTCCCTTGGGCCTTGACGAGCCCTTCCCTTCCTGGGCCCTCTCGCAGTTCAGCTTCACATTGCCCTGTGTTTGGAAGGTACCATTTGTCTCATTTTACAGACGAAGGGCAGAGCTCGGTCTTGGCTGCATGTTAGAATCATTGGGAATCTTTAAAAACGCAATGCCCAGGATGCATCCCAGACCACAAAAAGAACTCAGGCTGGGCACAGGCATCAGCGCTTTTCCTAAAACTGCTGATCAGTTGCAAGTGTAGCTGGGAGGAGAGCAACTTTCATAGAGGCCAGCACTTACAGTGGATGCTGATGGCCCAGGAGTTGTCCAAGTCCTTGGCTCTCTTTCTTGATGGCAGTGGTGTAGGGGAGTGTGCATTTAGGGTGGACTGGAGCTCCCTTCCTACCCACTTCTGGCCCTTTCTAGCTGGGTGGTCTTGGGCAAGTAGCTTCGCACCTTCTCCCCACCTGTTTGTCCAGGGTGTTGTGGGAATTGCTGTGGGCTGTGGGTAAAGTAACTGGCACCTATCAGAGGCTTCATGAACACTGGTTACCTCTCTGCCTCATCCCCCAGCTGGTGCCCAAGTTTGGGCCATTTTTCTCTTTAATCGCATCTCCTCCAGAGGGAGTGAAACTCGTCAGTTCTCCCTCTTGTTGGCAGCACGGCCCAGAGGCTGGACCAGACTGTGGGAATCAGGAGGGAGAAGATTCAAGGGTGACTGGAGTCTGGAATGGGCAAGTTCTTCTCTGTGTCTGGACCAAGTCTGGGCATGGACGGTTAAGTAAAGAAAAACAGTCTGCTTTGGGGTACATGTGCCCTCCCAGCTTGCTGGGAGTAGGAGGCTTCCTCAGTGAGATGGGGACAGTGGTCATCCTTCTCTGTTCCTGGAGCAAGGATTAAGGGCTGTCTGGAGGGCTGGTTGGCCAGCAGGCAGCCGGAAGTAAGAGCTTCCCCAAGTATTGAGGGCCAGAGGCCAGTTGCTGCAGGGCAGGGCGCAGCACAGTGCCGGGAGCATGCTAGAAGCTCAGTCAATCCCTGCCTTGAAATAGTATTCTCGTGCTGTTCTCTTCTCGCCCTTCTTTCTGTCCCCACCTGAGCTCCAGCGGGGACTTCTCCCTTAGACTGTTAGAGGCTTCCTTGCTGCCTCAGGACGTTCAGGGTTTTTAAATGTTCAAAACAGGCCTTTAAAAATTATCTTAGTGCGTTCAGGCTGCCATGACAATATACTACAGACTGGGTGGCTTAAACAACAGGAATTTATTTTCTTACAGTTTTGGAGGCTGGAAACCCAAGATCAAGGTGCCAGCAGAGTTGGTGTCTGGTGAGAACTCTCCTCCTGGCTTGCAGATGGCCATCTTCTCCCTATGTCCTCACATGGCTGAGAGAGCAAGCGAGCAGGAACGAGCTCTGGTCTCTTCTTATAAGGACACTAATCCCATCTAGCCCTAACTACCTCCTAAAATCCCCATCTCCAAATACAATCGCAAAATTCAACAAATGAATTTTGAGAGGACACAATACAGTCCATAGCGTTCTACCCTTGATGCCCCAAATTCATTCTCACTTGTAAAATATATTCATTTCATCCCTACAGCCCAACAGTCTGAACTCATTCCAGCATCAGCTCCAAAGTCCATTCTCGTCCAAGCAGCATCACAATCAGGTATGAGACACAACTCATCCTGAGGCAAATTCCTCGCCTGCTGTGAAGCTGTGGAACCAGACAAGTTATGTGCTTCCAAAATACAATGGCGGGACAGGGCACAGGATAGACATTGCTGTTCCAAAAGGGAGACATAGGAGAGAAGGAAGGGGTGATGAATAGGTCCCAAGAAATTTCAAAAGTTAGCAAGGCAAATTCCACCAGATCTTAAGGCTCGAGAATCTGGGGCGGTGGCTGGACTCTGCAGCTCTGCCAAGCTGGGGTGGGAGGCTCCCTCAAGGCTTTCTGGCCAGTTGAAATCAAGGTGGTGGGGGCCTGATAATCTCTGAATCGCCTTCGGGGTCCTTTTCCCCGCTTCCCTGAAGAACAGCGCTTGTTTACAACCAAACAGCTCTAAGGTCTGGTCCTGTGGCATCCAAGGAGCCTGACGGGCTTCCTTCATTCTGTTCTGCTTTCTCTGTCCCCTTTATTTCAAACTGGCAGCATCCTTGCTGGTGTAACCCCATCTCTATTCCTGGCTTCCACTGAAAGGACTGATTAGATCTCTGTTTACACCCATGATCTCTTTATGAAACGGTTGTTTAGCCACACCCTTAGTTGTTCTAATTCAGAACAAGCTTTCTCCTGTTTTGCAATATGGCAGACTGAGAATTTTTCAAATCTCCTAAGTTCTGGCTCCTTTTTATTTAACAATTCTTTCTGCAATTCATCTCTCTCCTTTTGCATTTTACTCTAAGGATTCAGGAGGACCCAAGCTGCTCCTTCGACATTTAGCAATCTCCTCAGCTAATTATCCAAATTCATGGCAAGCAAATTCTACCCTCCTCAGAACACTAGAACACAGTTCAGCTAAATTCTTTGCCACTTTATAACAAGAATCACCTTTTTTTCAGTTTCCAATAACATGTCGGAGGCTTCTCCAGAATTACCCTTAACATCCATATTTCTAGCCTACACCTCAAAACTCAGTGTGTGAAGAGTGGCCACAGATGTGGGGGATGTGCCAGGCTGCCATGCAGAAGCCCAGTCTGTGTGTGGAGGCTGAGCCTACAAACCATTCCCCTGCGTTCAGGCGGCACTGCCAGCCCCTGGGTGGGGGGCCACATGGGTGTCCATCCCATGCTCTGGATGGGCCTCTGTCAGAGGCTGCCTGCAAGTCACCAGAGGATCAGATGCTTGCTTGTACTCAAGTCTTTTCCAAAGGCCCTCTAAGCTGTCCCATATAAACACCAATTTTAAAAGACCCAGAAGAGTCATAAGTTCTCCAATAGAAGGGAGCCTTTGCACCCAGAGGCAGGGTGCTGATGGGAGAGAAAAAGTCCCACTGTCATTGTGTTGGTGGGTCAGGAGAGTAGAGAGCCACCCCTCACTGGCCCCCCCGCCCCCGATATAACACATGTGACCGGCAGCACAGTGCAGCGGTTTGGTATCCAGGCCTGGCAGATTGCCATGTTTAAGTCCTGGCTTTGCCCCTTTCCAGCAGTGTGGTCCTGAGTCAGGGTTCTCAATATCTGTGTCAGTTTTCACCCATGAGAGATGGATATAAAAATAATAATTCCCACCTCATGGAGTGATGGTAAGAATTAAATGAGTTAATTCAAGTAAAATGACACTAGTTCATGGTGCATAGTAACTGTTCAACAAAAGGGTTAGCCATTATGGTACACTCTTGAGAACAGGCACGGCTAATGTCTGATGGCCAATCAGGAGTGAGCAGGTAGTGAAGAGGAGTGGTCAAGAGCAGGGGCTGGGAGGGAACAGGTGTGGATGGAGATGGGGTGACAGTGGTATATAGCCTCTCTGAACATTAATTTCCTCATTTGTAAAGTGAGAATTACATAAGATAACACGTAGCAAATCCCTTCTTACAATATCTGGCAGTAGGAAGTGTAAATAAATCTTCACAATTACATTGTTAGATAAGGAAACTGAGGCACCAAGAGCTCAGAAACTTGCCCCAGGTTACCAGCTAGTAAGTGGGGAAGCTGAGATTTGAGCCAAGGCTGTCTGCCTTCAGAGTCATGTGTCCGTACTTCAAACAAATTGTTGAAAATATAATGTATTCATTCAATTTCTTTTTTCATGAGAGGCTATTAACAGGATAAGATGACATTTTCCAAGCAGGGGAATAAATTGTTCCTAAATGTAATCTTCAGTCAATTTTTTCTCTATTCTCTTTTGATAAACTAGCAACCTTTAAAGCAGAGATTATATTAAAATCCATTTTAGCTGCCATCTATCTAGACCTAATAGACTCTTCTGAAGGTTCATGCCCATTGGTGACTGAATAGGCTAAAGCTACAATATACCCAAATCCACATACCATACTGGAATGACATCCTGATAAAATCAAGAGGGAGCAGTGCTAGCTGATGCTGCTTATTTCAGGTGGCATTCTATGCCAGAAAGGAAAGGAAGGTTTGGAGCTCCCTGGGAATCCCTGCAGTGCAGGTTTGGCCTGCGCTCATAAATCACACAGGTTGGGAAGCCTGGGGACCCTGGCTCGACACCCACCTCTACCAACTGCTAGTTGTATCTCCAGGGCAAACCCAATTTATGATCGTTCAGCTGCACCCACTCCGGTTAACACATTCAGGGGAACTTCTACAAAATCAGTGACTCTCAAAGTGAGGTCTACCAACCACCTGCTTAAAAGACACCTGGGGCACTTGTTAAAAAGCAGATTCCATGGCTTTATCCCTCATCTTCTGCGAACCTGGCCAGGGAATGTGCAGTTCTGACAAGTCCTCCAGATGACCGCGCTCAGCCTGTACCCCATACCTCAGTCAGTGCGGGGCCATGGAGCAGCTGCAGAGGAACCTTCCTGGACCGTGCCGCTACAGATCTGTTGTGGAGCTTTGCCTCAAGCCTCAATATCATGAGCCCCTTGGAGGTGGCATCCTCAGGGACAGCGGCTCCTGCTCAGGGCTGTGTAAGTGCTGGGGATGATCTTGGTGATGGACTCGCGCAGGGTGAGTAAAGGGCTTTATAGAACAGAAGCCATCTCTCCCTGGCTTTTGTTCCTTCTACCTCATTAGACAAGCCAGCTTCAGGAAGGGAACGGATTGATTTTTCCGGGTGGGGGCCATGTGGCCACACACCCAGCGGTCGCACGGTGACTCAGCTTTGGAAGGCTGGCGCCCAGGCCCGGGCCGTGCCGGACTGGAAACAAAGGACTCCCGAACGCGCCCTCCCGCAGCCGCGCCGCACCTGCCCGGCGGCCTAGGCCCCCTCCCCTCCCCCGAGGCCGCAGCGGCGGGTGGCTGTTGCCGGGCAGGCTGGGCCCTCGGCGGCGGCCGTTGGCTGTCCCCACCGCTCCGCCCCCACCCTCTTAGTCACCCCCTCCCAGCGACAGCCGCCGCCCAGCCCCGCGCCTCTGCGCCTGCGCCTGCGCGCTGCTCGGCGTTTGCCTCGCACTCTCCTCGCAGGTGGGGATCCGGGGAGCTCACCCGCCACCGCCTTCTTGGCATCGTACCCCCCGCCCCCCGCTCCCCACCCCAGCCGGTGTCTGTCCAACCATGAGCACTGGCGGGAAAGAAAACCAGACTGTCACTGGTCACTGGGTCCTTCCAGACCTCCCTGATGCCGGTCACAGTCCCCCTGCGAGGCTCTGATATGGGAGGGAATGACAAGTCTCTAGTAGCCCCCACCTTCCATAGACTTCAGCTTTCCTTTTTCTCCTGTCAGTGGTTTTCCAAGGCTGCTGCCCATTAGAACGACCTGGGGAGCTTAAAATCAACCAACCAACCAAACCAAACAAAAAAACGGTTGCCCCAGCTGCACCCAGACCAATTAAATCAGAACCATGGGTGCTGGCCCCGCCTCAGCAGTTTGCAAAGCTCCCCAGGTGATTCCAGTGTTCATCCAGGGCTGCGGACCGTGGACCCAGACCGAGGCTTCTCAAACCTGAATAATCATTGAAGCCACCTGGAATCTTGTTAAAATGCAGGTTCTCTTCAAGTAGGTCTGGGGAGGAGCCTGAGAGTCTGCATTTCTAACAAGCCCCCGGGTGAAGCTGAGGCTGCTGGTCTGCGGGCTACATTTGGAGCTGCAAGACACTGAATACTCCTGGTCCTTTCACCCTTTCTCTTGCATCATGTTAGAGAAGAAGGCTTTGGAGCAGATAAAACAGGAGTTTGAATCCCACCTAAGCTGTTTCTTAGTTTGGTGAAATTGTACCCCGGTTCTTTGAAAACAGTGAAGACCAGCTGTGTTAGGATGGGCATGCTCTCCATTGGCTCTCATGGCAAAGTTTGTCAAGGAATGACTGGAGTAGAGAAAGGAGCCTTCCCGGGTCCCTCTTCTGGCTCTCCTCCCTTATAGGGGTACTGAGTTGGAAGCCAAAACACTCCACTGTCTTAGGGGGTGAGGAAGGAGCAAAAAGGAAGGGAGACCAGGTTGTGGGAGCTGGAGGAAGGGGAGGGGGTGGCAAGGAGGGTCAGCAGGAGGGTAGTGGGGCAGTCCATGCTGGTGGCGGACTCCATCCTTGGTCTGGCTCTCCTGAGCCTCCAGCCCGAATGTCTCTGCTAACCTAAAAATAAAAAGGCCTTTCAAAGTGGGAGACAAACAAGCATTTATTGAGATCGATAAGAATAGCTATTTGGGAATCATTAATTCAGCAGAAGCCCAGATAATGTTCTGATTGGGAGACAAAGACGATGAGTATTTATGAGAAAGGGAGGGGGAACAATTACATCAATAGAGGGAAGGTATTTCTATTGGTGCAGATACATAACAGTGACGTTAATTCTAAACAATGTTTTAAATTTTCAGTCTAGTAGTCATCTGTCCAGTAGTCATAATAACTGCTTCCTTGTTATCTTTGCAGACAGGTTTTTGGGACACAAAGTTTGCTTAGGCCCAGTCTAAAGGTTGTTTTGTCCTCTTTTGACATTCCAAAGGTTTGAGACATAAGACGTGCAAGGCAGGTCTTCTGTCATGGCAGTTCTGGCTCCATTTTAAAGTGTCTTCATTTATATTGTTGTTTACATCTGGTTTGGTGGCTCAGTGAAGGGGTTGGAAGTTAGAGGCTCTTGATGAAAGCTCACTTCCTCTCTTCAAACCAGTGGTGGGGACCATGTGCAAGGACATCATGTGTGTCATGAGACATGTGAATGCTCTGTTAGGATCTGCTCAAATGCAAGGCCCATTTAGGATTTTCTCTTCTTGATCCACGTGAGATTGTAAGACTGTACTTCCTTTGAAATCGTAGTTCTAACACAGCTCCAATGGGCAGCTCAGTAAGCAGGATGTTTTAAAATAAGCTTTCTTCTACAAAGAGCCCATGGGCTCTGACAGCAAGGGACCTGGAGCCGAGATGTGGCACTCTGGTCCTAGGGCCACTGCATTCCCAGCTCCCGCAGTCTGCTCTGGGCACTGCTAGCTCAGTGTTCCTATTGTTCTGTAATCATCGTTTTCACATCCTCCTCCCCTGGACAGTCAGCTTTGTGAAGGCAAGGACTGTGTCCTACTCCACCTTAAGTTCCCATACCTAGCAGAATACTGACACCTTAGCAGTGCTTACTAAGTGCTCATTATTAATGCAAGAATAACTGAGCTGAGGGCTCAGTTTTTTCATGGGTAAAATGGGATTTAGACTAAATTTAATCTCTTAGGCTTCCTCTGGCTCTAACAGTCACTGAGTTTGAATTATTCTTCGCCTGGTTATAATCCACTGTATTTTTCCTTCCCAGGTACATCTTACATTTGACCTTGATTTTAGGTTTGCTTCTTACTCAGGTGGGTGGATGAGCTTTATCAAATGATGGTAAATGCCTTACTAGTTAAGGCCTGAAATTCCTTTATTTTCTCACTAAATTATTCTTGACTAGGCTGTCCATATGTTTTTGTTTGTTTGTTTGTTTGTTTCTTGAGAGGCACATTGGGCTGATCATTTTGGGCTGATGGAGCTAGTTTTCTCTTCCCCACTTACCTTGGCTACTTGTGCAGCATCTTTGGGCTGTCCCCTCTATATCCTCAGTGGAGCTGACACCCCTTGCCCCATTTCCTTTGCCTGGGGTTCTCTCTTGGCAAAGAGAATGTGCAGACTGCCCAGATAAGGGATTTCCACTCTCTCCCTGCGGTGTGTGATGCGGGCACTGGACTCACCTGGTCATACAAGAACATCATTTATTGGTCACAGGATTAGATGAGTGACACCATCCCCTCTAAAATACTCTCCACATATATCTCTTGGGGCTGAAAGAGTCAAAGTAGAATGGACTTTCTAAAGGGAGTTTTTTCCCTCCCAAGAAAGCTGCCACAGTGAGATTTTCTGTAATATTGGCCTAATGCTTGGGTATCTGCCACTAGCATGTCACCATGTATGGTTCTATCTGTAAAGATGGCCATGCACAGACCATCCTTATTTGTACATGCTGCTCTTCTCAAGAAAAAGTGGAAT
Organism: Pteropus medius; assembly: GCF_902729225.1. Lineage (NCBI taxonomy): Eukaryota > Metazoa > Chordata > Mammalia > Chiroptera > Pteropodidae > Pteropus > Pteropus medius. Next base: position 20,634,808 of record NW_024354502.1, on the reverse strand, counting down.
CTATTCCCCTTCCCTGGAATCTAGGCTGGCCGTGGGACTGGCTTTGACTAACAGGAGGAAACAGAGGAGCTGTGTTCCAGTTCTGGGCCCAGGCTTTGTGCTCTCTTGCCACCTTGAGCCAGCATGTGAAGTCCAAGCTGTCCTGCTTAGCAGAGAGCCAGCAGCCAACCTGGTGATCTCAAGTGTGTGAGAGAGGCCCCGGTCCGGCCAGCCTTGCCGATACCACTCAGACCAGTCCTGAGCTCTGCCCAAAGTCCTGGCTCACGGAATCGGGAGCAGTGAAATGGTTTTGTAGTTTAAACTACTCAATTTTAAGGTGGTTTGTTACATGGCAATAGGTAACGGAAACATCATACACTCTGAACTCTAATTCTTCATTTGCACAATGAGATTCTACCTTCCGTCTTTGAGACCAAGCCAATGCCTCTATAACTGTGTCTGACTCTCTCTTCATAAATAAGCCTTTCAAACTCTGGTCCCCAAATAAGGGTTTGAAATCAGGAAAAATGCCCCTGAGTCTAGAGACTACCAGTGCTAATGCAATGGAAATTCATCAAGGAAAACGAGAATATACCACAGTAAAACACTGGCTTTGGGGTGGGGCTTTCTGGCTTTGAATTCCAGTTCTTCCACTTCCTGGCCTCTGATCTTGGACAAATTTCTTTCTCCAAGTCTCGATCTCCTCATCCGTAAAATGGGAATAACGATAGCACCTACTCCCAGGATTAAAGTGAGGATTACATAAAATAATGTCCATACATTGCTTAGCATGGTGCCTGGAATGTCAAAGGTATTCAGTAAGTGGTAGCTATCCTCTTGTTGGCTCCTATAATGTTTCTTGCTTTTACATTTGTCTATAGAGAGAGTACAAATTAACCCTAACATGATAACCTAGCCTTGATCCAGCCTATAAGAAAATGACATTACGCATTACCGGACTCATTTATAGCACTGGTAAATATTATCTCTGTAGGTTCAGAGAAAATTCAAGAGACCTGTTCTGTGTTAAAGAAAAAATGCCAACTTCAGGGGAGGGGCAGAGGGAAGAAGCTGGGTAACGATTTGCTTTCATTTCTAAAAAGATATTGCTCATTGAGTTTATGGTTAGAGGAAGGTCAGATGAAAAAGGTTTAAAAAATTAATTTGTGGCTTTAACAAAATAAAGCACAAGAAAACGGCACATCGGTTAGCACATTTTTAGAGAAAAACAACAGTGGAACAAGAGAAATCAAAACCTAACCTTCTACCATCTGCCACAGATGATTTTGTAGCTCTCTACAAGAATCTCATTAGCATCTTCTAAGGGGCTGATTGTGCCACCAGCAAAACAGTGATGGAGAAAGGGACACTCACACCCACGCGGCCCATACTCTCACCACCTGAGCCTGCTCTGGCAGTGAGGTGGCTCGATGGGAACTTGGCTCTCTCCCCCAATTCCTCCTTTGTACACAGGAATTCCATAGGCAGACAGGAGCTCCGTTTCAGCAAGGAGAGAGTTACCCTTTAAAAAGTATCTGCTCCAGGCAGTAGGAACAGTGAGGGGGCGTGACTGGCCCAGTGAAGACAAGAATAACACTGAAAACCCACATTCGCTTCTAGTTCTGGGCCTCCTGGGTCTACTCTCTCCTGGCTACATTTTCAAGTGCTTCATTTTCTGGAGCATTTTAAACCTGGGCCTGTCAGATTTGAGGTGCAAGGAAAATGTCCCCTCACCCCCAACTCCTCAAATCATCTTCCCACCTTGCTTCCCAAAGGAAAGCAAGACAATACAAGGCTGTTTTCCAACGGCTTTCACCTACTCGGAGGCTGTGAAAAGAACTTGGAGCTTTGAGATGAAATGTCTCAGGAGGGAAGGAAGCCAGGTCCAGGAGATGATTCCCAAGGAAGTTTTAAGGAATTCTGATTTTTTTCACCATCTTTCTAATTCTTTTTTTTTCCTAGAGAAATGTGTGAGGCTGGAATGTGTGTGTGCGCGTATGTACACTAGGAAGACTGGAATCCCTGAGATTCTGGAAATCTACTAAACCTTTTAGGAACTCATGATTCAACTGAACCCTCTAACCGGTAATGTAGGGAGGAGGCAAGAGAATTCAAATGTTAATCAAGCCACAATCAGAGACTGATCAGCCCTGCAGCCAGGCCAGGAGGACACCTTCAGAACAAAGGAAGATTTCTGCTGGGATTGCTAACGACCCATTCCCCACACCTGTGAGGGGAAACAGGAACCAGGGGTCATTTAACCTGTGGCTAAAACCATAGGGAATTTATGGATTAAAGGCTGGAAACTGCCAGCAGGCTTTTCACTCTACATATTCTTACCTTTTCACACTACATACTCTTCCCCTTCCTCACTGTATGTCCATATCAAAGGAAATGGGTTAACAAAGTCTCTTAAACAATAATTCACAAGAACTAAAGAACGATATATAAACCGAATTCCCTGAACACTCATCTCTACTCACTGTCTTTCTAAGTCTCTCTTGGTCCGTCTCAGTCTCTTCCTCTGAGAGGAGATCACACTCTGTGGAATGTTAGTGCTTTTCTAATAAACTTTCCTTTTGACTCTAACTTTGGTGTGCGTGTTAAATTCTTTCTTCACTCTCCACCAAAGGACCCTCTTCTCTCGGTACAGGGCTTGGTCTTCCCTAATCACTTGAGGGAATTTGCCCTGTCCTGCATCACTGGGACCAGAATTGTAGAAACCCAAGTTCAGAGGGTTGCTTTCATCTGATCTGTATAATTTCAATCCAGAGTCATTCGACTCCTTTGCTCCAGTCACCTTGTCTAGGGATGTTTAGGTCCTCAAGCAAAGTATTACCCATATGATGTCCCCTTGTCTCCAAAAACTGACCACAAGAGCTGGGGGCTCCTTTCCTTCAGGAGAACTCTCAAGAATTTCAGAAGCAACATGGGTAGTGGGTAGGTCTACAGGGAAGGTGATTAAGTAAAAATAGACCTCGTAAGCTCTGGTCGTCAGTTCATTTTAATGCCATGAGACCTTGGACTGGAACTTTTAACCTGCTAGCTTTATTCATGAAACTAAATGACAACACTTAATTCTCTTCAGGAGAGTCTCAGCTAAGGCTGTGAAAAGTAGCTCTAGTTGAACCTAACATGACTCAGTTTGTCCTTTATGGTTATAAGGGACCTTGACTAGAGCAAACAGAGAGAATGACTGCAATCACTGAGAAGGGGAGGGGAGGGGCTAGGTAGCACTGAGCCAGGGGCTCAGATGGAGCTACTCAGAGAGCTCTCCATCTCTCTCTGTTGGCTTTGCTCTCTCCTATGGCTGTGGGACAAAGGGAGGTAGGGATGCAGACAGTTCCATTGTGATGTCATCACAGCTTAGCAACCCCTGAGGAAAGAAATATTGTTCTCCTGACATCTGTAAAATTAAAGGAAAATTTCTGAGTGGTGTGGCTTGGATCACGTCTCCACCCTTTGGGCAACCACTGAAGACAGGGGGATGGGGTCTGTGAATAACACAGGGTAGGGATGGGGCAGCAACTCTAAGAAAGGGAGGGGACACCATTAACAAAAATAGAGGACAAGGAACTCTGTGCTGACACAAGAAAACAGCTGTTTGCCGCATATGCATAAAATACACTCAACATTCACTAGTTCTTTATCTTCTATTGACTTCAGATTCAGCTTTTATAGCAAAGTGCTGATTGGCTGAGTCCTGAGTCCTGGTCTGATGTACGTCTTTCAATACTATCAAGCATATCTCTAATTCTCAGCAGACTGGCTGGGAGGCCTACAGTTAAACTCAATGCTGATACTACCTACTTGGAGATAGCATCGGATCCCACAGTTTACAGGACTAGTCCCATAAGACTGTCCCCATTTCAGTCACCAATCACAAGTCCAAGTTGTCACCTGTGCTTCTGACCAACTGGCTATAAATTGGGGGTTCTACAATGCCTTCCTCAGGCGTGATTAATTTACTAGAGTAGCTCACAGAACTCAGAAAATATTTACATACATTTGTTACCGGAGAGTGGGGATCCTCTCCCAGCGCGTTGTCCAGGTTCTTGATGTCTCAAACAAAGAATCGAGCAAGACACCAAAATACAGTAGAAAAGAAAAGTTTTATTAGGAGGGAAAGTCCACCTCCAGACGTGGAAGTGGGCCTGAGCAAGAGAAGCGTGGCTGGTAACAAAGCCTTTGGGGTTTTTATCCCTATTTGCTGTGGGTGGTTACTTTTCTTAGAGGGGTGAGCTTCCTTGATCGACAACTAAGATTGACAGGACTCAGTAATTCATCATTTTGCTTTCTGCGCATGTTTGTTCCCAGAATTCAGTCCGTTATAATGATATTAATGAACTTCTCGTACGTTTATCATATTATAATGATGTTATAATGAGGCTCAGGTGAGTTGGAGGTTGTTGGGGTCTTCATTGTGCAGGTCGAGTGACTGGGTTAAACTGATATCTAATTCTCTGTCTATTTGTTTCTTTGTGAGAGTTAAAAAATGCCTTTTGGCTTGCTTAATTGTGGGCGGATTAGGGCAGACCCCTTGTAGGATAGGATGACCTCAGTGTCTTTGCAGGCAGACCCGAAACCCCCTAACTTTCCTGTCTAATTCTTTTCTAAGAGTCATGAACCCCCTTATTGTTAGTATGGATGTTGAGGGATGGGAGGTCTCTTCTTCTATATCTGCTTCTTGCTGAGAATGGCCATAGTCCCCGCCTACAGGGGTTTCATGGAGCTCTTTCCCTTTCTGCCTCAGTCAGGTTGGGGTCTTGAGTTTCCTCCTAAAGTGCCACCTCAGTCCCTAGACAAGGAAAAGAAGATACAAACTTATTATTTAAATCACATATCTATTAATTTCTATTATTGATTTGCCTATTAAGTGAGTAAAGGGAAACAGGCTTGGTTAATATATTTCTTAAAGAGTAAAAAAGACCTTTGGCCTAAATCCCCTGCCCTCTCAGACTCTAAGGACCTTAACACCATTTCTGCTAACACCATTTCTGCTAACATTTCTGATGACCCTTATCAATAGCCAGAGGATCTGAGTAACTAGTTTTGGGGGCAATTATCAGGATTTGAGGAAGAGGGCCTTTTTCCCTAAGAAGGGAAAAAAACTTAACTAGATTTACTAAAAAGATTAAGAATTTTACAAGTGATGTCCCATCTCACATTTACCAGTTTATTATAAGGGATATTAGAAAGGGTTCAAACGAATAACTAGATAAGAGCTACATAGGGTGAGTTCTGGAAGGGTCCAGAGCACAGGAGCTTCTGCCCCCATGGAACTGGAATGTGCCACCCTCCTGGCATAGGGATGTGTTCACCAACCCAGAAGCTCATCAAATCTTGTTGTTTGAGAGGTTTTATAGAGCCTAATCTTAAGCCATCAACACTACCCCTCCTTCCTCTCCTTCCACTTGGACTTCCTGGTGACCAGGCTCATCCTGACATTATCTAGGGCCCCATACTACGTCACCTCCTTAGCATAAACTCAGGTATACTCAAAAGATGCTCATTATAATGATGAAAGGTAGTCCTGTCACTCAGGATATTCCAAGGGTTTTAAGATCTTTGTGCCAGTAACTGAGGACAAATACCAGATATATTTATTAGACCACACATGGTTAAACAACAAATGCCAACAAAATCAGAATAAAAGGCATTAAGCTGGGCTCCTGCAGACACTTCTGGGGCTAAGACCACTCCTCGCTTGGTTTTGCTCCTGGTGTAACCACGGAACCAGCTTAAAATGGTTTTATCCTGTTAGACAAGATACTGAGTTGCTTTCCAGAGACAACAGATCAAAACCACAAGTCATGCAGCCAAAGCGTGTGCAGAGGAGAGAACTTTGACTTCCAGTTGCACCTGGAGCCCAAGTCTCACCTCCACCCCTAACACACACACGGAACCAAAAGACTAGGACATAACTGGAACTCTGACACTGGAACACTTCAAAAGCAAAGTGTCTATTGTCCAGGAAGATTCGGTGTTGACACCCCTTTACTATAAACAGCCAAGTTCCAAGGTCCTCCAATTAAAACGTTCCCCGCCAGTTCTTCTGCATACATGTTCCCCCTTTAAAAGGTTTTTAACCCTTTAAAAACCTTAACCTAGTCCAGCAAATCAGGCAGGATGGATTTGAGGCACCATTAGGTCATCCATCTTCTCAGTTGGTGCCTTCTCAATCAATAAACCTTTCCTTACTCCAAACACTAACATTTTGAGTTTGGCCTTTCGAAGCATCTGGCACACAAACTTGGGTTCAGTAATACTAGCGTGAGCCACTGCGACCTCTGCCTGCAGTCCTGCCCTCATCCAGATTTCTCTTATCCCCACGTGCTACAGCTCACCTGCACAAGGGAGAGGTCCAAGGTTTACCCAGGCTCTGGGACCATTTTTGTCGGAACAAGCATAAAAGAGTTCCTGCCTCAGGCAGACCTACCAGCAAGGTTGACATCTCCCTGGCTGTGGCATCTTGAGCCGGCTCACCTGGCTATGCAGATTTAGAACTTCTATCTTCTCTCACCTCTGAGGCCTGCATGTTCTTAGACTGTGGTTTATGTAACAATATTAGCTAATATCACTGTGCGTCAAGCATTGTTCTAAGCATTTTAATCATATTAATTTATTTTATATTCGCATTTTCCTTGTGTGATATATATAAGTATTGTTATTCCTACTTTACAAACGTGGAAACTGAGGCACCAAGAGTTAAATAATTAAAGTCATGTGGCATCTAAGTGGCAGAGCTGAGAAACTTTAGATATTGAAGTGAAGTGGGTAAGCATGCAGACCCTGAAATAAGACCCTGACTTTGTCATACCTAACTTGACCTTGAGAAATTTGCTTAGCTTCTCTGACCCTCAGTCTCTTCATCTATGAGACAGAACTCGAAATTCTCTGTATATTCCAAGACTCTTCCTCAGTCCCCTTCTGAGCCTACACTTTCCTCCTAGAAGATCCCATGCAGTCTCGTAGCTTTAAAAGTCATCTACATGCTGATGATTCTTAAAGTTAGATCTTCAGGCTAGCTCTCTCTCCTGAACTCCTGCCTCTTAGTCTCTTGAATGTCCATTTTAGGCAAAATGAAACTCTGGTTTTTCCTCACCAAACTTCTTCCTCCTCGAGTCTTCCTGATCACAGTCGTGGTACCACCATCTACCCAGTTGCTCAGGCTAAGAACCTAGCATCTGAATTGTATTCCTCTTTTTGCTCACCACATAACCAATCTTTCATTAAGTCCTATTGGCTCGACTTTCAAAATATATCCTGAACGCTAGGCATTGTCACGGTTTAGTTCCAGCCTGGACTCTCTGGCCTAGATCACTACATAACCTTCTAACGAATCTCTGTTACTCCATCCTTGTTCCATTCCTATAAATTAGATCCTTTTCACATCTCTGTTAACAACCCTTTGTTGACTTCCCACTGGTCCAGGATAAAAGCCCAATTCCTTTCCATGGTCTACATGGTCCTACTTAACTGGGCCTCTCCTTCCTCTTCCAACACCCCCTGCCTGCTTCCTCCTTTTTGCTCTATGACAGCAGGCTGTTCATCTATTTTATTCACTGCTGAATCCCCAGAGCCTAGAACAGTGACTGACACATAGCAGAAGTTGAATATCTATTTCTTTGTTGAATGAAGGCGTGACTGTGTGCCAGCCGTGACCTTCTCTCTCTCCCCCAAACCCACCACGCATTTGTCTGTCCCAGAGCAGATGCAGTTGCTGTTCCTTCTGCTTCTAGCACTCTTCCTTAAGCTCTGTGTAGCCACATCCTCCTCATCCTTCCGGTTTTGACTCAGTTTCAGCTTCTCAAAGAGACCTTCCCAGGCCTCTGTAGCAGCAGCAGCCCCTCCCCCATAGACCTCCATCACATTACTCTAGTTTTCATAGCATGTTTCAGCAGCTGAAATTACCTTCTTGTTTATTGAGGTTTTATTGCCTATCTCCCCTACAAGAATGTGTCTCAATGACAGGCACCTTGTCTGTCTACTCATTGCTATATCTTAGCATATAGAACAGTGCTTGCTTGGCACGTAGGTATTCAGTAAGCAGTTGTGAGCTGACTGATAAACACTTAAGGTTGTGATGAGAATTAAACATATATTAAAGCAAACACTTTGGAAAGTTTGCGGTTTCTCACAAAGCTAAACATATACTTAGAAGGACCAGCTGCAGTTCTACTCCGAGGTATGTGCACAGAGAAATGAGTGCATACATCTATAAAATGTCTTGTACAAGAATGTTTTCGCAGCAGCTTTAATCACAATAGTCAAAAACTGGAAACAACTCAAATGTCCATCGATAAGAGAATGGACAAACAAACTGCTGGTGAATCTCAGTATAGCATGGATGAACCTCACAGATGATGTGTTGACCAAAAGAAGCCACACACAAAAAGGACATGCTGTGTGAGTCTATTTATATGAAATTCAAGAATAGCGGAAACTAATCCTGGCTGTGCCCTGTGACCTCTTTCCAGTACCACTCATGGGTGAGGAGTGACGTACACAGCTTTTTTGATTTGCAGAAGTGAGACAAACTCCTAAGAAGGGGGAAGGATTTGCAATAACAGTGGCGGCGGGTCGGTGTGGGTACTGTGGGTGGGAAGAATGAGGACGGCCTTGGCGATTTGGGGAAGCTATATGCAAGGCCACCCTGGCCAAAGAAGGTTTGAAGAACAGCTGGGAAAACACAGAACTTTCAAAGAACACCGACGAGGATGCTGTGGCTTCATGCAGGAGTCAGATCTCAAAATGTAAAGTGCATAATGAATGTGACCCCAGCAGGGACCTTTATGGCGGCAGGTGGCTTCCTGGCCAGACTGGGGGAGGGCTGTGGAGGAGGATGCTGGAGTAGGATGCCCTGGGCTCTTGTCCCCAGGGCTGCACAGGTGAAGGCCTTCCTCCATCTAGTGGTAGAACACAGCTGCTTTGGGGGACCCTTTTCATTTTGTCTGAAACTATGCACGAAGTTTGAGCAAAACAGGAAGAGGCTTTAATAACCCAAAGATCAAGATTTCCTTTACAATAAAAGCCCCCACAGGCAGAATACTCAACTGGCAAGGCTCTCTGTCCATCCCTCCGGCAGCGGCGACCCTTGGGCTATTTCCCCCCATCATCCATCTGTCATCTTGCAGCAATGATTTTTGCTAGTTGGGAAACACAAAGATCAAAATTAACTGCCCAGTGTGTAACCAGAACCTTGTGAAACCTAAAGTAAGCTGAATTCAGAAAACACGCAACGACAGGGCCACAGAAATAGGCCACAGAGGACGAGGTCCCTGGGGACACAGATATGCACCGGAGGAACTGTTGGAGTCTGCTGTTAATTATGTTAATTACTCAGGTATTTACTGTACTTTGTCTCCTCAGATACGCTTCACTCAAACTGATTTTAAAATGCTCCACTTTCTGGAAGGTTGGGAATGTGTTTTATTGTTCTCAATAATGTCCAGTTTAAAAAGAGAATTTGGTAAGCGCTGTTTAGAACAAGTGGGTAAGCACGACTGAGGATTCCGTGTATAATTGCATCATCTTTCCATTAAAAAAAAAAAAATGCTTTTCCACAAGAGCTCCTCCAACCTGAAGTTAAGCAAGTAAGCAACATGAGAGGTCAAAGGTTCGAGGAAATGGAAACTTGGATTTCAGTATGAATTGCACTAAGTGTAGTTGTGTTCCTAAGGGTGACACTATTAGAAGATTATCCTGGAGTGAAAGCCTGAGAAATCGAGAGGGTAACACAGCTGGCAGTCATCTGTGAGTGGGACAAGGAGTCAGTAAATGAGCATCTCCAGGGAATCAGGAACTTGCAATTCCGTCCAGGCAGCCAGTCGTCCCAGCAAAGCAAGTACTTTATCACTTGTAGTGGTTAAGAGACTTGAAGACAAGATCCCATGAAGCCCAAATCTCGTTACAAAGAAACAGCTGAAGCAAATCATTCCGAGGATAAATTATATCAACCAAGATGAAGTGTAACTAGCTTTTATTTAATGAGACGATGTAGATGGAGTTTTCCTGTTCAACTCTCTTAGATCTTTGAGAGAATTACTCTGCTTCATTCCAGTTGTTTCTGGTGCATTGTCAATCAAGATTCCTGTTTACAGGGGCGGGTTTGTACCCAGCGCTGAGCAACAATGATCGAAATGAAAAGGATGAGCACGGAACCCAAGCAGAACAAATCCATTGATATGTGGCTGCTGGGAGAAAGAAGCCTTATTTATTTTCATTTTTTCTATTGAGATCTTTATGGGAGGGTAGACATCTGAGGCCTCGGTAGGAGGAGCTAACAGCACCTCCCACCCCTCACCCCGCCACAGTTCCTCCCTGTGGGTGGGAGAGAGAACCAACCCCGCAGAAGCTCCAGCTCAGAACCAGGCTCCCATCTGCGCTACCCCTGGGGTGCACCAAGGTGGACTAGCTGCATTCGCTGCAGAGATAAAAAGGCTGAGGGGTCTGTGTCCTGCTGTGAGCTTGGGTTCCTTCCTAATTGTCCTCTTGGGTCTTAAAAGTGGAGAGGAGCAACTGCCTCAGGTGAAGCCACAGTAAAATGGGCAGCGGGAAAGTGGCCCCAACAGGCCTCCACGGGTGCATTTAAAACAGGCACTAAAATATTAAAATCAACAGAAATATGAAGAGCTATTTTTTTTCACAGAACCAAATCATGGATAGATAAGGCCATGAGCTTTCCACTTTTTATGACAAAAGGGAGGGAGCGGTTTTCTCCCTATTTCTGAAGGACCCAGGTTCCGCATCACTGCACAGAGAACTCCAGAAAACCAGGACTCTTCACCTCAGAGACCATTTGTGGCCTCCAGAAACCGAAGGGCCTAAGACCCCAAATGCAGAGGATGCCTGGTTGCCGGGCCCCCCCGGAGGTGCTGGCAGTGCTGGGAGCAGAGAGCAGGTCAGACACTAGCTCCTTGAGCGGCCACCAGGACTGCACAAGTGCCAGGGTGGCGGCTTCCTTCTTCCTGAGGAGCAGCTGAGGCTGCGGGAGACCGTGGTCCTTGCTCATGACCATCCACTCGACACATGTGTATCACTGAGTGTCTACTCTATGTCAACCACTCTTGCGAGTGCTCAGAGAGACAAGGCTGTGATCGAATGGAGTGGGATGGACCTCCCCAAGTACCTCTTACAGGCGTGATTTTTTTTCTTCACACTTTTCTTTCTGTATACAGAAAGGTTATTAAAGTCGAATATTCAAAACTGCTTTTAAATAAATGTCCATGAAGGAAATAAAAATGTGAAAAGGCAATACCAGGTTATTACACACCTGTAAGAAGGGTAGACTTCGGACCCTGAGGAGGCCTTAGGAGGTGTGGTCAGAAAATCAATACCAGATGGTTCTAGACAAGCTGATTCTAGCTGTTATTTTCAAAGAAATCCAAGGGCAAGAATCTTTGTTGTTAGTCAGTCTGGTAAAGTTTCATTCATTCAGTTAATTATTCATTCAAGAAATGATTTTTATACTAGATTCTGGGAATACAGAGTTGAGCAAGTCAGCATCCTATTGTCTAGGATGCCACATTCCCGCTGAGCAGCAGGTCAGTTAACAGCTACAAATACTGCAATGTTAAAGGTGCCATAGGAAAATTAATGAAGGGTGCAGAAGGCACCATAGAGGAAGGCAGGCACTGTGTCCATTTGACCACCATTTTATCTTGGCCTGTAGCACAGAACGTGTTACATATTAGGTGCTCAGTGTATTACCGAACTAGTAGTATGTAGGCAAAGCTTCATAGATACGGTAGCCTGGTAACCTGGGCCTTGAAAGACGACGTCTTTGCTCATTGCTTCTGTTCCGGTTGCCCTTGTTTCCGCCCTGGTAACATCCATACTTGTTAGTTGCTCTCTGACCCACTGTTAACTTCGCTTGCATCACATTCACCAGGTGTCCTTGCATTTTTATTTTCCCCATAATGGTTCTTTTTTTTAAATTCTGCCTTCATTTCATCTAAACCTATTATTTTTTCTCATCATTTTCTGCTCCTGCTTCAAAAAGGCCATGTCTTCTTGTGTCCTAACAAAGATACAAAGATACGTTTCTAAAACTCTCTTCTGGTTCCTGAAGGATATTGTTTTCAGACCTATGTTCTTTCTCCAGACTTCAGGATCCCAGTTCATGTCCTTTAATCTGCAGGGTTCTAGGACTTACTCTGCAATGGAGATCTGTTCAGATCTACTGATTACTGAAAGACACAGTGTGGTTTTCTCTTGGCTCCTCTCACTGTCCATTTGGATGTTGGCGGAATCCTTTTCTTAGATCTTCAACTGGGAGACAGTATAAAGTGCATAATTTAGTGTAATTTCCAATGTCTAGATATTACTTATTCCTTTAGTGTAACTTTGTAGGATTGAGTCAGAATCTCCTCCTACATTCAGGATCTGGCAAGTTGACATTCTGAATTGATGAAACGTGCATGCACACACATACACACACACACACACACGTATCCCCAGAATATGCTATAACCAGAACTCTCCCTGTATCTGTCATCACCAAAAGCATCATATTTGTTGAAACTATACTTCCCCCAGTGTAGTCCATCCACCATTGCACTATGCCTAACCACCCTTTGCCATTGTGAACATATGTACACAACATTTTGCACTATTGTTTTCGGGGAATTTATCTCTTAAACTGGGGCTTGAAGTTTCTAGATAAATGTAGAAATCATAAATGTTGGAGAGGTTAGGAAGAGGAGAATGAAGTTCTGTCTTGAAACACATAACCCAAGTAATTGAAGAATGGATTTCCAATATTTTGGTCAATCCAGACCCTAAGCTTTTAGGCCAGAGTATAAAAATCTAGAAGGAAATAAATTATCTAGTTTCCTTCTTTGGCATTGTAGGCCTGCTCCATTTAAGGTGATGGAGTACACACAGTCCCTGACTTTGATTCTCAAGCAGGCCATGTAAGACTTAGAATTACCCTGAATTTCTTCCAAATTCAGGCAACAGTTTTTAAATTGTCTTAGCTTCTGATGAGATTACGAGTTCTTACTGTTTTGTACATCCTAAACAGGTATTTTAGTAGAAAGTTGATGAAGGTACTGATAAACAAATTCCATTTAAAACCAGAAACCCTGACTTATTACATCTTTATTCATTCATTGATTTATCTAACTAATATTTATTAGATACAAATCATGGGCTCGGCACTATGGTAGACACTGATAATAAAACCCAGCCCTGTCCTCTTAAAGATTATAGTCCAGAGGATATTTCAGACCACAAGGAATTACAATATAATATGATAAAGCTTCAAGATAAAATACAAGGAGCTCCTTCTCAAGCCTACACTCTGGCCCTTGAACCAGACATAGTGGGAGAAAACACTGGGATGAGAGGTCGGGCCTCAATATTGAAGGGTCTTAAATATCAAGTTAATAAGTTTAGTCTTTGATGGGGAGCCACTGAGGAATTTAGTGCAAGAGAGTGAATGACTTATTTAAAGCTGTGATTTAGGAAGTTACTCCACTAGCCAAGTACAGGGTGGACTGAAGTGGGAAGAGAGTAGAGCGGGAAGACCATTCAGAGAGGCTGACCCGGTCGTCTAGTACAGATGTACTGAGGACTTGAGTGAAGTGTAAGAGCAGTAGGAACAGAGAGGAGCAGACATGTTAAAGGGGCTGCTTTAACATGCACGTGGTGGTGAGGAGCAGGGACATTGGAGACGATGCCAAGGTTCGAGGTACCTGGGAAGGTGGGGGGCATCATGCACCGAAACGGGAAAGCCAGGAACAGAAGCAGCACTAAGAGGAGGTGGAGAGTGTGGCTTTGGACTTCAGAGGACTAGTACACACCTGTCCACTCTTTCCTTCAACATATTAACTCCATTTTTAGGTTTTAACACATGAGGCATTGAAAGGTCCTACAAAGAAAAGTCCAAATAAGTCACTTGAAGAAGACATCAAAGCAGAATCCGTGTAATTAATGCTAACCCATCACTAGATTTCGTATGCTTTGGGGCCAAATGTAAATAGCTGGTGCTTTTTATCATCAAAATGCCGCCACCCCAACAAAGCAATGAACTTTCCTTACACTCTGAAAGGGTAGGCATTAGTTGTAATTTTCCAAGTGAAGCCAGTGCGGGGCAGAATGTAGGATCCTTTGCCCAAACCACAGAATGTCAACCGTCAGGGCAAAAACAGTATTCTAGAACTCTGATCATTCAATCTTAAATATTATACAACTGTCACTAAGTTGAGGGGAGAGGATAAGAATGAAACTTGACTCCATTTTCGATTTATCAAAATCTGTTTCTATTCTTCAGTACTTGGGTTCTCAGTAAAATTCTACTCTGATTTGCCAGTTCCTTAGGTCTGTGGGTATAATAAAAGAGAAGTCACAGATTAGTTCTGATTAATTTCCATCATGAGAGTCAACTCTTGGTTTTCAAGGTAAGAGAAAGGAAGGAATGACATGGGTATTTAAAATTCACAGATAGCACAAACACCCAATTTAGCCAGCAATTTCAAATCCTCCTCCACTGGTTTTTTTTTTTTTTTTTTTTTTGAGAGGTGCCAAGTAGCAAGGCACAGCCTACCTTTGGGGACTGGGGCTAACAAAATGTGAACTCATCAGAAGGCAAGCAGGTGGGCATAAGAAGGCAAGCAGGTGTTGGCCTTTCTGAAACTGAAAATCGGCCACTCTTTCTCATTCCATTGGTTTCATTGAAAAGCATCCTAATATCAGCACTGTTGGGTTAAATTGGGGGCTGCCAGGCAGAATTGTTAGAAAAGCCAGCTTACTCTTCATTTGCCACTAAAAAGCAGCTCATAGATCCATAACCCCCGCCCCAACTCCCACCTACTGAGTAAAATGGGTTTGCAGTGACTATAGGCAAAATGCAGTGACTGAACAGACACTGATCTCCCAGAGCAGAGGCCCTTCTTACTTGCCTCAAGTATTAAACTTTACCATTTTGAGCTTCTGATTAAGACGGACTCAATCCACCATTTTTAGTTCGTTAGACCCAGCCCTTCCCAAAGGCCTCACATGGCCTCCCATTCGTCAGCCATTTAAGGCTGCACATTATCTAACTGGAATCAGGCCTTAGTTTTCACTGCTCTCCAAACCACACACAACCATCTCTGCCCAGGTTTACCCACTGGTGCTAGAACAGATCTGCACTGCCCACCATCTTGGCTTTGTTCTTGCCATTCTGTAAACCCCTAAATTCCCCATCCCCTTCTTTGCAGAAAAAAATGTAGCTATTTTTCAAAACCTAGCCCTCCCATGAAAACCTCTATTTCCCGAAGACTCAAAGTGATCATCCTCTCCTATGACAGCACTTTATTAGTATATGTCTTATGACACTTACCACATCATGCTTTCTGTTATATCACAGTCTCTTACGTCCCTTATGACTTAAAATGTTCCCAAAAATGTGGGTCATGACCCACTAGTGAGTTTTGAAATTACTTTAGTGAGTCATGACCTGAATTTTCAAAAATGAAATAAAATAAAATAGAACATTTTAGAATACATTACATGTAAACATGTCTCTTACTTTGGTTTATGGTCAAAAAGCTTGAACATCGCTATCTTATGTAGCAATGATGTTTTCAGGTTCTATGTAACAGAAAGCCTTGATCCACCAGCTTAAATAACAAAGGCTGTATTATCATACGTAATGAGAAAGCTGGAGGTAAGGGAACTTTAGGTTGGTTTATCAGCAACTTATCAACAACATCAAAGACTCAGATTTTGGCCACCTCTGTCATCTTTCCATCTACCTCCCCTCATGTTGGCTGGATGTTGGCTAGATGGCTGCAGGAGTTCCTTGCATCACGACAACATCCAGGGGCAGAAAAAAGAAGCTACTTATTCTTTGCATCTCTCTATCCGAAAAGAACTCTTTCTCAGAACTCCCCCACACAATCTTCAGCACATCTCCTTCCATCTCTCTTTGACATAAACTGAAATAAAATGAATGATACGCCGAGCCAAGAGTGGCCAGGAAAACCCAAATTAGTTTAGATGAGGATAAGAGCACCTTCTGTGAGCACTTGTCTGGTCAAAAAGAAGATGGGCATTGATGGATTTGACGTAGGGAAGTAAAAGTTTCTGCCAGCCTCACACAAGGTGTGTTCCTATAGAGCCAGAGTTCCTTTCTCTTCATATTCTCTGCAACACTTACCACATAGCAAGTCTAGACAGTCACCTCAATTTCCAGTGATCAATTAAATCAATCACTTTGCCTCAAAGTATAAATATTCATGGGATACGTAGATCAAATATCCAATTTGAAATACTGGGGGCATTCTGCAGACACGATTTGATGATGTATAACTCACCAGAGGCTAGAATTTTTTCTATCTTAACTTTTCAATTGAATTTTTAAATGCGAAGGGCTAGATTAGCAACACTGTGCATTGTAATACCATTTAAATGATAAAATACATATTTGTCACAATGCAGATGGCAACCGAAGATGCCACAGATGGAACTGTGGCTCCGGGGAGGAGATGGTAAACGGTGGGTGTGGAGAGACGGCTGTATCAGGGGTGGAGAGACATTACGTCATCCCAGATAGGGGCTTTCTTTGGGAACCTGGCAGGATTACTGCTGAATCATTCAACTAGGCAAATTATTGGCTTGTTAGTTGGACAAAGCTCCTTGTAGTTGCACACACACACACGCGCGCACACACACACACACACACACACACACACACACACACACACACACACACCCCACTTATCAGAGAAACCGCAGATTCAGAGGACTTTGAACTGCAGAAAAGCTTTTGTCTCTGACATAGTTAGAATCTTTCTACTAGTTCCTGTTACAAATGTGGTATCCTCCCATCTGCCCAGGAGATAAGACCAGCTGTGTGAGAGTGTGCCTTGTGGTTCCTTGAAAGGCAGCCTTGGGTCTGGAGCAACACGGCAAACCTTTTCTCATCTGTTGGACCACAGGCTGCTGTTGGCCCGTTGGTGTGGTAAACTTGGGTTCTGTTCTTGCTTCTACTAAAATTTATTACCTAGTTGCAAGACTGTGTTGGGTCTGTGCACCTTGAGAATGGTCCCAGCTGTCAGAGCTTGCTTGGGCTTCCACCTTTTGTGTCAGTGGCCTCATTTTCAGAAGATTCTTGGTAAACTGGATGAGGTGCTCGCAGCCAGAAACAAGGGAGAAACTATGAGGAAATAACAATAGTAATAATTACCATCGTAGAGGGCTTTCATATATATTGTCACATTTGATTCATTCCTATTATCAACCTCATCTCATTTTAAAGAGATTCTAAAGAATGTAGACCAGAGAGATTGAAGTTGATGTCCAGAAACATTCTTAAATGGGTTATTTAACAGATGGCTTGGGAGAACTTGTGAAAGGAAGTGGAAATTACAGACGGCCGCATGGCTTCACCCTCATTTCCTTTCTATAGAATTACCCCATAACTGATAATAAGAGCTAAAAGGTGTTGAGTGCTTTCTATGTGCTAGGTACTATGCTAAGTGTTTCAGTACATTTAAACCTCACAATAAACCATGAAGTGGGTGCTATTAAGGTTTTAATCTACAGATGAGGAAACTAAGCCTTAGGGAGAAAAGCAGCTTTTTTTCGGTTTGGGGCTATCTCCTGATTTTCTTCCTGTTCTCTAAAAGGCTACCTTGTTCTCATTTTTTAGGACTTAGCTCAAATGTCCCTGCCCAGCCATCTAAAGTAACCCACTGCCAACCTCAGGTCTTTTGTCACACTTGACCTGTTTATTTCCTTCACAGGGCATATCTGAATGTGTAGATAGTTTGTTTACTTATTGATTAGCTTATTTATTTTCAGTCTCTACTATTCAGATATAAGCTTATGAGGCCAGGGACCCTGTCCCTCCCATTTGCCCTCTGCTTGTGTCTAGCAGTATGTACTTAATAAAAATTTGAATGAATGAAGGAGTGTATGCATGAGTATAGTCAATCAATGGATTTAGACATGAGTTTGTCACATGACAGAGACTAAGTTTGTAGCCCCTCTGCTCATGTGTTTAGTCACTCATCCTTTCAACAAACATTTATTAAATTATCGACAAGTGCCAGGCACTGAGGTAGGTGCTGGAAAATCAAATAAGACTCAGTCTCTGTCCTTGAAAAATCTTACCTATGAGCGGTAGAGGTGGTAGTTGGGATAAAATGAGGTTTATAAGAAAACGCAAATAAAAGTATAATATGATATTACGTCTTATAGTACAGTTAAGTAAAAAGCGACACAGCAAGAAAAAGAAGGGACCACCTAGATGCCCCTGCTGGACTTGGAAGTCTTCTGCAGAGCAGGTGACTTTGAACCTTACCTTGAAAGAGGACTCTAGACTATGAGAGGGAGAAGAACATGTGCAGAAGCAAGCACTCATAGGTAGATCTGCAGAATGGCATGGAACTCATTTCTTATCTTAGACTGTTGAATCACACTTGATCCTGGTGCCCATTTGCTAGAAGGGCTCCTGACCAACTGACCTCTCGGTGGAAACGTCATGGAGGCGGGGGTAGGAGGCCAGCAGGAGGGGTGTCTGAGAGGTCTCTAAGATATCCTCCAACTCTAAGAGTGACATGACTGGGAGGGTTGTCTTGTAGAGGAAGTCACCAAAAGAAAGAAGTAGAGTATGGGGATGGAAACAGTCATATTCCTGCCCTAAATAAAGAAAATGCCTTAATGAGAAGGCTAACAGTAACTGCAGTGTATGTGTTGGCTTGTAGTTTCCAAAACGTCTTCTCGAAATTATCTCGTTTGAACCTCCAGTAGCCTGCTAGATATTCTGAAGCTCAGTAAGACCATGTATTTTGTCAACAGCCACAGAGCTACAAGTCCTGAGCAATGAATGCAAAGAGAAACAGCCCAGCCTCTGACCCCAAAGCTCTTACGTGGAGAGGCAATGAGAACTCAGTGTAAAGTGCTTGTGACTCTGCTTGGCATGTAAGGAAGAGATTTGGCCCAAGCGACACATGAGCTGAGCGCTGAAGTGGTGACTAGCAGAACGGGCTCCTGAGTCAGGCAGTCTTGGGTTCCAATCTGTTCTGCATTCACTTACTGTGCAACTTTGGTAATTAAATCAGATAATTAAAAATAAATAAGACAATACACGTGTACTGGTTAGGTTATAGGCTGCCTACTAAAACAAAGACTCTTAAATAGGCAGTGACTTAAACAAGATGGAAATGGATTTCTCTTTTACATAGACATTCAGCCAGTTGCTGTGGCTCTGCTCCAGGAAGTCATCCAGTCCCAGGCTCTTTCCACCTCGTTGGTCTGTTTCCTCCAGTGGGGTGACCTCATCTATCAGTCCAAGATGGCTCCCCTCACAACTCACATTGTGTTCAGATGCAGCTGTTCAGAAACAGCACCAGGAGGAAGTGATATCACCAAGAGTTGGTCCTCTCTCAGTGTGGCTCCCTTCTCTGAATGTTGGCCACGTTCTCAGCCAAGCTTTCCCATTATGGTTGTTAGAGGATTTGGGCATCTCCATGCTTCATGCGCCTTATGCCCAGTGTTTCCCTTCCTGACTCTCAGTAACCTACACCAATCTCAGTGGCAAAGGGGATCAGAGAGGTTAGTTAGTTAAGACTAATTAGGGCCCCTGACAACTGCATAACTGAGAGTAGAAAAGGGATGGGTCCCCATACAACATTATCTACACTGTTTTACCAGGAGAAAGATGAATATATGCAAGGTGGTAAAAAAAAAAAAAAATCTCTTACTCCTTTCTTCAATCAATTATGTGCACTTCTAGGGTACTATAATCCATAGCAGTGGTCATTGAACCTCACTCCCCTCCCCAAAACAATTCTGACTATGCCCCCAACAAGTACATTTATTTCTTTGTAAGTACTGTATACACATGTGCTATTCTCCTAATATATTACTATAGTAAAGACTGGTAGTGGCACTCAGTGTTCATCCTTCCCTATTTCCTTAACATAGCATTCCCTAATGGGCTCATGACATCCCAGAATAAACTATATTTCCCATGATCCAGTGCATCTAGGTGTGGCCATATGACTAAATTCTAGCCAATGAGTTGTCAGACATGTTGGGTGCAATTTCCAGGAAGTGTCTTTAATAGGAGGGTCATGCAATTCTTTCTTTCTTTCTCTTTCCTGCTGTCTAGAATGTGGACAAGATGGCTTGACTATGAGCAACAGCCTTGGATAAGTGGAAGCCACATGTCGAAGATGTCAGAGCAACCGGAAAAAACACCTTACCAGCTCTGGGCAGCTTGCCTCCAGACTCCACTTTTAGGAGAGAGAAATAAACTTTTCTCTTGATTAAGCTGTGGTAGTTTTGCATAATCTTTTCTTTCTTAATCTCAGCCAGATCTGATCCTACTTCATTTAATTATGTATTATATACATTATAATACATGTACCAAAATCGATATAAAAAGAGATAAAGTAACTATCAATGAAAGTTTTACTATTTCTTGGACTCCACTGGGTAGAGTCTCACATGCCCTTGGGGTGCATTCCTGCTCCCTTCATTTTAGAGACCTCTTGCCCTGTGATGCCCATAGAGTTAGTTACCTTTGTGAGTGTTTGCTTCTCCCCACTACAGTTTGCTTCTTGAGGCAGGGGCCCTGAAGCAAGCATCTCAAAGCACCTCACACAGATGAAGCAGAGTCTCTTCCGGGCCCCGCCTTTTGCTGCCTACTGATGTTTCCAGGTGTGTTTCAGGTGTGTGCTTTTGCAATGGGAAAGACAAGCAGAAATCTGATGGGTTTGATTAAATGAGATGTGATCTGAACTCAAAGAAGCAGGCAATCTGTCATTGTCAGGAAAAGAAGACGTGCACTCCTAGCCTGTGCTGCTGCAGCTGAGGTGCGCCCACTCATAAACCAACTCCGAGGAGCTTGGCACTTGGCCTAAAGCAGTCATTCGGCCTGGATCTACAGAGAAGGAGCTGTGGGGGGAGAAGCAGAGAACTCTGTGGTTTGAGAGCTTTCTACAGGCCTCAACCTCCTCTTCCCTGGAGAGCAATGCCCATGGGATCGTGCCCTCCATACCTCATGGGCCGTGCTCTCCATACCATATCAGAGGTTGTCAGAGTGGGCCCAGTTTCATGACTGTGAGGGAGCCTGAGGGTCTACAGACCCCCATCAAGGCTATGCCTGGGAAACCAGGCCCGGCCTGGTCTCCTTAGGAACTGGGCAAGTCTGTGCTCCCTCCCCCACCCCCTTGAGGCATCAGTGTCCTGATCGTATCACAACTTCAAAATCTCCTGACTCATGCCATCCTTGGATTTTAAAAAAGAGCTTATTCAAGTGGTGTAGGCTGAATGTTCCACCCCTTCCCACTCAACTCAGCTATTTAATTACAGCATCTGAGTGTGTGCTTGTGCGTGTGCGTGTGCGTGTGCGTGTGCGTGTGTGTGTGTGTCATACGGGCCAGGGAAGGAAGGGGCTAGGGAGAGGGAGAAGGGTTCCTGAAACCAGAGGAGAGCTCTTGAGGAAAACTTGTGCTGCTCTCATTATGACTCGTGTCCAAAGATTGGCTGGCCCTTCACCCCAAAGCTGAGGAGATGGGAACCGGGAAGAGGCTGGGGCTGGGGCCACGCAGGGCTCCTGAGGAAAAGCGACCGAGCTTCGGAGGGAGGTATGTCCTCTCCCCATCGCCGAAAGACGGCTGTTCTCCACTTCTAGGTAGTGAGGCTATCATGTGGTTTGCTAGTAACCATGGCAACGAACCCTGTTCCTGAAGCATATGGGGAGAAACCCCATAGAAAGAGACCACGGCGCAGCTGACTCTAAGTCAATCTGTTCTTTATCGGTGCGGTGGCAATTATCGTTGTTTGTTGTTGTTGTTGTTGTTTTTCAGGGAATGGCAGTGATTTGCTTGTTTCTGAACTAGAGACATTGGCTTTTTTGGGTCTGCCTCCAGGTGTTTGCCTCCCATATTTTGGAACATGGTCTCTGAAGATGAAAGACAAAAATAGTTCTCTTCAAATGAGAGGATGCTAATGCACACTGTGCTTTTAAAGACGGGCTTCTCGTGGTAAAATATCCACCTCCAGTAACTGAAAGCTTGTGGAGGGTTCCAGCGAAAGCACTGGCAAAGCCAGTGGACTGAACGCATTACTGCCTGCCAGGAGAAGCCAGAGCGGTGCTCTGTGCTCTGGAAGACTGAACAGCAGTGAGCGGGGTGCGTGCCAACACAACTGCAGCCACCGGCCGCTCCCCAGCTCACACGTTCAGCTGGAGAAAGTAGTCCAGATATTCTTTGTTGCAAATGAAAGAACACAGTTTGGGACAACACACATTGTTAAGCAATGCAGTGTACAGCAGCCAAATACTGCTGTGGAGTGACAGTGATGTGGGAGCGTAGCCCCCTCCCAGCTGTAGTGTGGATCTGCCTTTACGGAGACCAGCGAGTAGGGGATGCCTTTTTGGTGGGATGCCATCACTGACTCATACGTTCACTGCCCGTGTGACCTTGAACAAGTCATTTAGTGTCTTCGGGTGTCAGTTTCTCCATCTTTAAAAGAGGCAGAGTAATATTTCTGTACCCTTTCTCACTAGACTTTTGTAATCATCATGTTTGATAATTTAAAGGAAAGTAATGAAAAACTATAAATCTCTACATGGTTTCATTATCCTTCTTAGTTATGGAAGCATCCATTTTTAAAAGATTCTGAAAGTTGGAGTGAGTACTTAGGTCAAAGAGTCATGCTGGAGCAAAGCTGTAAAAGTTACCCTGATAGGGTTTTAGCTAATGTTTAATGAATGCAAAGCAAACGGCACATTGCGTTTAGTCCTAATGCCACCCCTACTGGTAGGACGATTGCCATTTTACAGACGAAACTCAAATTCCCATAGCTGGTGATAGAGTCAGGGTTCAAGTCCTGGCTGCTCTCATTCCCAAGTCTAGGGTCCTAACTGCTGCTGGGGCCTTGTGCTGGGGAAGGTTCATTGAAACAGTCTCCATGCCGTTGGAGTCAAGTCAGCAGGTGGTTTCCTGCCAGTTCATAGAGAGCGGTATGGTGTGTGTATGTGTGTGTGTGTGTTTATAAAGAGGGGGCTGCCTTCCTTCCTTTGTTATCTGGGATTTACCTATTTGTCCCATGCTGATGTGACCATCTCTTAAGATCCTCATGGAAAACTTCTAGATCAGCCCAGAATGCTGCTGTCTGTCCCAGTTTCAACGGTGAGAACAGAAACGTCGTTAGTGAGCGTGCGAAGCCAGGGAAATGAAGTTGTGTGGATGCTGCAGAGGCAGAGGAGCAGAGTGGGTAGGTAGGTTAAAAGCTGGACTGCCTGGGTCCCCTCACCTAGAACTGCCTAACTTAGTGGCACTGGTCATGTTTGCTCTTCCAGAGTCACTCTTCTCACACAGCCCATGGCCCGGAAGGCTAACCTCTCGAATGCATGGCTGCAGTTGGCCACAGGGAGCCCCGGCAGAAGAAAGGCGAGGCCAGGATATTTGTTCCCCTGGCTCCCTCCTTCCTGGGCTGCTGTGCACCGGCTGCTCTTCTTATCCCTGCAGGAGCGATCGGGATGCCCAGCTGTCGCTAGCCCTGGATACTACATGATTCCTTGCAGAGTTCTTTAAACTCTGCTCGCACTTCTATAAAAGCTCCTTTATTAAGCTCTCCTCAATGACCGACATTGAGTGCACTCATCTGTCCCTTTCTGGGACCCTACTTGATACAGGAGGACAATAGTACCTCCCCCATGGGGCCTTATGAGAATGAGATGAGCCCATAAGTGTAAGTGAGCTGGTTGTGCCCCATACCATCAGCAGGCGAGTGGAGGATTATTTCCCTTCCCCGGGGCATTTGCAGTCACCGTCTTTAGGGCTAGAGTGTGGCCAGCAAACATTCGGCCCGCTTGGCAAGGTGGCTGTACAGGAGGCCAGACTCTATTCTTCCCCCAGTGTTGGCTGGTTTGTGATAGAAAACAATGCATACTAAATAGATTGAAGTCAGTGATTTATATAACGGAAAAAAAGGAAACAAAAACATTAAGTTCATTGAAGGTGCAAATGAAAGATCAAATAAGCATATACAATAGATATTCATTTATCTTGAAAATATTTATTAAGCATCTGCCACATGCAAAAGATTTAGCAATGAATAATACAGACCTGGCCCCATTTTTTCATAGAGCTAGACAAAGAATACTAAGAAATCTCCCTTTTAATTAAAATTGTGGCAGGAGGATGAATGGTGGTGAGGGAAGTGACTTTTAACTGAACACTTACTATGTGCCAGGACTGTATAAACATTTCACTGGCATTATCTCATTTAATTCCACAACATGGGGTAGGCAGTTATCTCCTTTCTGTAATGAGGAAGCTGAAACCCAAAGAGTTTATATGAATTAACAAGGTCAATGACCATTCAGTAAATGTTTATGGAGCACCTACTATATATCTTGTCCTGTCCCTGGTTCCCAAGAATTTATAGATAGTAGGAGAGACAGGTACATAAAAAGATATTTATTCAACAGTGGCTTATGTGCAGCGACAGTGATATGTTCAAGGCATTATGGGAACACTCAGAAGGGATCTTCAACCCCACATGCGATGTCAGGAAAGACTTAAGGGGGGTACCCTGGGGGAGGTGAGCGCTCAACTGAGTTCTAAAGATGAGTTGGTGATAGACAGGTAGGGGATAGAATGGTAGGGAGAGCGGGGGACCTCTTAGGCAGAGGGGGTGCCATAAGCAAAGAAAACAGGCTGCAGAGCAGGGAGTGTGGACTGGGAAGTGTGGGCAGGAGCTAGGCCTGGCAGATCTTTATTATGTATCAAGAAACATGGATTGCAAGTCCCATAGCTTACCCTTCAGATACAGTGTCCAAGCAGGATTGTAGCATGGTCAGATGTGGGTTTGGATAGGTTGCTCTGACTCTTACGTAGAGAACAAATTTGATGCAGATAAGGGTGGGAATGGAGAGATTTTTTAGGACGCTTAATAGCCATCAAGGCAAGAGGTAACAAGACCCCAGAGGTCCGAGCGACAGAGAGGAAGCAACTGTTTAGAGAACTACTTTAAGAGGTAAAGTCTCAGAATTTAATGGTTGATTGGCTTTTTGATACAAGACAGGGGTGGGGAGTGGGAAGAGAGAAAGAGAAAAACTTCCTTCCAGTCTAGGTGGATGGATGGTAGGGCTACCAACCGAAATGGAGAATGTAGAAGAAAAAGCAGATTGAGGAGGCATGGTGGCTATTGTCTCATCTACCTGAGACCTTTAGCATCTCTTGTTCCCCTTTATTCTGATAGCAGCGCCAAGAAGTAGAGCTGCGACCCAAGCTGGGCATGTCAAACTAACTCCTGGGAACTTGAATCAGTGCAGTAACATGGGTCTCACCAACCAGACATCAGATTGTTCAAAGATTTCTGTGATTCTAGGAAGCACCTTGCAATCCTTCCAATTAAGGGAAGATTAATTGCACATTAATCTGTGTATAGACTAGTCAGGATCAGTCAGTCCCTGTTCCTTGTAATTAAAGAGCCCTAATGGAGAAATGAATCCAGCTCTGGACATGCTGGCGTTCAGGCCCATGAGACATCCATGTGATGACCAGCCCCTTCAGGAAATATGAATCAGAGGGGAGAGGTCTGGGCTGGAGTTATTGGCATATGAATCGTGGTTGAAACAAGTTATGAATCAGATCACTGAGTGAGTGTGGGGGTGAGAATACCAGTGGGCAGAGGGCGCCATCCAGGAGAACAACAAGTAAAGGCTGAGAGAGAGGAAGGAACAGAAATTCAAATGTTCAGACAGCCCCAGAGAACCAGGAGAGCATGATTTCATAGAAACCAAGGGAGTATAAGCTTGAAGAATGAGTAGTGAAGATTTCACATTCAGCCATCAGCCAGAGTAACTTAGGGGCTGAACTTTGGGCTTGCCTAGTAAACTGGAGGATCCATGGGGCAGTGTCTCTAACGGGAGGAGTAAACAAGCCAGGCTGTGGACAGATGCAAAGCACATGGGCGGTGAAGAGGAGTGGGCAGTGGCTCTGGGGAGGTTTAATTGAGAGATTAGATTTGAGAAACCAGATAGTGATGTAGAGGGGGCAGAGCCAAGGGAGGGGTTATTTTAGGAGCTTCAGTCTGGATTAGCCTGATTCAAAGCCCATTCTCCTTCTGTCCAAGCCTGCTCTCCTGTGACCTGAGAGAAAGGGGATTTGACTGGTGAAGAGAACCCCAGCAGAGTACTCTTTTCAGGTCAGGAGTTTTGCCTGCTGTCAGATACATCATCGTGGTGGCCCACTGAGTATGGGAGGGGCCAAGGAGGCTGTGGAAAGCCCGAGAAAGGCCGTAGGCTGGTGGGTTTCTAGTGCCTGCTTCCTGCCAGACTTTTTAAAGATGGATCAAACACCAAAACAACAATAACAACTAAGTGAAGAAAAAGAAGAAAAACTTAATTTGCTCTTTTGTATTCAAACTAAAAATCCTCTTCCTGCCCCCTACCCCCCAAAAAATTTCAAGGAAAAAAGGAAACGAAACTACAAACCGTGTCTGAGAAATTAGTATTGGAAGGACAGTAACTGTCCTTGTGTTGGTTGATGAGTACGCACCTTCAAGGAAAGCGTGGCTTGGCATGTCCATTGTGCTGATTAATGCTTCAGAGATAATTTTTCTTTAGACATGTATTGGCAAAGGATGGATAAAATACAGCTGAGCCAATGACAAGATTTTTAAAAATTATTTTTAAAAAGTCTTTGAAATTACAAAATTTATATATGTGCATTGTAGAAAGTTTGGAAAATACAGAAAGACCTAAAATATCCTGAAGTCTCATCACCAGTGGTACCATCTTGGAGTATTTTCTTGTAGTTTTTTTCATCTAATAGTAGGTCCCAATTTTAATAGCCGTTTTTATGGCAGATCCACCAATGTCAGTTGCAAGGCTGATCTGAGGGAAGACTGTACAGCAGGATCCTAACCACAGTGTGTCAGGGAAAAGGAAAAGGATGATAAACTTAGGTACAGGAAAAATAATCCACTTGATGGTCTAATTTTACATCTATGGCAGAGAAATAAGAATAAGAGGAAGGCTGAATATTGCCCCTGAGTTAGAGCCAGAACCCAGATCTCCTGACTGTAGTATCAGAACTCGGCATCAGAGAGATGTCTGTCATATTATAGGTGTGCCTCCCTTTTAGAAGCCATCCTACTCTACTCCACTCCTGATTTCCATGCCTGGAGTATCGCTCTTGTTTGATTTGCTGTGGCAGATTGGATTACTGTTCCTTAGTCTTTACTCCTCCCATCAAGTGACCTTGTGGTGTCTATACTTCCTCCTCTCATTGTCTTTGGACTTAGGCACGTGACTTCCTTAGGCTGATAGAAACATGAGTGGATGTGAGCAGGAGCTTCCAGAATGCATTAACGGCTTGGCTAGTGTCTTGCACTTTTGCCTCCTGCCCCAAGATGAATTTGCCAGGATAGAACTCTGGTCCCAGAATAAGGATACCCTTAGAATAGACCTGAACACAGCTGGCAGCTTGGGGCAAGACCTATCTGGTTCCAGCCACCCAAGAGATTCATAACCAACCTGCACATCCATAAACAATAAGTAAATGTTTATTGTTGTAAGGCTCTGGGATTATAGGATTGTCTGTTACACAGCATTTCAGTAACTGACACTTGACTACTATGATTGTTCAGATCGGAACCTTCAGTCATCTTTGACATCTGCATTCCCTTTATCCCCAAGGCTAAAGTTCTTTTAAGCTCCTTTGAATCATATGCTATATCTGTTTCCTGGCTCTCCTTCCCCTGCCTTCATTTTCATCGCTTCATAATTGGGTTCCTAAAATGGCTTCCTTAACGAATTCTTATTTCTTATCCAACCCATCGGGCTCAGAAGTGCTGGTTCAACTCCTTACGAAGCTCTTGCACAACAGGAAACCTCCACTCAAAAGCCTGCAAAGTTTCTATTTTTCCAGAACCAAACAGCCAGGCAACTCAGAGTTAAATTTTATACAGTTTTAATAATCAGCCTTAGCTTAGGGTGCTTTCCATAGCTCGTGCTTTTTATCTTTATGGGACGGTCCTAGTGATTATGAGTCATTCTAGTTTTTAAAAGTAACAAATATAAACTCCTCCCATCAAAGTCAAACTTCTCCTCTTCTCTTCTATAATTTGATCTCACCTAATCCATCATTTAACATATACACAATAAATAATAATAAGTATCCAACACATTGAATGGCTTATTATATACCAGATATCATTTCAAGTGTTTTATGTTACATAGGTTAAGATTAGGTTCAACCATGAGTAATAAAGGGCCCAAATAACTGGCATAAGTAAGATAGTTTTTTATTTCTCTCTCATGTAAAAGTACAGAAGTAGATAGTCAGACTGGTGTGGTGGCTTCTCTCCTGAAGTCTTCGGGGACACAGGCTCCCTTCAGTTCACAGCTCTGTAGAGTGTTTCCCTCATCCTCTTGTCCAAAATGGCAGCTAGATACCATCCATCATGTCCACATTCCAGGCAGGAGACTGGAAACAAAGAACAAAGAAGAAAAAGAGAGCAAAGAGTATATGCCAGATGACTTTTCCAGGTAGTGGCCTCATAGCATCTGCTTATATCTCATTGGCCAAAAATAGTTATATGGATGTACATAGCTGCAAGAGAAGCTGGAAATTACAGCCTTTATTTTGGGAAGCCATGTGACCAGCTAAAAATTGAGAGTCATTACTATGGAAAAAGAGGAAAAGATATTGTGGGGTAACTTATAGCTTTTGTCGCAGATATATTCACTCACTTAATCTTCAAGGCAATCTTACAAGAAAAATACTATTCTTATGCTAATTTTACAGATGGGAGACTGAGGCATAGAAAGGATAAGTACCTTGGCCAAGGTCACACAAGGCGAACTCAGGCAACCTGCCGGTAGAGCCTGTGCTCTTCACCCAACTTCCATGGGAGTGAGTCAGACCCACCCGAAGGCTAGAATTGCCTTGTGTGTTCTCCCAACTAAGTTTTCTTCTGTCCCCTCCACCTCCCTTTGGGACCCAGGTTCAGGCTCTGTTTATTCTCACTGACCTCCCAGAAACCCCTGTGGCATCATTGTCTCGGCTTACATGCCTGAGGGGGGAGAGATCCAGTCTATGCAGCATCAGAGTATGGATTCCATCTAAGGGGTACAATGCAGTGATTAAGAGTTTGGGCTCTGGAGTCTAACAGAGTGAGGTTCAAATATTATGTGACCTTGCACAAGTCACTTAACCTCTCTAAGTTCAATTCCCTCATCTATAAAATGAGAGCTCTGAGGGAACCTGCCTCATAGGACCATTATAAGAGGCAAATGAGGTAATGCACGTAACACCCGAGGCCAGAGCCTGGCACATAGCAAGTGCTCCATGCAAGGAAGCTCCTGTGATCATGCTAACATTTGAATGTTCCTACCTTCTAAACAATGTGCCCTAGATGCATGGGGAGAGGTGGACCCTCACTGGGGGCCTTTCCATTTGTGCCTCCCTCCCTCGTCTCGGGATCTGTCTGCAGGGGCTGCTTGAGAATGTTCCTCTGTGGCTCTGACCCTTGAAATGTGGCCTGAACAGCCATTAGGAGCTACAAGCTTTGACTCCCTTCGTTTGCCATACAAACTGGCAACCCATGGAATCTGCTTAGTGGGGGAAACGTTACGATCTAACAGATGTGAAATACCGTTCTTGGACAGGACACAAAGCAACAAAATCCAACCGAAGGAATGATTTTTATTGTGACACAAAACATTTGCTACCAGAGCACATATAAATTCAGAGAACAGTTGTATTTTCAGAGTTAACAGATTAAATACCTTTGGTGAACTGCAGGGGAAAACAGGCCACATTATTTTTTAAAGTTCGGTGATGTTTTTCTTGAATTTAAACAGAAGCAAAAATCAAGACAGAGTGAGAAAAACACTTGTTCATGAATAAAATGCCTTCTCAGAAGTGGAGCCTATCGTGATGTTCATTGTTTTACGCAAAAAGTCTCCTTCTATTTCCTGGTCTTGGGAAGATGCCTAGCGCCCACACCCGACCGCGGCAAAGAAAGGGCCCCCTGGAGCCCACCCTTCCAAATCTCTAAGGCGGCCAAGCTAATGTGCTCCCCACACCTGCCTTTCCCTGCCCCCAGCTGCCTTCTGAGAGACAAATACTCAGTGGTTCATGCCCAGGGGTGCAGGGTGCGCTTGGAATCTGGGCGCCTACACGTGGACAGTCAGGCTGTTTACTCTCTTACACCTGCTCCTTCCAGTCCGCTCTTACTGCTTGCACCCTTCCTCCCTCGCACCAGGGCTAGTGTTATAGTTTCCTGACAGTTTATGGTCTGCCATCTCCAGGACCTCTCTTCCCCACCCCACCTACAATCCCACAGCTATTGAGTTTTAAAGGCTAATCTTTTATCCATCCTTTTGAGTGTAAATTCTTCTTACCATTTTTAAAACCATTTTCAGAGGTAGAGAACTCTTAACTCTCAAGACAGCCCATTCCTTTTTAACAGTTCTATTTTTTTTTCCTGCTAAATCCAAATCTATGTTCCCGATAACTTCCACTCAGTTGAGATATAATTAATCAATCATCTCCCCCTTTTACAGTTTTTCTTCTCATATGGAATTCTTCTTTTTCTCCTTGTGGTATACTGTTAATTGTCTTTCCAATATTAGTTTTCTCCTTCTTCAAAAGCAATAGAGTTTTAATTGGGCATGGGGCTACCAGTGCAAGACTACATTTCCCAGACTCCCTTTGGGCTGGGTGTGGCCATGTGACTAAGCACAGGCAATATAAGCAACTTTCTGATTATGCCCTTAACACAACTGAGCAGTACATCTTGGTCTTGTCTCCCTTCCTTCTGACCGGGCATGATGAGGATTGGAGCACTGACCTTGAACATGCAAGTGAAAGCCTTGTGTTAAGGACAGAGCAACTAAGCTTGCACCACCTGCCTACCTTAATTGTTGAGAAAGAAATGAACTGCCACTGTGGTAAAGCCTCTATATTTTGGACTGTCTTTGTTACAGCAGCTTAGCCTGTATCTTGATCCTCTCATCTTCACTTATGAAAATCCTACTCATTCTGTAAAGATTCACCCAGCCAGAAATGTGCTTCCCCATCCTTTGAATCTCCAAAGCCTTTTGACTGACCTCTTGTGTTAGGTCTCTATTCTACCTTGTAGTACATTGATCTGTGTATGAGCCTTATTTGCTCTTTGCAGCTCAAAGAGGACAGGGGCCAAATTGTAATCATTGCTTTATATTACACAGAGCTTGGCACACTGCCTTGTACATAACTGGTTCTCAATAAATGAACTGAATGAATGAATAGATTATTCTTCATTGTCTATATACACAATAAATTATAACAAAATGAGCAGCTAGTCAGTCATATGTTGTTAAATAAGATCCAAAGACTGTTAGGTAAGAGTCGTTGTCAAGCTAGAGAATGAGGTGCCAAGCTGGCAAGCTATTGGTCTTTCTGCTCAACATTTGCATCAACAACTTCAGTGAAACAGTCAGTGAAACTGTCAATCGCAGTGGAGAGCCAACAGTCTAGATGAGAGAATCAAGAATTGAAAAGGTCTGTGCAGTCAAGAACAATGGATGAAAAATAAACTTTAACCGATAAAGTTCTGAATATCAGTTCAAAGTGGGCAAAAGGAAAGAATGGAAGAGAACTAGCTTAATTAAAGATTACATTGTTAAGAGGCTTAAGGATGTGATTTGACTGAAAGACCAGTATGAGTCAAGAATATAATGCGATGACCAAAAGATATTAGTGCTCTTCTGGGCTGAGCAAATTTATTCAACGGCTACTTATCAAGTGCCTACTAAGTGCTTTATGTTGTCTAGGAGACAAGGATGAAGGAAGTGTAGTCTTTGCTCTCAAGGAGCTTGTAAAGACATGGCGTGTATTCCCCTACAGCACAAGGCAGAAAGCTTTCGGTGCCGCAAAAGCAGAGGTGGAAGCTTGGCACAAACGTGACAAAAAGGGAGTAGCTGAGTTTAGCTGGAGTGTGGGCTTGTGAAGAGCATGGGATAATCAGGTAGAAGACTTTAGTACCAATTTATAGTAGGTCCTGAGTGCTAGGCTAAGGAGATTGAGATTTATGGGATAGAAGTGGGTAACTGAAGGGATTTTGCAAGAAAACAAAAAGATCGGTGTTTCAGAAAAATTTCTTTGGAAGCAGTCTGTTGGGCAGACTGGAGTGGGGAGACATCCCCTTAGAATTTGAGGCATCTCTTTAGAGATAGTCTTGTTCAACGGCTTAATTTTATAAGTGGAGAAACTGAGACAGGAGGTCTCACGAGCATACTTAACGCCACAGAGCTGGCAGAGGCACAGCGGAACCAGAATCCAGGACCGGGGGCTTCTTTTTCCAGGGGTGACGAACCAATAGCAATTAGACCTCATCTAGCTATCTGAGTTTGGGAAAGCATTTCTGGAAAGACTTGAGGCAAGAAAACTAGTTTAGGGACTATTTCTATGGTAAGGGTAAAAAGTACCGAGTGGTGGAGGTAGAAACAGCATGAGCTGTGAGAGAAATTGCTCGGAGGCTGGGGGTTAGAGGAAAGGAGGGGAAGCCGAGGTGACTAACATAAAGGGCTAAGAGACAGGAAGGACAGCAGGGGGATTAGTGGGAGAAAGTACAAGAATGAGGAACAAGTTGGAGGAGTCTAATTTTGGGTGGGTCCTATTTTAATAAAAGGGGCATGAAAACTGGAATGTGTCAATGACATGTGTCCAAAAGAGGGTGACTAAAAAGCACATCACAGATGGAATTGCTTAGTTTGGAGAAATCTATCTAAATTGATTGCAAAGAATGGAGCTGAGAAGGTTTAGGGAGAGGTACGGTTGCTGGCTTTACATATCTGGAGGGTTCTTACAGAACTTTTGTGAAATCGCCTCCTAATCAGCATGACACCAATGGAAGGTACTGTTGAGCGGCAGCGGTGCCTGCCGTGGAGAGGGCATAGGCCAGATGATTTGGGGCAGATCATCTCCTCACCGTGGAGCAATAAAGCAGAAGGAGCAAAGGCTCACAGAGACCTGGGTTTTAGGCTCAGCTACAAGCTGTGTGACCTTGGGCAAGTTGCTGAACCTCTCTGTGTCTCAGTTTCCCCGTGTCCAAAATAAAGAGGTTCGATTGGAAGACTTCAAAGATCCAGGCTAGATATAAAATTCCTTGGTACTAAAAAGGTGGCTTATGTTCATAAAAGAAACATTGAAATTTAGGGTCCTCTTATTTGGATTTTGCTCCTGAACCTGTATGGTGACTGTATAGACAGCCAGCCTGCTCAACTGTTTCACTCGGCATGTAATGATGGAACAGAGCTGACATGTTCACAAAGCACTTTCCTCTGTGAGTAGGAGTGGGAAATAGTCCCATTTAGCTGATATCACTAATTTTTAAAGAAAACCATATGAGCTAAAGAAAACTGAATACGAATGTGGGAGCTATGAGTCAACCGCTGAATTTCAGCTGCATTAATTTTACATTATAAATGACACAATTTCAAAGTTTCTTGGATTTTATAAAACTTGTGATGTTTTTTGTTAAACAAGCTCAAACAGATACATGCTAATACACATTTAAAATACTGAACATTTACCCCCATCTGAAAGCATCTCTAAAATGATTGTTCTCTTAGCTATTTTTAAGTTGGAATCCGTTTTCTAGCAGTCTTATAACCTAACGGCACTTTTTGTGAAAACTAGCTTCTTCCTACAAAAAACAGTTTCTGTTACCCTTGTGGAAATTTTTTTCCCTTTCAAATTATTTTGTAATGGATAATGTTGCATTTCATGGATAATTCAGCATTTCCATTAGAAATGAAATATTTAGAAGGCTTCTGGGTAAGCAATATTTATAAATAGTTCCTCTAATCTTAAGTATCTCATTTTCAAATAGCCGAAATGAGAGACCGTTTTTATGGTGGGAGATTCAAAGCGGCATTACAAATTTTCAGGTAGAGAACTAAAATATAAGACCTAGAGATTACATAAGAAATACTCATGTGTGCCACCCTTACATCAAAGCCAGACAAGATCCAGAATCTCAAAGCCTGACTTAGAGGATTGTGAAAAATAATTTCATCAAATCAAAGTTTAGGACAATGTTGGACTTCGGCAAGAAAAAAAGAACATTTAGAACATTGTTAAAAATAGACGTTCATTCTCTTTTAACCATAGACAGTTCTTTAGCATCTTACTTTAGCGACGCAGACATTGGACCCAGTTTTAGTTCATTTTCGGTCACTTAACCCTTCCTACCCTCAGGTTTTTGTCTTTTTTTGTTTTTGTCAACAAAATGGTGGTGGTATTATTTATTTACTATTAGGGTGTGAGGCTGACATGAGACAACACATGCGAAGTGTTCTGTAAATCATACAAAACACATCAAACAGAGTCTCTCGGAGTCTGTTTGTCATGGGTGACGTCGACGACCTGGGAATGACTAGGAGCTGTTGTCTAATAACACGCACTGGCAGTAACACAACTGTAGGCAGCAGTGAATTTTAAATCTCATTATTAAAGGGAAAAATCTGCTCTGCAGATCGCGACTGCGATGCTGTGCCATTTCTTGGCACAGACCTCCTACTTAAACTAATTAAAGTTCCACATAGGTAGAAAAAGAATATGCGATTTTAGATCTGCCACGTGGACCTAAAGGACAGAATTGCCTCTGGCATTTTTTTGTAGCCAGCATTCCCTTTGTTTAAAAAGAAAAGGGGGAGGGTGGAGTGTATGTGGGTTTCTTCAAATGCTTAAGAAAATTGGTTTAAGCAGCTGGAGGAATAAAAGGGAGGAGCACTAAGGAAAGAACGTGCTAAATCTAAAGGTGTCAGCAAAACACCCAGGAATTGACTGAAAACGCTTTGGTGACAAGCGAGGCATGCGATGACAAGAAAGCAGGATGTGTGCACATCGAAGAGGAGCATGCGGAAAGCAGGTTTCTCCTTTTAATTAGCTTAGCTGCTCGGAGACTCTTCTTCCAGTTTCTGACCGTTTCTTCCAGCCTAGAATCTTATTTGCAATTCTCGTGATGTCCTCATGAGGCTGTGGACTGGCTCTGATTGGGGGTGGGTCAGTAACTCTGCTGACCTCCAGGCCACCTCATACACCAGGGCCCAGAGTCTGTCTGCTGGCCTGTGTGACAGTGCTTCCTCCAGCCTGACTGATGCCCCATACAGGAAAACCAGGGAAGGCGCACGCCTTTGCCAGTGACTTATACACCTTCAGCCATTCTTTGGATGAGATCATGATTTCTCCTTCCCTGGCCCATTCACTCCCCCTTCTGAAATGTTTTATATTTTAGACTATGCTGGAGAAATGATTTGTTGTTCCTCAGTGTCTATTCTCTTTCTCTCTTGTAATAGACTCTGTTTTTACTGGTTGCCCAAATTAAAGACATTTCCCCCAAAATAAAAAAAAAATAAAAAATAAAAGACATTTCCCAGCCTTCCTTGTGGCAGCCGAGTGTGTGTGCACGTGTGTGTGTATATGTGTAAGCATGACGTGCAGCTTCTAAGGAAAGGCCATGCCCACCTGTCTCCTGCCTGGATGTGGCAGCGGTGAGCCACCTGGACCATGCAGATGAGGGCCATCCCCTAGGGATAACAAAACAGTAAGACAAGAAAAGCCTGGGTCCCTGACACCTTGTAGCCACCATACTAATAGTCCTAGGTGGCAGACCTTCTGATTATTAGGTAAAAGAGAAATAAACCTTGATATTGTTTAAGCTGTTAATACTGTAAAGCTTAAATCACTTCATTGACTTGATTTTACTTTCTTACTCTGATGATTTATATGCAGAGAATAAATTTAACTTTGTTTACATCTGGGGTAAAGACATTTTTAAAGGACCTAGCAGTTCTTTAGCAAACCTGGTTTGCCCCCAAAATATTCCCGAAAATTGATGTGATTAGAAAACTGAGCTTAGTAAGGGATAAAAACAGGATTTCTCAGTGGAGGTTCTTCGGGAAGCTACTTTCTTCAAATATAATCTTCAGCAACGTTTGCAAAATGCACTGAGTCTATCTGGTTAATTTGGAGCTGGTGGACTTGTGTAGAGACAGGAACGTGGATGCACACTGTGTGACAGCAGACTGGGCCTTTGACAGCTATAAGGGAATAAAAATCAGTTTGGCTTTTGCTAAAATGGTTCTCTATTACCTGCATCAGAACTGAGACAAGTCAGTTACCAAAGTTAAAGCTGAAAAACAACAGCTGAGGTTGGACAAAGAGATCAATAAGCCAAAGCCAAGACAGTTATATGTGGTTTAAAAGTGTTTACAGAGGAGATGCTTTGGAAGGGAGTAATGTGGAAGAATCTGTGTTAGGCTATTCTACCACCCACATACATACATACATACATACATACATACATACATACATACATGAATATACATGTATGTATTACTGGGTCGGTGTACAACATCACTTCGGACACTTTTCTTTACATGAAAATACACTTCCATAATAAAGAGGTTCGCAACTACGGTTTTCAAAGAATCTTAGAACTAGACAGAGGACTAGTTCTAAACTGAGTAATAACTCGGTCTACATTTCTCCATCATAGAATGTGAGGATATTCTGTGTGATCTCGATAGACATAGGCATGACCTCCACCACCAGCACCCCGCTGATCTACCCAAATAGGAAAGGCCGGCACTTTCTTAGTGATTCCTTTTTAAAGTTTCATAAATTGACTTTTTAATTAGGCATTCTATAATAATTTTTCCAGGCAACGGATTCAAACGTATTGGTTTGTATTGTCCATGGGTCATCATTTGGACAACCCATTGTCGTTTCCTTGATTCCTGTCCTTTGGCCACTCTCATTTCTCATAAGCTGTAAGAACTTAGGGCTATCCAGTTATATCAGCAAGGCTTTCCAGTGCCCTGAAAGTAAATTTTTAAGGACTAGAGACATAAATATACTTTGTACAGCTGCCTCTATAAAGTGTTCTCTTTTAACCACATTTGTTTCATCCTTTCTAATTTTGAGAGCACTGTCTTTGATGGAGAAGAAATGGAAAGGAGTTATTTTTTTATTTGAAAAAAGGTATCATGTAGAATAGAGTCTTTTAAAAAGTATTATACTTTACTAACATTTAAACAGCAGTGGTTCTCCGCCCTGGCTGCACATCAGAGCCTTTTGGAAAGCTTAAAACAAACAAACAAACAAAAAAACCCCAAAATATCAAGCCATGCCTGGGCCCTTCCTCAGAGATCCTGATTTAATTGGTCTGGGTTAGGGCCTGAACATCTGCATTTTTCTAATGTGCAGAATTGAGAATCACCGCAAATCTAACCATTAGAAAAACAATCTATGGCCATGTCACCCTGAATGTGCCCGATCTTGTCTGATCTCGGAAGCTAATCGGGGTTGGGCCTGGTTAGTACTCGGATGGGAGACCACCTAGGAATACCAGGTGCTGTAGGTGGAAAAAAAAAAGAAAAATATAACTTTTTCTAAGGCCTATTCCATAGGAAATCTTGCCTGTTGTCCCACAGTTAGGCTGCAGCAAAGCTTTGAGTATTCTCATGTCCCACAGCCTTAGCTATTGGCACACACAACCTCATAAGACACCTTGAGCACAGTTTAGTGCAGTCAAAGTAGAGCTTTTCAGTGTTAGATGTGAACGAGTGAGAACCCGGCACACCAGGGCTGCCCCAGAGCTCGGGTCTGCTGCTTGACCAGCAGGTCCAAAAGGAAAAGCCTGGTCCAGGACCAGAGAAACAGGTGCCGACAAAACCATGTTTTCCCGGATGGTTTCCATCATTTCTGGGGTCTTCCTTTACCAATTCCTCCCCTACACAGTGTTCTGCCATTCTTTGTCAGCTGTTGCCTTTAATCACTGTCCTGCCTTAGCCTTTGCTCTCCAAACACAGTCTCGGTCAGTACCTACTCGCCCTAGCCGGGGAGCCTGAGTCAACTGGCCCCGGCCTTCCTGCCTGTCCTACTAGCCTATGCTATTTCAGCGGCCCTCTCGGCTCCACGTCCACTGGAGCTCCATTGTGTTAGACGGCCTCTGAGGTACCCGAGTGACGTCTTTCTCATGTCAACCATATGTGATTATGTGACAAAACTGCCTTTTCTAGGGATCCATCTCTCTGGTGCCACAGTCTTTTTGAGTTTCTGGCCATGAAATCCCATCCAGTCTTCTAAACATGTTTCATCACATCTCACTGAAGTGCTGTCTCCTTGACCCCGGCGGTGGACGCCATCCCCGCCCCCCGCCCGAGCTTGCTCCTTCGCCAGGTTCCCCCACAAGGAACTGGGCACCGCTTTTGCTCTTCGAGTTTTCACTGTTAGTTTCAATACCTTTTCTACATGAAATTGTGAACTCTACAATGATACATTTTGCCTTGGTGAAAAGTATATCTAGATAGTTGACCATCATTTTTCATTCATCTTCACAGAGATGAAATTGTCTACGGTAAAATTTGTTTCATTATAAGTCATAGGTTCGCTTAAAGTCACAGAACTTATTGATGACATGAAGACAATGTGAGACTTGCTGAATATTATTCCTTACCCTTTCCCATTTTTCCATGCAAATTAAGGGATTCTCCAATTGTTCTATGTCTATGTCACACATTTTCTTATAGCTTCACCCTAGCAATTATCCCACCTTCTCAAATTTCAACTTAAAGCCTCGTGGTGAAGCTACTATATCTGACAAGCACATTTCCCCCCATCTTCACAGGGTGAGTTCTGGGCCTTGCTCCGAACCTATCATTCTGGCATGACAGCTCTTCCCAGGTCATCTGCTTGCTAGAGGCA
This sequence comes from Pteropus medius, assembly GCF_902729225.1. Taxonomy (NCBI): domain Eukaryota; kingdom Metazoa; phylum Chordata; class Mammalia; order Chiroptera; family Pteropodidae; genus Pteropus; species Pteropus medius. Next base: position 20,596,109 of record NW_024354502.1, on the reverse strand, counting down.
ATCAAGAGGTTGGGAAATGCTTACAAAAAAAAAACGATTTTTGGCTTGTGACTTTTTGTGCTGCTGATCCAGTGTTTTCTGTCCCACATCCAGGAAGCCCTGAGTGGCAGTATGGAGTGCTGCTGGATCCCAGAAAAGATCTCGTTACATGTCTCGGTGTGGGTCTCAGTGTTCCCAGGGCCCAAGTACTCACCTGTCCTTCCAGCGGCTGCCGCTCTCATTTGCTGAGGTGAGCAGGCCTCTTCCTCCTAGAGGTAGTTCTTTTATTGTCCCCAGAGGCTGGCCCTGTTAGATTGCCACTCAGCACTCTTAGAGGGCCTTTGGATTCACTCCCTCAGAGCGAGGTCAAAGACGTCTGAGTGACATTGCTCAGGACCAACTTCCGAGGGCTCCCACCTGCTGACAGAAACCTGTCTGAGGTCCTCAGAGGCCAGTCACCCTGATTGTCCTGGCCGGGCTGGAGCCGCTGCCGACGCAGGCCCTCTCCACCCGTGTCCGAGGCAGCCGTTCTCCCTTGCTGTTTGAGAGTCTAATCTCAGCAAAGTGGGATGAAGGCTATTAATCTCAGTATTCTTTTTACGACTCCTATCTTAACGCAAATAAATACAAATTCAAGATGTGTTGGATTCCACGTCCTCCACCCATCTCACTTCCCTTTCATAACAAAACTCTCAGAACTAGGTCTACACATATTGTTTCTACTTTCCCATCTCCTGGTCCTTTAACCCACTAATTTGGCTTCTGTCCTCACTTGAAAACAATTATATTCGGATCACCGACACACCCTCACGGGGCCAAGACTCCTCTAGCTTCTTATTGGCTCTCCCGGAAACACCCTCCTCTCAGGCTGCTTGGCCCCGCCTCCCCGGTTCTTCCGTCCTTTCCCGCCTCTTCTCCTTCTACGTAACTTCAGAATGCTGGGGTTTCTCAAAGTTCAGGCCTGGACTCTCTTTCCTATCTAAGTGATCTCATCCAATCCTATAGCTTTAAATACCTTCCTCGTGTTGACGGCTCTGGAATTTATGTCTCTAGTTTGACTTCTACCCCAGAACTATATATGTACCTGGACCCTTGTGCTTCCAGTATGATGTACTTGATTTGACATTGCCACTTGGCTAATGGGCACTGCAAACATGTCCAGAACTGAGTTTTTACTCCCCAGTTTCTTCTTCCATCTTCTCTACCATCTCAGTATACAGCATCACCATCCACCCAGCCGAGTAAGCCACAAACCTGTCATCTTTGATTCCTCTTTCCCTTTCATCCATAAAGAAGCCATCAGCAGGTCTAGTTGGTTCTACTTCTTGAATACCTTTTAAATCAGTCCACTTCTCTGCTGCCACCACCTAGGTCCAAGTCTCCGGTATCTTTTGCTTGGGTTATTCTTATAGCCTCTGTCTCCCATTACACTTCCAAATGACCCCCACGCCACAGGAAGAGTGCCCTTGACTAAATGTGAATCAGATCCTGTGACTTCCCTGCTCAGAATGTCTTCAGTTCCTATTGCATTTAGAATAAAGTCACCGTAGCTGACAAAGCCTTGCCTAATCTGGTTCCTGCTCACCTCTAAACTTCATCCCAGGCCACCCTGTCCCTAGAATGCTCCCGCCACTCAAGCACATGGGCCCTCTTTCCACTCCTATAACGGGCCAACCTTCCTGCCTCAGGGCCTCTGTACGTTTCCTCGGTCTGCGAGGCCCAGGTTACCCGGCCCCGGAGAGGAGTTTGAGGACCACCCTGTCTAGAGGACACACCTGTGATACGCTCTCGTGCTCAGGGTTGCACTCCCAGTGCCTGGCACATAGGTAATCAATGCCAAACAATGATCTAGATGTGGGTCCTTTTGTCTATAGGATTCCCAAAGGCCTATCTTCATATGTCACAATTCCCCCACAAAGGGATGCAACTTACGGTCTGCGGCACCCATAAAAGTGTATAGTTCAACTCTCCTTTAAAATAACCAGCTGTGAGACGCCCATGTGACTGATGGCCCCAGTTGTTGCCCCTTTGGCTGTCCAGCAGTCTGCATGCTGAGGGCAAGCTCCCTTCCCCCTTCCAGAGCTGACCCAGCTGCTGACAACTCAGGGGGGATCGTGCTGGTGCATCCCTGCCCTGCACAGAAGTCCTCCGCTGGGCCACTTTTGCTTGAGTGTCACTCTGTAGGCCTGGCAAAAGCTTTCTCAGAGCTACATCGCAGTCTGAGGCTTTCTATACTCAATCCTTCCTTCTTCAGTGGGAGAACTGCACCGTGGCCTGAAGGCTTTCCAACCCTATACCTGCTCTCCCCTCATTTACCCTTCGCAGCCCTTTCCCCTGTGAAGTATAATCTATTACTTGCGATCCCATTTTGGCATTAGCTTTCCAGGGTCTCCTTTAGAACTTTGAAATACTGATACTATAAACCATGGTCCAGAAAAACAAACTCTCTTATTTGATGTTATGTGTAAAACCATCTGTTCACTTCCCATACCTCTTCCAGGCATGACCTTCAACTAAGAGAGATTAAAAACCACCACCTGTGCCCCAGAGCCTTTGTCTTACGCCCAAGGCTCCAGATCACTAGAGAAACTGTCTAGGTTTCATTAACATTTGTTCCCACCAGAGTTGGCAGAATAGGTGACCACTGGCAGACATGTTCAATTCAGGCACAATGCAGGCCTGTCCTCCAGAAATGTATTGATAAGTCTCTTGGTAGACAGTCACCAACTACTGCCACTGGTGTCATAGTAGTGACATAATTTTTGTAGCTTCATTAATTTGTAAAGAATAAAACCTGCTCTCTTCATGAGATTTTATAACTCGAATATGTGGCATTTCTTTGCCGTCTCTGATGGAAAAATCAATATTTCTTTAATCCTACTCTGTGCAAACCCATGAACACTAAAAGTTTTTGTTCACCGTTGTTATCAATAAAGGCACTCAGTAATTATTTGTTGAGCAAATTTTCCTATAGGTGTTTTGACATTATATTACTTAGCCTCAAAACAACCATGGGAAGTTGGTCTTATCTTCCTTTTAATGAAACTCAGAAAAATCAAATGACTTTCTAAAGGTCACTTGGCACTCTCCAACAATTCAGGCACCAAATATTCAAGCAACTTATCAAGGTTAGAAAATTCTGTTGCTTATTGTGGTTAGTTAACATTTACTGAATTCTCCACTCTAAGCACTTAGCACTTTTATCACCTTTAAGGGGTAACTAACTCTTATGATCATCCCTACTTTACTCATGAAAACCAAGGGTTGGCTAGGTGGAGTGACTTACCTAACGTCACACAGGATTCCCAAGAGGCAGAACTGAAAGTCAAACACGGGAGTTCAGAGCCCCTGGTCTAAATTCTCACACCACACTGCTTCATCTCAAATAACAAGAAACGATCATTCCCCCCAAAACGATCAGAACTTAGGTTATTACATCTTTGGGAAACTAATGAAAGGTCAATAAAACATCTGGTAGAAGTAGTAAATCACAAGGCAGAATTACATTATACCTTTCCTTAAAGAAAAATAATGCGTTTTCGGCAGGTGGTTGGGAAGCTGTGTATGCAGATCGAACGGGGTTTTTGACTGCGAGGCAGGTCCCGGTTCCTAAAACTCATGTTGCTCAAAGCTCGGTAACATCAAAGTGACAGTAACCCTGTCATTGACAGCATTCTGTTGACATTCACACAAAATGTCTTAAAGCAGTGGTCTCCAGCCTTTCTGGCAGCAGGGACCAGTGCTCCTATGAGAATCTAACGCCCGATGGTCTGAGGTGGAGCCGAGGCGATGATGCTAGCGCGGGGAGCAGCCGCACATACAGATGGAGCTTCTTCACTCGCTTGCCGGCCACTCACTTCCTGCTATGCAGCCTGGTTCCTAACAGGCCATGGCCCGGTACCGGTACTCACTTCAAGGTCCAATGATAAAAGGACAAAAAAAATGGGGCATTATCCTCTCAGACTGCATAGAAGAAAATTTGTGTGTATGAGAAAGTATGATAATACAGAAGAATTAAGAGTTAAGCAGGCATGTGATGTTTCCTCTGAGGTTTGGAGTTCCCAGCAGTTTTGCATTTGACCATTTAAATCATACATCACTTTCCCATGTTCAGTATTAAGAAAAACTTTGCCAAATATAAGCTTTTGGATTAATCACTGCTGTGCCATTCGGCTATTGTTGACACAGAAAGAACATTCAAAATATATTTAACACGTAGGGCATAAGCTAATCAGACTAGGTCCTGGGCCACAGTGCTGGCACAGGTCTGACAAGCTCCTGCTCTGCCAGGTGTAACCCCTTGGAGGCTGGCGGGGGCAGAGGGATAGGGTGGCCAAGGCAGGGGGCATCACTAGGGGTGGTCAGGCCAGCAGTTATTCCCAGGTGAGTAGAAATGTTTCAGTATGGTAACCGGCAGGGCTATACAGGGTGATACAGCTCAAAGATCAGCTCTGGACATCAGTTCATTGGGCACCATCTAATTTCAACTCTTTAAGTGGAAATGTCTGAGGCTGGACTTTTTAAAATTTTTAGATAAAAGCATTTTAATGAAGAACCAGCTGAGAACACGAGAAAGGCAAACCAATACATTCTGACTGACGGGTCACTTCGCTGTCTTGGTGCTGAGAAGGAATGATGCTTCGCCACCCCAAAACATGCATTTTGGGGTACTGATTTTAAGCTGGTTATTAAGAAACGAAAAGACTCAAAAAGAACCTTCACTTGACCCCCTTTCCTGCCTACAAGAAATCAGACAGAAAAACCTGCGTCACCTTAGCATCATGACATAAACCAAATATGGCAGATGGGGAGAAATTCAGCAAAGCTTGTTTGTTGAACTTTCTTCTGTGTCCCATTGTTTCTGGGTGGCCCAGCAAGAATTTGTTTACCACAAGCTTGCATATTCTCCTCTACCTATGAATTACCTGCTTCCTGTTGAAATCCCAGGCCCCTGAGCCCCTTCTCCTTTGTGTGAAACAGCATATTCTTACAGCACACCCCGCATGCATATTCATAATAAATTTTGGACATTTTCTCCTTTAATCTGTCTCCGTTCATTGGATTATTAGCCCGACCAGAACTTAGAAGGTGGGAAGGAAATTTTCACACCGCCCCCCACACAGTGCATTAAAAATATTTTCTTTGAGACTCAAATTTTTCCTTTTAATTTGTCTTTTTCCAGGAATCTGATGGTAGACACAACAATCCTACAACAGGTAAGTTTATTCTCGTAGGCCTGTAGTTAGGCGTTCAAGAACTAAACAAGGAAATACTAGTAAACCACACTCTCTATGATCATGCAAGCAAACGTTTGCTATGGAAATGGCACTGGAAAGTGGAGCTGCGACAGCAAGCTGCAGGCCTCCCTCCCACGGAGCTTCTGCATCTATCACGAGTGGTGGCAATTCCCTAAAGTGGCAAGCTCTCTGTTTAGGGCCTCTTATAACACAAGCCAGTTAAAGTCTGGTTTGATACTGAGTTGCTGAGTGCTGTAGTTGGACCTTGTAAGGTGTTTTAAAGCAAAGAGGCCCAGTTGAGCCCAGGCGCAGTCTTTGTCAGGAGACACTACTGGTCACAGGAATTTTCCCCTTTAGACAATGCAAACAATCATTTTTAAAGTGGTATTTTGAATTTAAAACCTGAACCTAAACTAGTAAACCTAGCATGAACAAACCAATCAAAACCAAAACAAAAGGAAAACCAGTGCCACGGCATGGATAGAAAAGTATTACTGCTACTTATTTTACATGTCTGTATTATTTGAATCATGTACCATGAAGCGCGGTAATTTTTATCATTAAAAACTACCCCAACAAGACTAGTAAAGAACAAGAAAACTGAAGAAAAGTTCGAAAGCGCATAAGACTTGATAAAGGCATTTCCCATTGCTATTTATTCAAAATATAAAAAATATCAAACATTTTGAACACTTGCACGTGTCCAGACTGGACACCCTGGTCTTGCAATGTTACTGGCACAACCACCTCTTCTCAGGGAGTGCTACCTTTTAGATGGCTTAGAAGAGCCATAGTTTTGGGTTTAATTTCTATCATGTGCAGGTACTATGTGCTAGATGCTCACAACTACTCCATAAAGATGAGGACAGTAAGATTCAGGGATGTGAACTGAGCTCACTACTCAAGGTCAGAGTCTAAATGGCAGTGATGGATTTGAACCAAGATTTACCTGGCCGAGAAGCCTGTGCCATTTCCTCTAGACCAGAGACTCTAAAATATTTTCTTTCTGAAATGCCGCTAAGTGGTGTTCTTGTAGGAGACAGTCCTGAATCCATTCTAATTCATAAAACAGTCCATGGACTTTGGTTCTTTAAAAAGATCATTCGTTAACTTGCCTTTCACCGCTGGAGACCACATACCGGTACGGGGAACACCGCCCTGGAGAACCACTGCTCCGCCTCTCGAAGGGCTTCACATGTTACAAAAGCCCTTTAACATATTTAAAAAAAATCCTCCTCTCAGTGCCACCAAGAGCTTCTGAATGGCGTCTCCCTCCACTGCCGCCGCATGCAAAACATGTTGGACGCGTGACCTTGTACCCTATGCCAAAGGACAGCCAGTGCACAAGCTTCCGTGCTGCCTCCGACCCAGAAATGTCACTTCTAGGAATTCTTTCAAGAAAATCACCACTACTATATTTAGAATAAAATGAGTCTCAGGATTTCAACTGTTGGCCAGAAAGGCTATCACAAGGTCTGTGCCTCCCTGGACTTTAACACTGAAGAACACAGGTTAAGATGCTATACTTAAATACGGCATGTTTAATCATGTCTAAGTATTTTATGTCAACATTTTAAGTATAAATTAAGCTATTGTGCCTAAAAAAATGAATATCCTCACACTACATTTTAAACTGTGAGCACATTTCCTGCCAAGCTACAAACAGGTTTCCCTGGCCATCGGCACGCTAGGCCTCTCTGAAGCCCTGACTGCAGGTAGGGACATAGCCACGTGACTATCGTACTTCTCAAGTCACTGGTTACACCTGCCCCTTCCTTGCCACTCGCTCCAACCTGTTCCGTTTTACTGAAACCACACTCCCTTGACCTTGGGGAAGCATTTGGAATGATGACCATGGCTACTGAGAACGTGTTTAAAGCATACACTGGCGCAGAGAGACACTGATGTAGTTCGTGCCCTGACTACGCAGCCTTTGCTCAGACCCTCCTGGACATTCCGAGAGTCCATTTCCTGGTGGTCTTCTTACCTCTTCCACTGCTCTTTCCGTTTCTCTTCTGAGCTCCTTCCTTACCCACCCTGTAACAGCTCTTTCTACAGTTTTATACTCAGCTGTTTGTTCTTTGGGCTACATATTACCTCAGAGATATCATCTATTTCTAAGGTTTCAAAGATCACTTTTATGCATATAAATGCAAATCTCTTTCTTCAGTCCTGACTTAAGTCCCAGCATCATGCTCTAAGCTATATGGGCTAAATACTCAAGAAACGTTGCCACACACCCTTTACCAGTCTACTTTTTCAAGGCCACACTGTATCTTATACTTTGTATGTTTTACAGAACTTTTTATACACAGCATGGGCACTTTATACCTTTTTATTCACTTTTACTGATTTACATAGACCTATGCATTTGTTAAGTTCCTAGAAACTCTTTACCTAAAAAACAAATGGGAAACTAAGGTCTCAAGTTCTATGCCAAAGCGAGGTATATGTGTTCCAGGTGCTAATGCAAGATGATCCACTGGGATGTGGAAAATATTAGAATGTTTTTTCAACTCACCCTATTTTAATGTCTATTTTTATAAAGGATTTATAATTACAATGGAAGTACATGCATATAATTTATAAATACATTAGTAGTATACAGTCAAGAACTGTTTTACTGGAAGAACTTTATATATAATTTAAGTGTTGTGTCCACCGACATGAATGGTCCTGACTTAAATCATACATTATTAAATACCACTTGCCAGGTGATAAAACGCATTTCTAACCTAAGTTTCACATTAAACACTGAACATAAATACACCCTATATCTTAAGTCCAAGTGTGAAAAAGAGACTCTGACTCCTATCCTGACTCAATACTCTCCCTGTTTAAAACTTACAAGCATCTGAGAAAGATGAGGATGAAGATCAAGCAGTTTGTATGTTAAAATAAGTCAATACAAGAGCAGTTCTTCCCACGACATTTTCTATTGCCCTCTTGACAAATCCTGATCGAAGCACAGACCTATCTATGTGCCTCCAGGGCTGTGAATTACTGGATATCAAAAGATTGCTGAGTGAGAAGGGATCTCAGAGCCTATCTATTTACCTCCCGCCAAGTGCTACAGAACCCCGCTGCACTGACCCACACAAGATCAGGCAAACACTTTGCTAAGAATTTGAGGGAAGAGAGGCTCATTCCATAAGGCAAGCCATTGTGCTTCCTGGGTAGCTCTAGGCATTGTAATACCTTTTAACAGCGAGGTCATCTCCACCCATGGCTTCCAGATCTTTCCACAGCAGCTTTCCCAGTGCCTCCCTTACTAACAGTTTACAGTTCACTCACCATCCTACTATCCTACAACCCCCCCACCCCCACTGAATGGAATCTAGCCAAGCAACACTTAACAACAACAAAACAGAGACACCCAGAATCAAATATGAGAACTGGCTATCAATGAATAAAGACTACTTTGTGTGATTAACATGTGTATTCTCCTAAACGAAGGTCGCATTCTCACCTTTTAAAGCAGAAAAATCATGCTTGACTCATAAGCCTACAATAAACTAACACATTGGCTCTCACACGAAAAAATGCCAAGTCAAATTCCTGTCCATATTTTGGACTCGCACAACACAATTTTCATAAACCCTAAATAGATTTACATTTATTCCATTTGAACTGACTCTCATCGATTTCACTTCATTGTTTCAGCCTAAAATCTTTCTGACTTGTAATTTTCTATTAGCTTCCCTCCACAGCTCCATACTTAGTGCTATCTATAAACTGCTCTCACACCACATTATTTAAACTGGACAGAGCTTTATGGAACCTGACAGGTTGACATATATCTATTAAACACATCAGTACAGAAGTTCAAAATTAGTTTAAGTCCACTCAAAAGTACTACCGTCCATCTGAAATCTTGCTATTAAGATTACAATATTACTCTGCCCTGCTGAAATTAAGATCAAGTTGTGCCTTGATTTCGTCAAATGTATTTTTGTATGCATTTCGAAAGAATACTTGTAAAGTATAAAGTATTCTACATGCGTGGCATTGCCAGTAAAATGCACTCTTTATGACTTTATAATCTAAGAAGGTATATCAAAAAATTTTTAAAAAGTAATCCACAAGAGCAATGAGAATGGTTTCTTGACATTTAAGGAATGCTACATGTAAAGATAATATTAAATAGTTGCATGCTCCGTCATAAACTTTCAAGTAGGCACAAAAGATAATTCCTATTCCCAAAGATCCTAAAAAAGAACAGAATACATAACGATGAAAAAATAAAAGACCACTCCCAGGGCTATGAGAGTTAGAAAGAGTGATCTTCTTCGATTGGAGAGCATCAGGAAAAGTCAGAGACAGGCCTCAAAGGATGGAAGAGGAGAAAGAGGGCACCCCAGTTAAGAGGCAGAAAGGATATTGAGAGTTACTCAAGAAGAGCAAGTAAGTCACCTTGGCAGGAGCATGGGATCAGATGTGGCAGCAGAAGGGACTGACTGGAAGCACATGCTGGCGCCAGACTGCAGAGGCGTTGTTGGTCACAGCTCAGGAGTGTGGCTCGTCTGGTGGGCAATGAAGAACACCTGACCACTTCGGAGGAGAGGATGTGACTGGAAGTGGGCTTCAGAAGAATTTCTCTTGTTGCAGGGAAAACAAACGTAGTTGGGGGAAGAGACCAAAAATGAAACTACACATAAAATTAGTCTAACTGACGAAAAGAGAGAGTCACAGTAAAAAGGTAATGAATGTATTTACCTAGAGATTAAGAGAAAATTTATAATTTATAATCTGGAGTTTCTTCGATATTCTCTTTAGTTCTTTTTGAAAACCCAGACACAAATTATCTACTTCTTGTCTTGTGGGTAGCTTCTCATCTGTAACACTTTCCTATAATGACAGTGGTTCCTATAGCTTTCCTATAGCAAATTCCTATAGCTTTCTGAATTGTAATCAGTCAAGGCCAGGTAAAACCCAGTATTTCATCCTATTAGGCTTGTTTCATTTTTAAGAGACTTTACAAAATACACGACAAATAAATAGAAATTGCTAAGGCAGTGCTATCCAACATTCGTTCCTTGTTATTGCTGCTTAACTTTAAACAAGTTTTCTTTAACACTTTTCAGGAACTCTGCCCTCCTAAAACTTAGTCCTCTGATACTAATTTTTATAGTTTGCAGATTTGTTTCATATTTAATAGTGTGTGTTCCTCTTTTCCATGTTTAATACATTTTTTAAAGTGCCGAATTTCATGAAAAAAAATCAGCATTTGAGTTGAACCCTGAAGAATAGGTAGCATTTCCACAGGTAAAGAACGGGGATGGAAAGAAGAGAAGCACTTCAGTAAGAAAAAGCACAAGCAGAAATGGGCAAAAATAAGGGCACATGTGAGACACATTATATACTAAATTTCTGTAGTAGGATGAGGGAAAGGAAGAGAGTAAAAAGAAAACTAAAGTTATTGGGCATCGAGGACTGGGCAGATACTTATACTCATTGTGCCATGTACTCCTTAAGTTAGAATGGTCTTTGTGGTAGGTACTAGTTTCTGCATTTTATAAAGTGACAGAAGATACCTTAGCTCAGACAGGTAAAGTAATCCGTCCACGTTCACTCGGCTAGGAAAAAACAGAATTTAGATATTGCCATTTTTCGCACTGGGCCATTCAATTACAGCTTTAAATTCTCATGTTTTACAACCTCCTATCCTATTTAAGGAACTCTGTTCCTATCAGAAATATTCCTGGCTATTCAAAGCAAGGCTTAAATACAGTCTATTTTGTCACTAAGAAAATCCATGAACTACTCTAACAAAATGCAGATCAGAAACAAGATCTAGAGTGTGAAAGGCTATTTTGTTACTGTAACTTGCTGAACTGACTTAAAAATTACTTTTTCTATTTCTATCAATAAATCAAAAGCAAATTTCATTAGCCTTGAATAATAAATGTCTTAAACGCAAAGTGTGGTTTTACACTTTCGAGTTAAGACTTCCAGACACAGCCTACAATTTCGTACTGTGTAAAATTACCATGAGTTTCACAACCCTAGTAATTTGATACCCCCTGGCAAGTTTCAGTTCTTCCAAGTTTACTGTGGCTAGTGGACTGAATATAGTTAGAAGACCCCAACAAATAAATAGGCAATGGACAACTCACAAAAGAGGAACTACAAATGGTTAACAAATAAGATGTTTAAACTCCACTAGAAATCAGAGAAATACAACATGTTTAAGCTACCAGATGCATGAAAAAGTGCTAGCGTTCAAATGCAGATTAGGCAACACTCACACACTGCTGGTCCAGTATAACCTGCCAATCAGCCTGCAACTCCGGTTCTATTTTAATAAAATATGATACATTCTTCAAAATCTCATTATCTCCTAGCAAGAGCTTTAAGTTTATGATGCTTAATTCTAACTGTGGAAATAGACTTCTACATAAATTAGAGAAAACGTAAATGTCCAACAGAATTGTTTAAAAAAAAAAAAACTACAGCGAATGTATACAATGGATCATTATACAACCACAAAAATTTCACTTACACAAAGTTTATAACATGAGAAAAACCCCACTTGTTTATGTATGTTAAGTGAAATGGCAAAGAATAAAAACATAATATGCAACCAATGACTACATAAAAAGTATGCATCAACTTAAATATAGTATTTGCACATATGCACATGCATGTGTATAAAAGAAACAGAGAAAAATCACTAAAAAATATCTGTTCTGGTTATTTTTTAAAATTCAACTTTATCATGTTTTCTAAATTTCTATATATAATGAACGTGTATTACTTTCATAATGAAGTAAAAGACAACAAATATCATGTAAAGGCACACTACTCGCAGACCATCTAGTGCAGAGGCAAACATCCCTCAATACAGCTCTTTGAGTACTAACATATCACTGCATTATAGCAGAGCAAAATTATTGCCTATAAATCTGCATACATAATGACCTTGAATAATCAAGTTAAATCATGGATAGTATACTGCTAAACAAGTACAAGAATTTGTAAAAAGGTCTCTATCAAAACAGTACCAACTATCAACAAAATATTTCACCGGTAAATATTTAACTTCCTAACATCATGTCGCTCCCCTGCCCCTAAACTCTGAAAGGGTCCCCATAGTGTTGGGAGTAATTTGAACTATTTATTGCAGCGTGCAAACATTCCACAATCTGGTCCCATTCGAATGATCGCTCCCCACTCTCATCCCAAAGCTCAAAGGCTCTCATTCACAAGCCTTGTACTCTGGTTGGCCCACTCACTTTCTCTCAAAGAAACTTACGTACTTGACTGAGCTTTTGCTCACTCAGCCACCCTCGTTTTGATTCCCTATTCACTCCTACTCCTCCCCCAGCCGACTCCCCTCCTTCCAGGCACAGGTCGACCTCTCCAACCCATAAGTCATCTCTCTCCTATATCTTTCTATAGAGGTTATTATTTATAAAACACACCAAGCACTTAACTATATAGCCTAAATTTACATAAACATGGGCATTATCTCTTAAAATGCATTTTAATTTCTAAAGAGGCCTTAGGTGTATTTTTTATATAATTGCTTTTATTTAATGCTTTACAGCTTATAAAGCAACTTCACATTTATTATTCTCAATAAATATGTTGGTGACTTAAAAGAGAATGCTTCAGTAATGATGTGCAGAAAGCTCATTTGGAGAGCTCATCCTCTAAAGATCTGGGATTAAGATACTTTTTCCCACAACCCTCAAATATTAGCTTACGGTGGAGAAAAGTTCAACATTTCATAATTTAAAAAACCCACCTCATACTCAGTGCCCAGATTTTGGTTTCTAAATACCATTATTCAATAAAAGGAATCAGGGCTCTTTGGAGAAATGGCTCAATCTAGGGCTAGGGCAGGGAAAATACAAGATGAGCTTGAAGCTTCCTGTGGTACAAAAAGTAAGGAGATGCTCAAAAAAGGATGGGGCATGGTAAAGGCATGTAGGAGCCAATCTGAAAGAGCACCAAAGCCGGAATAATGTGAATAACAAAATAAATGACATAGTATTAGATTATGAGCCCATATGGATATAAACAATTGAATAAATAAATGGGGAGAAGAAACACTTCTTCCTTGTAGAAGAATTCCAAATAATATATGTATATATATTCTCCCTTCTAGGAGGTAGAGCTGAACCCCACCTCCCTTGAGTAAGGGCTGGACATACTTTGAGATGAGAAGGGCACTTCGCCTCTGTGGTCTTTTTTTCCAAGAACCTATTACTTTAATCATGAGAAAACATGAGACGAATCCAAACTAAGGGACGTTCTACAACATACCTCCGTATTCTTCAAAACTGTCAAGGTCATGAAAAACAAGGGGAAGATTGGGAAACCATCATGGACCACAAGACACCAAAGAGATTGGATCTTGGAACAGAAAAAGGACATTAATAGACAAATGAGTTAATGGTAACATACCAATGCTGGTTTCTTAGATTTGACAAGCGTGGCCACAGTAATGTAGGATTAGAAAATTAGGGGTAAATGGAAATTGGATGAGGGGACATGAGAACTCTCTTGGACTACCTTTACAATTTCTCGGTAGGTCTAAAAGTATTCCAAAATTAAGAGTTTATAAAAGAAAATTTTAGAAATCCAGATCAAATATATAGAAGCATCCTGTATTGAAATTAAAAGATTTGCCATAAGTTTTCAATACTATTAGCACGGAGTACATCTAACTTGCAGCCAATGTCGATTTCCTTTCCTTCCTCAGTAAAAGTATTCTATACTAGCAGGCAGTACCTCTAATCGCAACTGGCCATCTTCCCTAAGTCCTTTGGGTGAAAAGATCATTAGGAGACAAAAGTCTGAACGACTCAGTACAAACAATATAAGTTTATATGAATGTGAATGAAGGCATTTCAAAGTTTCAGAACCTAGTTCATTTTATCATATTTAAATCTCTATAGGAGTTTAAAAAAAAAAAAAACTTAAATAAAAATAGATCCAAGGCTTTTAGAAGACAAACCTCTGCCAATATCACATGTTCCACCAAGTAGAAGGGCTGGGTTTTTTTTTTTAAATCTGCATTTTAAAAAAGCACTTCAGCTGTTTGATAAACTGACATGTGCAAGTAACAGGAGATACTATTAAGATTTATTATGAGACACCTTATTAATTTGATATTTAACATTAAATATTTAAACCAAGACTGTCTTTGGTAAACAAGGATGTATGGTCACCCCGGCTATAGACCTCATTTTGAAAAACAACTGTTACACTGTTATAGAGAAAATATTGTAATGGCTTACTTCCTAGTAATTTTAATAAGAATTCAAAACAGAAGTCTCATTCTGAATTTTATAAGATAGTGATAGTGATAAAATGAGGAACCTATTTGGTCCATAAAAACCTAAGCCATTATTATTATCGTATACAGAAAAAGATGCTGTATACATAAAAAATGATTTTAACATAATTACTTCATACTGTAGATATGCCCATATGGATATAAATAAATGACAGATTTAAGTCTGTCTCTATATGTGCAGATTTTAAATCTGGAGCCATACTATGTGCAAAATTGGAGCTAATGAATGGCTGTTCAAAAACAAACCCCTCCCCCAAAAGATGTTAACTCAGTAAATAGCTTATCTAAAGAATACTTAAAATAGAAGCCATTTCATTTTTAGTTTAATATGGTAATCTACAATTAATAATGACAAGAAAAACTTCTGTTAATAAAACATCTATTTTCTTGGTCAAGTAGATAGATGTTTTATTAAATATACACATTGGAAGTGCCTAAGATGTTCCTGAAACTTTTACAACAGATAAAATTAGGCTAGCCTGAAAGATTTCAGAACGTAAAGTCACAGTAAACACAACCCCCTAGTGTTGATCTTCATTGCTATACACTCTAAAAAGTAGGTATCTCTGACCAAAACCAAACCAAATCCACAACCCCTACAAAAATGAAAATCTAGCACAAATTAATTCAGATTCAGTAGTGTCAATAATGTTGGTAAATTCTACCTTATTCATGCAACATGCATCTCGGGTTTAAATTATGATGAGACTAATTAGCTATACAGTATTTTTAAAATAAAAGCAAAAGTGTTATCTCAAATTTGAGTGTCATAAAAGACATCCATCCAATTAACTGACCTAAGTATTTTTTAGTATTTTTATATTAATAGCCAATTACTTCCCTCTTTCAACAACTTAGTATACTTATTCAACAGAGCGAGGTTTCTGAACAACCTTCTTCCTTTCATTTTCAGTAATATTCTATAGATCCAAAATAGAAAAACTACATACAGGAAAAACAATGAGAAATCAAAGATGTCTCTTGCTATCCTTAGAAGTACTGAGCTCTACACTCAAGAGACAATTCTAAGTTGAGACACAAAAAAAAAATGTGAAGAGGCAATATAAAACTAAAATGTAGAAGAAATTAGACTAGTTTCGTTTTAATATCTTCTTTAATAATACATTACAGCACACACCTGAGCCTCCAGTGTGTCAGTTAAACATGGGGATATAGATCCATATGAAAGAGAATGGAAACAATTTAATCTTAACCCCATTCTTTTTGGCAACTAATAGAAATACAGAATACAAATGGACCAATTCTCTCAGCGTCTTTTCTCAGCGTCTTTTCTCAAGTCTTTGCAGACACCATAACAAACTCTGCTGTGATCTGTTAAAGAATCTCCAAATAACAAGGATGTTTAAGAATTTTAATTTTCCCCTTATAGCAGATTCAACTGAAACACAATAAGAAGGGGATTGTACTAATAATCCTCACCTGGAGTATGAGAATTAATGTTTTATGCAAGATCAATGCAGCTATTTCCCCATCATTGAGATATAGAGTTAAATATGATGTTCAGCTGCTTATAAATAAGGGTTAAATACAAGAACAAAGCTTTTATTATGAGGGTAAAACAAATGAAAAAATTAAACCAAAACTTGTGAATGGTTTTTAAATGATTTGTTACTGAACATAAATATATATATATGCTCAAAGCACTTTAAAAAACCTTTAAATGTAATTTAGCCAGAACTTCTGTAATACCCACAAGCAATTAGGCAACTTCTAATGTTCTGGTAATCAACATACAAGGAAATAACATGTTAAATCTGAAATGTAGGAAATTAAATACATGAAAAAAAAATGACTATTTTAAAGTAAGAGTAAGAATAGGAGTTGCTAAGAAACTATCACCACTGAAGCTTTTCCTTGGAAACATTGTATTTTAAACTTACAGTGAAGACAAAGTGGGCAGAATATGCACAGCTACAAAGCATATGCAGTGATGAGTTATAGCAGAAAGAGGAAATGCATTTTGTAATCCACAGGATCAGATTTGTGGCTCTAAGCAATTACCAGTAAATATTTCAGTGTTCTTCCTATTAACTTTAAAATTTAAATTGAGTTAATAGCAGTTTCACTTGTAAAGTTAATAGCTGACAAAAGCAAATTAGAAGAACCCTAAAATTAGTCTCCTTTAACTGGGTAGAATTTACCTCATCCATCTGAATCAACCCACTTCCCCATCCTCAGAGCCAAGTGAATATGAATATTGGCCTATTTTAATACTTTTCTAGTTCAGGTGAAGTCATACTGTACAAAGTCTTTGATTTTAGGAACCAGCACAAAGCAAACTCCTAAAATCAACTATTCAAAAAGGAAAGCAGAGAGAAGGTTCTGGGAAATGACCCAGCCACAAATCATTCCAATCTTCTTGTTAATGCAAAATCCAAACTAGAATTCGTCAAATTGTTAATAACTTCCAAAATGCCTTCAAAATTATGAGTTTCAATTTCAAATTAAAGAACTTGAAGAATTTTCAAAGACTCCAGCATAATTTATAAAAGATAGATCTTTACCAGTTCACATACATTCTATTGTATTTTGTAATAAATGATAGGCTTACTAATTATTTCATTATGGCATACATTTCAGAACCTAATTTTTCAGAAGGGCTAACAATCCAACCGCTTTAGGAATTTATCACTTATCTACAGGGTATATTTGGCTGGCAGCCATAGCCAGGTCATGTGGCAAGTTGAAATATTCCAATCGCAAACACAGGAAACAATCAGGGAGGGGGAAAGACACATGATCGCAATATACTAAGGCAGCAGGTAAGTCATTCTTCACCTAGATCAGCAGCTGCCTATTAAATTGTGTACACAAATTTAATGAATGAGACTGCTCTGGTTTAACTAACTAACCTGCTACTGAGTTGAGAAAGGGAGATAAAAATTGCACTTGCAATTCTAACTGATGAATTCATTAGATTTTTATAAGGCAAATGATGTGGAAAATGAGAACAGAATTTCTAGAACCATTTATCCTGTGATGTTGTAAAATCAAAGTACTACTTTATTAAATGAGTTTTTTTTTACACAATATGAACATCAATATAATTACAATTGTAAAAAAATTTTTTATAACAAGGATGGACTGGTTTTCAGATTTCCAAATCAGAGTCAACTGTACATTTACACAGAATTGTCTTTGCATGAAGCCCAAAAGGGAACAGCATAAAAATGAGTGTTTCTGTAGCCCCTTTATTTTTGCTGATCAACAGTTTGTTAGAAAAGCAGCTGCAGGTTTGTTACCTAAGGTCTGAGACAGTAGAAGAGTCAAAGGTGTCATGAATTCACCTACAAAACATAAGAAAAATTTTCAGTGAATGTAAACATTGCACAAATGTAACTTATGTACATTTTAAATGTCTAAAAAAGAAAGCACAATATACCTAAGCTATCAAGTTAATCTGATCAATTTGCAAACAGAGTTTTATAAACAAAAGAACTTTAAGTAATTTACTTTAACAAGAAATAATTCTCACACATACACACGCCACCAGCATCATCAAAACCATTTGGTTGTGTGTGTGTGTGGGGGGGACCCAACCACACAGAAAATGTAAACTGATTTTCAAGCAACTGCAGGTTTATACAGTATACCTACGTTTTGCCCTATAGTTTAATCCAGTTAGAAGCATCATTTCTGGGAGCAAGATCCTCGACTCCTTTGTAATAGTTATTTTCTTTAGGTAGCTAAGTCTCTTCCATTTTTGGACGAGTTGGCTAGCATCTCCCTGCCCCATCCCAACATTTTTGGCTATAGTCGTAAGAACTTGGGTGTTTTAAAGGCTTTGGAAGGATACAGTCTGGGAAAATGGACTTCAAACCATTGCAAAGGTGCACAACTTAAAAAGGGGAAGCAATAGTCTCAGCTAAAAGGTAGAAATCAATTTCACAATTACAGAAGACAATTTTGCTTTTGTATACAACTCTAATATTAACAAAGAGAAAAACAGTCAATTACCTGTAAACAACTTTATGCCTGAACATCAGCCAATTCTGGAGGAAGCGGAGTCTTAGGATGCTTGCTCTCAAAGTGCTGCTTGAAGGTCTTAGGGTCTGGCATTTGTGTCTAATTTAAAAAATTGTATGAAAAGTTAAACCTTATTCATGAAATAAACATGTGTAAACTTTTCAAATCCTGAGCCTGCTTATGATAGACAATTACAAAACACTTTTAAATTCCTACAACTAGGGTTGGCATATGGAAAAGGATAATTAAGATATTCCTAAGATTCCCACTTTTCACATATGAAGGGGTGGATCACAGGGGATGAAGTATTCTGATTACTTGATTAACAGCAAATAGGTAGCATGAACTGAACTCTTATTATGTATGTTAAACATGTTACCTGAATTCTTACAGAACCTTCATAGTAATCTAAATTAGTTCCTATCTTCAAATTACGTAAGGAAACTAAACCCTAGAGCTTAATTTGCCCAAGATATATGCTTTAACCTAGTATTAGGTATTGCAGCTCTCAAATACACTACGCTGACTTCCCTAGGAAAGGATTTTCATTTATTCTCTAGCATGATTAGACAAAACATAAAAGTATTTTGTCGGTTTGAGTTTTTAAATATGTAAACTACTCTAGTACTTTTAGGTCAAAGTACTTCTTCATAGCTAATTTAGTGAATTTTACTTTACCCTGCTTCTCTCCAAACAAAATCTGAAGCTGCTCCATTTTATTCTTTTGCATGCATCAAAGCTCAATATGAGTAATAGATTCCCTCTCTCTTAATGAGAACTTTTACATAGTTAGGAACTTCTATTCTATTACTAATGACTTCAATGGATAATTAATCCAGGAATCATGTCTTATCAAGATCCCTTCCTATCCACAGCAATCCCACTCAGGTACAGGGCTTCAGAAAAAAAAAATGAACTGGACCAACCTATGTGTATTTTTCCTTTGGTATATCTACGCACTAACTTCAAGGGTGGTAAGCTTAAACAGGCAAGAAAGAGACTCTGGAACTCAAGGAAACTTTTCTGTGGCAGAGTGAGCCAGAGGGTGGGCTCTGGAGTTGGACTGCCTGGGTTCAGACCCCAGCCCTTCTAGGCACTCGTCGGGTGACCCTAAACAAGTTATTTAATCTCCACGACTCAATTTATTCTTCTGTAAAATGAACATAATAAAAGTACTTTATGTCATTGGGTTATTGTGCAGATTAATGGGCTCCTACATGTAAAACACCTGGAGCAGTGCCTGGCACATTGTAAGCACTCAACAGCAGCTATTATGACAAGTCTTCAAATCTAATAAAACATATTGACTCTAGTAAAACTCCTCAATGTGAATAAATTCTGTGCATGCATCCTAACTACGGATTTAGTGAAAGAAAAAAAAAAGCACCAATTATATAACCAGAGGCTTATTCACTACTATCTTACATAGCTCTAAACTAAGAATGTAGATCTGACTTCTTTACAAAGTTCAAAGTGTACTGTTTTCCCTTAAGAAGACATCTTTATTCTATTCTCCACGAGGAAAGGAATTTTGCTTTGTTCACTTCTTTTCTCCAACATCCAGAAAATCGTGCCTGGCCACAGGAGTTATTCAATAAAACATTTGTTGAATGGATGAATAAAGATGATTCGAGGAGATCATAAATAAAGATTTCTAAATATACATATATACTTCTAAAATAACCAGATCTCAATTCTCCTATTTCAAGTAAAACATTTATTTTGCCACGACTGCAAAAATTTAACCTATACAAACCGATCTCTAATGCAAGAATTGTTCATGGGAAACCCACATCCTTCAGTTTCCCTTACCCTACAAACAGTGCAGGTATATATTAAGGCAGCTTTGGCAGCAGCCTTTTGGTCATGTCCTTGTTTCTTCTTTTGTCCAGCTTGCTTTTTGGCATTTTTCTGCTGAGACTGAATCTTCTGCTGTCCACGAGCCATATCTAAAAACAGAAATTAAGGCATTAGTGTGATTTATGTCCTCTAATACAGAGAAATCTAGATATGATAACACCCTCAGAGTTGGACTTAAGTTTTATAGAAAGTTGTTAATTAAAATGTATGGGTTTTTAAATTCTCATGCACAATGCTACTAGAGGATAAACTGGGTACAACCACTGTGGAAGACTGTCCGTAGTTGTCTACTCTTACTCTATCACTAAACAATTCCACTCTTGGTACAGATCCAACAAAAATGCAAACGCATGTACACCAGAAGACAGTGCAAGAATGTTCAGAGCTGGTTTCTAAAACTGGATATAATCCAAATGCCTATTAATACTAAAAGGGTTATGTAACTTGTGGTATACTTATACAATGAAATACTATGCAGCATTTCAAAAACAACTATTGTTACAAGTAACAACATGGCTGTATCTCAAGAGTTAAAGAAGCCAGATAAAAAAGAACATATGTTGTATAAAGTTCAAAACAGGCAAAGCTAATCTGGGAGGTAGTGACTGGGAAAAGGGCATGAGGAGGATTTTGGAGGGACTGACTTACTATATCTTGATCTGGGTAATGATTATACAGGTGCGTACACTTGTACAAATTCACTGAGCTGTATACCTAAGATTTGTGAACTTTATGTAATCTTTAAAGTTTACCAAAATCATTTGTTTGGTCACTTTGCAAAAGCATTTTCCGCTTCCGGTATTCCTGCTGTGACTTGAGACTCTTACAACTTTAACAGAAATAAGAGCTGTCATCTAATGACTCCAAAGGAGATCATGTAAGAAATGGTAACCGTTCTCTTAAGTACTTGAGTTTCAAAAAACTACTGTGCTATTATTCTAAATCTTTCTTAAAAATTGGTCTTTGTAGGATTGCTGAACAAATTATGAAATAAGTTCCCAGGTGAGAATGAATCTTGTAAAAAGAGTAAGGGTACTTTTACAAAAATGAAAAATCCCACTTTTGATTACCAGTGGTCTGTAAATTTTAAACTTTTATATCACTGCAGGACATGAGCATACAATGGATCTACCTCAACTTCACCAGAAAAAAGTGTGCTGGCTTTTTTTTCTGACTGGAACCCTAACTAGTTAATGCAGTGATCTCCAACCTTTTTGGCACCCGGGACCACTGGATCCTATGAGAATCTAATGCCTGATGATCTGAGGTGGAGCTGAGGTGGTGATGCTAGTGCTGGGGAGCAGCTGCGAATACAGATGAAGCTTCATTAGCTCATCTGCCTGCTGATCACCTCTTGCTGTGCGGCCCAGTTCCTAATAGGCCACAGACCAGTACCGGTATGTTACCCAGGGGGTTGGGGACTCCTGAATTAATAGATGAGGTCAAAGCATTTCACAGAAAACACCTGAGCGTCGCCCAAAAATAAAAAAAGCTGAAAACATATACCAATTGGACAAGTTTCCTCTAGCATTAAACGCTGAACTGAAAGTCAAATGAAATATAGAGGATCAATGCTTTTCTAGGAAGCCAGTTGTATAGTTTTAAAAAAATTACAAAAATGTTTACTATGCTGGCCTAATATAAAAACTCCAGTACCATCAATGGTAAATATCATCAGGTGTATTAGTCCTTGAAGATTAAACTATTTTTTAAATCAAATTCCAAGTCAAATGGAATGATTTTTTTTTTTTTTTAAGTATATTTAAGTCCAAATGTTATGGCCAGCTTACAAACCTATTCCCATGGAAACAGATTTGAATACCTATGTATTATCTGGATGATAGTACTGCAGTCAGGTAGTCAATCTATGTATCCAAATGTTTTATAACATTAGTAATATCTGCGTCTCAGTATCGGTACCTCGTGTTAGAATACTTCAGTTCTCTTATGCATCTGAACTCTTCCATGAATGTATGCTACCTATGTATGTTAATACATTGATAGTGTGGGTAACCTCTTCATTGCTTTACATTGAAAACAAAAAAGCAAAAAAACAAATGGCAGGCCACGATTCCAGAAGTTTCTTTGATATCTAGAAGTTATTAGCTATTTTGATAACATTTTCATGAAGTAACCTGTACAAAGCAGTCATTAGATACTTATTATTTTAAACTTTTATATTTAGGATTTCTCCTGAAATATAACATTACACAACAGATCTAACACATTTTCCATTGTCATTTGAAAAACAGTAACAAAAAAGCCATAAAAGCTTTAATAAATTAAGACTATAGTTGCTTATCCTTATTTTGAAAACAGAAAACTTAATATCAGGTGAAGGACTCAGAATCAGTCTAAATTAGTGGGGTAGGCCCCTAACTTCGAACAACACACAACACTGATTTCCTTTCTGAAAGCAGAAATGCAAACGAACAAACCACCTGCTTCTGGACAGTTCAACTAAGGACTTGCTCTCAAGCCAATCGAATTTTCTACAAAATCATAAGCATAACCGCTCCTAGATTAACTGCGACAAACTGTGGGACAAGAAGTCATTAACAAATACCTAAGGTTGGTTTTTAATATAATTCATTAGTGTGTTTTTTTCGGAGGGGGCTTCAGAGAGGGTAGTAGTAGAAAAAATAACGAGTTCTTCCAAAACGAGGAGCTCTTTACAGGAGGTAACAAGTAAAGCCCCCAAAGATTCCCTTAAAACCAAAATGAGTTAAGATTTTGGATCCAGGAAGTAGGGTTATTCTTCATAACCATCTGAAACGAAGAGGCCTCGGCTGTAATTAACATCCTGAACCTTAGCTTTTAACTACATCCTTTTTGGGGAGAGGAGAAGATGAAAGCAGCAGAGTAAGGTCTACCTCACCCAACACTTCACTGACCCTAGCTGCAGCCTAGCCCACCTTCCTTCCTAAACCGGCCTCTCCCGCCTCGGTGAGCCCCCTCCTCTTCTTCCCTGTCACCAAGGGCCACACAGCCCCCACCTACCCGCCACTCCTCACGGACCCCGGCCCGAGACGTGCCTTATGAAGGCCCTGATGCCCGAAACCCGGCCCTTTCCTCAGCGGCGAGCCCCGGCCTCGAGAAACCGACCAGCTGCTGTCGCCGGGGTAAGGTTACCGCTCAGCTCCCGCGGCCGGCCTGCGACCCGGCCACCTGCAGGGCCTGGCAGGCGCCCGAGCTTCCCCTCCCTCCCGCGGCCCGCGCCGCGACAGGACTGGCCCGGCTGCCCCGGGAGGCGGGGTGGGCCGGGGACCCCTCGCGACCCGTGGTGACCCCCACGGTCCCCGCCGACCCCGCCGCCGAGCGCCCACCCCGGTTCCCGGGCGTCCTGCGGCGTCAGCGCCGCCCCCTCAGCCGCTCACCCGGGCCGGGACAGTCTTGCGTCGGAGAGACCGCGCAGCTTGAAGGGGCCGGGGGAGGTGGCCGGAGGGAGAGGAAGGGGGAGCGCGCCCAGCACCGCTTCGGCCTCCACCACCCGCCAAGGAGGGGAAAGAGGAGAGCCGGGAGCACAACAGCCCGCGCCTCACACCCGCCGCCGCGCGCGCCCGCCGCCGCCTGAGCTTTGGGGAAGGCCACCAAGCCTCGTGCCCGCGCACGCCGCGCAGCTCTCCCAATCGCCCCAGTCAGGGCCCGCCCGCTCCTCTCAGCCCCCGCCCACTCGCCTTCCTGCTGCGGCCTCCTCCCCGCCCCCGCCCCGCTCGCCAGCCTGGGCCCTTTCCGGTCGCGCCGGCCAATGGCAGCGCAGCCTTGTTACGTAAGCGCGAGGGGGCGGGCCTGGCCGCGACGGCGCACCGTACGGGACGGAAGCGGCCGGAGACGTCGCCGTCTGTCCCGCCGCCCCTCCTCTCCCGCGTGCTTTAGCTGGGCGGTTTCAGCGAGCCCTAGGAGCCGCGTGATCTCGGTCCTGCCGGGCCACAGCCTGCGGCGTGTTTCACAAGTCGCTCACTCGGGCGGCAGCCGGACCTCGGCCCCCGCGTCCCTTCTCACGCTCCTCCCTTCTTCGCGTTGTCCTGTGCACCGGCCCGGGGAGGGGCCCTTAGAGGATCACTGGGGCGGTGAGGGTCACCGACTCGGGAGCCCGCCACCCGTGCGCAGCGCCACCCCCACCCGCCGTGAGGCCAGCGGACGGGGTGGCCTTTAACAGGGCCGCGCAGCCTTTGTTCTCTCACCAGCCGCGCTTTACCTCGTTTCCACGGAAACCCGGGTTACTTTACCAGTCGGGGTTTTAGTGAGTGCAAGATAAAGCCTCACTGCCTCGCTGAAAATTGCTGGCTAGGCCTTCCTGACCGGTTTAGGCTGACTACTAACAATGTACTGAGTTGCTACCATTGGAATGGTTAAGTCGATTTTTTGTGTCTTGATTTACAGGCCATGACATTTAACTCCCAATATCTGCCAAGAGCGATGGTGATTGCAGTGACTTATCTGGAAATGTTTGAAACACTGGCTTTAGTCTGCATCCCCCGTACCCTCTACACACACAATAATTTCTAGGCAGATCTAACAGCAACAATAAAAAAAAAGTAAGCTTTTGCATTTGACCATCTCAGCTTGCACACAGCATCTACTCAAGTTTACCTGTCAATGTCCAGACGTGAGTTGAATATAAATACAACTCCAGCTACCTGGACTGGGATATAGATACTACAGAATTGTTTAAAACAGCCAGGAAGTCGTTAGCTGCTTATTTGGGTGGCATGCAGTGATTTAGTTGTGCAGTCCTGCATTTTCAGCGTTATTTCAGCTCCTCGCACCTTCACTTTATACGCACCTTCACTTTATACACCCCTCCTCCCATATTGAAGTTTTAAATTGCATGTTTACATTTTATTAATATCTTTCCAGGACTCAAATGTAAGCTCATTTTCATCACTATTTACCCCAGTACCTACCTATCAGTGTTCAAACATAGTAGGCATTAAATAAGTGGATATTGAACAAACGAACTGGATATGTCTAAAGAAAGCAGGACTTATTTACATATGAAACTATAGCTTAATCATTAATAGCATAACCATAATAATTGTATTAACCTGGCTAGTGGGTGGACGTGATACTTTGAGGACCTGTGTTTGTTTAGCCATGAGAGTGGACAGTGGCAGAGAAATCTGGCCAGCAGAAATGAGTCTTTTTCACCAGAGGTGATTTCTCTTGTGAAATAGAATTAATGTGTCACTTGTTACCAAGGCCTAAATGAAATATCCATTAAAGCCAGTGGTTCTTAAACTTTTTAGTTACACCACCTTTGAAAATTTGTTAAAAACTGTAGACTTTGCCCCAGAAAGTTCATATACATATCAGCATATCACCATTGGTAGAGTTTCTCAACCTTGGCACTATTGACACTTCGGGCTAGACAGTTCTTTGCTATGGAGGACTGTCCTGGGAACTATAGGATGTTTAGCAAAATTCCTTATCCTCATCTCCAGTTTTGAGAACTAAAGATGTTTCCAGACATTGACAAATGTCCTTTGGGGGTCAAAATCCTCATTTGTTGAGAACTACTACCCAAAGGATATGGTAGTATGGTAATTTTATAAGACGGTTAGGGCATTTGAAATAAAAGGGAATAAAAATGAAAAAGAAATAGATAAGATTGAACATCTGTGAAGTGGCAAACAGTAAATGAAAGGCAGATGAATTAGTGTTACTACCAGCTGGTGTCCTACTTATGTTATAGAAATGTGACAGCAAGTGGGATATGAACTCCTTAGAAGGATTTTTATATGAATTTCTGGTTTTAATTATGAATGCTACAATACTTCTACTGACTGTTTTTCCTCTTCTGCCTTTAGACCAGCGGTCCCCAACCTTTCTGGCACCTAGGACCCGTGCTCCTATGAGAATTTAATGCCTGATAATCTAAGGTGAAGCTGAGCCGGAGATGCTACCGCTGGGGAGCAGCTGCAAACACAGATGAAACTTGGCTTGCTTACCGGCTTGCCGCTCACCTCCTGTGCTGTGTGCAGTCTAGTTGCTAACAGGCTACAGACCAGTACCAGTCTGCAGCCCGGGGATTGGGGACCCCTGCTTTAGGCTAATATGCAATAAGCATGTACCTGTTTTCTATCCATAATCATAATCAGATTAAAGTGCTTCTTTGAAGATTTCAGAGGCTTCCTTATTTGTATTCATGTCGGTTTTCAGGGGTGAAAGAGCTGGTGGTTAATATGTTACTTCTCAAACATAGATTATTCTGAATCACTTTCCCCAATTTATCTGTGGCATGTAGGTTAATACCTAAATGTAGTAAAGCTCTCAGCTCCAGGGTTCACTAGAGCATAAAAGAGACGAGGTCCTGGCCCCATAGGTCCTTCCATCCAGTAACAAATAATAACAGCAGTGACAACTGTGAACAAAAAAAAAGGGGTTTTGTAATGAAATTGACAAGTCCAGTGACAGAAAGTAACTTTACAGGGTGATCTGATCATAAATTCCTAAGTGGGCAGGTCATGATGGGTAGTCAGTCACCCGCAGGCATATAAGTTTTTTAGGAAAATGTTTATTTTTGCCTAAAGCCAGCCTTGTCCATTGTTCTTGTGCATCTAGGTTAACACACCTTTGAAATGCAAGAGTAATCCTTTTTCCGACCCTTGGGAGGCTTAACCACCCTCAAGGGAACACAAAATCTTGTTAACTATCCTGTAATCCAATCCCTACCATGCTTTCACCTTCAAATGATTTTTCTTACATTCCCTCCTTAATTTCAAATGCATAAAAGAAACTGCTAACTGTCATTCTCCAGAGCATTTGAGATCTTGCTCTCTGGCAGTTGTCATCACTTTTGGCTCAAATTAACTCATAAAAATTCTCTATAGGTTTGGACGTTTCTTACGTCGACACAATAAACTCAAAACAAAAATGTTTCTTTTTGCTGGCTCTTCTTTCTCTACTCAACTTCTATTTGTTGTCGATGATAGAACGTTCAACCCGTAAAGAATTTTTATAAAAGTTTATTTGAGCCAAACTCACAACATATGCTGGAGAGCAAGATTGCAAATGCTCTTGAAAATAATAATTTTACAGTTTCTTTTATGCATTTGAAATTAAGAAGGGAACTTAAAGAAGATTACATTAAGTTGGGGGAAAAGCAAAGCAGGGATTGGATTATGACATATTTAAGATTATGTGCTTTTTTGCTGTTGGTTATGGCTTATTTCAAAGATGTGCTAACCTAGGTGCACAGTAACAATAGGGCTTGCTTAGGCAAAAATAAACCTTTTACTGAAGAAGTTATATGCCTGGGGCGTGACTTCCCACCTGACCTGCCCAGTTAGGAATTTATGATCAGATCATCCTGTAAGGTTACTTTCCATACAAACTTTTTTTTCGTCTGTATTGTGGAGATTTCTCAGAATGCAACCTGGGTTCTTGTCTTCTCTACACTCTTTCCCCAAAGGAATCTTATTCATTGTTGTGACTTTAAATAATGAACTTCAGGTGACACGCCCCCCCCATTCCTATCTCTAGTTCAAGCCTCTCTTCTGACTTCTAAATTGATATATCCAAATGCTTTTCATTTCAACTTCAATGTTTAATAGACATTTCATATTTAATACTATGTGGTATTGAACCTAAGAAGCTATTAATTGTAAGTCACATTTATGTCCACTAAGATTAAAAAAAGTTACTGCCAATTGAATGGCATAATGTCGATTGTAAAATATACCTCAATTCCAGAGATGTTAAAATAGCATAAAAATAATGTGATTTGTTAAAATAGCATCAAAAAGAATAAAATACTTGGAAATAAACTTACCCCCCAAAATACAAAACATATATACTGAACACTAAAAAACATCATTGAAAGAAATTTAAAGAAGACTGTGGGAAGGTGGTCCATGTTCATGGATCAAAAAACTTAATATTGTAAAGATGACTGTGGGTGTCAGGCCTGACTGGTCCAAGGTCTGGCTGTGATCCAAAGTCTGGCTGTTATCCAAGGCCTGGCTGATTCAAGGCCTGACTGACCCAAGGTTTGGCTGGTCCAAGGTCTGGCTGTAATCCAGGCCCACGGCTAGGAACAGGACCCCAGACTTAGAAAATATGTAAACATACTTCAGCTTATTGTATCATGCATATGTGGCTGAATGCCACTTTTGTATTCTGCTATGTGAGGAGCCATGCAGTCCCCTGGAGAAGAGAAAGAGAGAGCAGAAGGAAAGAAGGGGAGCACAAGAAAGGGGAACAGGAGAAGTGCGTGCAAGACTGCGTGCCCCATGCAACAGACTGCACTCCCCAACAAAAGTGCATTCCGTACAATAAAGTTGGTGTCTGCCGTTTCATCCTCATGTCAACTCCTTGTGCATTCTTCCAACTGGGCGTCACACCATCAAACCTCCTGGGTCAGGTCAGCAATACCATGAACCCTGGCAATGGTAATATTCCTTAATTAATCACATCTACAGATTCAATGTGCCCTCCATCAAAATCTCAGCTGACATCTTTGCATAAATCAAGCTTATTTTGAAATTCATCTGGTAATTCCAAGAAACCCAGATGTGGTATAATAAGAAATATATTTTTGGTCTTTGTCCCCATCCCTGGCACAAAGTTTCTCAGACACTTGGAATTTTCCGAGTGATAGGAATGTCTTTTGTCTTTCATAAGGATCCCCTTTTGAGTACACATGAATTTATGCTAATGAGGTGATTTAATGTGGGCCCTAGATAGCTTCAAGATGAGGCTGGTCACCAGAAAGACCAAGTTATTAGAGGATTGGAACTTTCAGCCTCACCCAATGACCTCTGCGAAGGCAAAAGGGAGGGGGCTGGAGATTAAGCTCTACAGAAACTCTTGAACAAGATATCAATTGATAAGTTTCTGGGTTGTTGAATGGGGCATCCACATTCTGGGAGGGTGGCACACCTTATTTCCTTGGGGACAGAAGCTCCTATACCTGGAACCCTTCTAGGCCTTGCTCTATGTATCTCTTCATTAGGCTGTTCATCTGTATTCTTTATTACATCTTTTATAACAACAGTTTAAACATAAGTAAATGTTTCTCTGTGTTCTGTGAGCTGCTCTAGCATGTTAATCAAACCTAAGGAGGCGATCACGGGAACCTCTGATTTATAGCTGATCAGTCAGAGGCATAGATAACAACCTGACATGAAATTGACATCTGAAGTGGGGGTGGAGGCACAGTGCCATGGGATCTGATGCTCTCTTCCGGTAGATAGTGTCACGATTGAGTTAAATTGTAGGACACCTAGCTGGTGTTGCAAAATCAGTTCATGTTTGGAAAACCCACATAGCTAGCTGATGTTAGAAGTGAAGTAGTGTCGTAGTGAAGTATTGAGAGTAGAGGAGACACACAGAGGAGGACTGTGTATTTCCTTAAACCAGAATAGCCAGAGCAATGTTGAAAAGAGGAACAAAGTTGGAGGGCTCATACGTCCCAATTTCAAAACTTGTTACAAAGTTATAGTATTTGATACTGTGGCACTGGCATAAACATAGACACATTAATCGGTGGGATAGAACTGAGAATCCAGAAATAAATATTCACCTTGATTTCAGCACAGGTGCCCAGAAAATTCTATGGGGGAAGGAATAGTCTTTTCACCAAAGAGTGCTGAAAGAGCTGGATAGCCATATGCAAAAGAATTAAATTGGACCTCTACCTCACACTATGTATAGAAATTAATCAAAACAGATTATACAGACCTAAATCTAAGTGCTAAAACAATAAAATTCTTAGAACAAAACATAGGAGTAAATCTGCATGACCTTGGCTTAAGCAAAACCTGCTTATATATGACACCAAGAGCATTAATAACAAAAGAAACTTAATTAAAATAAATGGGCAACAGATCTGATTAGATATTTCTTCAAAGAAGACACACAAATGACCAATATGTATAAGAAAAGATGCTCACCATTATAGCCATCAGGGAATTGCAGGTCAAAACACTGAGAGAGTACTTCACATGCACTAAGATGGCTATAATAAAAAGAAAAATAATAATAAATGTTAGAGAAGATGTAGAGAAATTAGAACCCTCATATATTCTGTTTGTAATATAAAATGATGCAGTTTTTTTGGAAAACATTCTGGTGGTTCCTCAAATGTTGAACATAGAGCTGCCATATGACCCAGCAATTTCAATCATACATGTATATCCAAGAGAAATGAAAACATATCCATATAAAAACTTTGAATGTTCAAAGCACCATTTTGACTCTTCATAATAGCTAAAAAGTAGAAACAACCCAAATGTTCATCAACTGATGTATTGATAACTGAAAGGTAGTATATTCATAAAATAAAATATCCAGCCATAAAAAGGAAAGATGTTTTGATACATGCTGCAATATGGATGAATCTTGAAAACTTTATGCTAAATGAAAGAACCCAGTCACAAAAGACCACATATTGTATGATTCGATTTATATGAAATGTCCTGATTAGGCAAGTCTATAGGGACAAAATAGAGTAGTGCTTGCCTAGGGCTGGGAGAATTAAGGGAAAACAGGAAGAGATGGATAATGAGTATGGACTTCCTTTTCTGAATTATGAAAATGTTTTAAAATTGATCATGGTGATGATTGCAGAACTACATGAGTATACTGAAAACCACTGAATTACACACTTTGATTGCTTTGTATCTTCTGTGAATGATATCTCTATAAAGCTATTATATATTTTTTTAAACTTGATTTACAATCATGAAAAATGGAATTTCTAACATGCCCTCCATCACCATGCCAACATCTCATTCTCATCTGTCTATCTTACCTCAATAAAAGCACTGCCACCCACTGGGATAACCATTTTCCAAGCTTTGTTGTTAACCCTGGAACTTCTCAGTCCCTTAGCCCCCACTTCTAATCTATTGCCAAGTCATGTTGAGTCTACTCCAAAATATATATTGATTCTGTTCACTTTCCACCATCCCTACTGCCACTATTCTCATCCAAGGCACCACCTTTCGTCTGGTTTGTCTGGGGCATTAATCTACCAGGAAGTGGAGAAATTCTCCAGCTCCCCTTCAATATGATCACTTCTACAATCAGAATGATCTTTTTAAAATGAAGATCGACTCAGAACACTTCCATGCTTAAAACCCTTCACTGGTCATCCGTAGCACACAGAATAATATCCACTACTGCTCTCATCGTGGTCCCCAAAGCCCCATCTGGACTCCTGACAATCTTCCATCTTGCCGTGCCCCAGCCTCAGTGGTCTTTCAGTTTCTCAAGCCAGCCAAGCTCTTCCCTACCTTGGGGACTTGACATGTGCTCTTCCATCTTTTTAACACCCTTTTCTTCACTCTGGCTACTTTCCAGTCACTCTTCAACTTCTAGCTGAAATATCACATTCTCAGAGAAGCCTTCCTTCCTTGAGCCACCATCAAAATGAGGATTCCTCTGGTTTAGTGCTCTTATGGCACCCTAAACTTTTCATTCTTAGCACTTATCATGCTATGCGATATATTGTAAATAAATACATCACATATACATATACATTTAAGCATATAAATTTGTAGAATTATATATGTTTCTCCTTTCCATTTGACTCTTAAAATAATAATGCTATATAACATTGATATAGTGCCTACTATCTACCAGGCAGTTACATGTGCCCTGCATATTTTGATTTGTTTAATCCTCTCAACAACTCTTAGGCAACTAAGGCACAAAATGATTGAGTATGTTCCACAAGATTATATGACTACTAAGTGGAAAAGTTAAGATTTGACTCCTGGCAGCCCGGTTCCAGAACAGACTGTGGAAGAGGCTGGGCCACTGTTCTACACCATAAGGGAAGGTTCTTTTCACCCCTGCGTAGCCAGCATTGAGCACAGTGTCTGGCGTGATGGAGGCATCCAATAAATGCTCAGTAGATGAAAATATGCTAAATGATCCCTGCAGACTAAGCCCTCCTAAGTATCACCGAGCATGATGTGAACAGAGTTACACAGTGATAATGTAAATATAGACCTAATCACAATTATAACTACAAATATAACTTTTGGGAAGGATGGGGAATGAGATGTCTGTATGTGGAGGGGCCAAGTTGGGGGAAAAGCTGAAAGAGAGCTAAATTCTCATCTGCGGTAGTGGGAAGGCCAGAGTTAATGCCTAAAACTGGGGACAAAACTTCCAAGAAATAGTGGTATAAGAATTTCTTTAAAAGAGATATAGAGATAAATGCTAGAAGAATTGACTTAAAAAGTTTTAAAAAGTAGCTGTGGCTGAAAAGAAAGAATTTGGCAGGTGGGAAACTGCTGTATTTTCTAACTAGTCTCGTAGAACTAGTTGAATTTTTAAACTGTGTGCCTGTATCATTTTGATAAATCAAAGACTAAATTAATGAAATGATTTTTACTTCGAATAATTTTCCAATCATGTTTGTTTCTAGGCATTATGTGTGTCTTCACAGTGCTCTATGCTTTAGAAAGACAGATGAATAAGTCCAGTTATTATAACAAGTCCAGGTGTTGTTAGTGCCCTTGGCATCTCCCTGGAATTAGAGTCTCTAATTTTCATTCCAGGTAAGGACATGCCTCAGGGTCCACCTTTCCGTTTTTCTCTGCATGCCATCCTTCTCATTAGACCCTCAGATAGCTGACCAAGCTATGGAGAAGATAGTTTTCAAATGTAATGTGCCTGTCCTTGCTGTTTTTTCATTATTACTCTTAAGCAGGGGCGAAAACCAAAACAAAACAGGAAACTCAAGAATGGAGTGATTCATTCTTCTCCAGACAGAAATTCATACAGGTGTCTATCAGATGAGGGCCGTTGCTTTGATTTTAACTGTAAAGCTGTCTTGGTCTGGTCAATGGTCTTGATTTTGTCGGAAATCTGCTAACTGCAATGGGAGGGTGGGATGATCCCATACAGACAAATATGTCCTGAAAATGACTTCTGTAGTTTTTCCTAACTTCTGATAACCTACAGAGACTTCTTTCTAATGTGTCTACTTTAAACTATTGCTTTGAAGGAGAGATAGCAAGAAAAGAAAAAAACTTAGTTACACTCTGAAATTTAACCACTTTTTTGGCTGAAGGTGGTTATTATTGTTTTTAATTACATGCTTAATTATATTCTGTGTTTGATTTTAATAGTAGTTAAGCCATTAAGACACAGAAAAATTTCTAGAGACTGATTTTCCAGATATAAAACGAAAGTTGGTCTTAATGACTTCCAAGACCTTTTCAAGTCCTTGAACTTCTATAACTCAATATGAACTTCAGGTTCTAAAAGAATTCTTTTATAGAAGGCAGAATAAAAATCACCCCAAACTCCATCCAGATGAAAATTTAAAACCAAGCCTGCTTATTATCTACATATAAAATTAAAATGTAATTTCTATATACCATAGGATAACAGTAAGTGATTAAGGGATGAGAAAAAAATAGCGCAAAGGGGGAAATATTTGTTTGAAACTTCTGTGACTGTTTTTTGTTTTTGTATCTCTTGATGTTTTAATATTGGGGGGGCCTTCCAACCCTAGGGAGAGACTGTACCTCCCAGGGCTAGCTAATTTCAAAATATAATAACAAGTTGCCTAGGAATATACATTTTGTACGCAAACTGACCAACCCTCTGATTATACCTCCAACGACTCCCCTTACCTAACTCTCACACACCAAGGTAGTATTTCTCTTGACCAGTACCATCCCAGGGCCAGGAACCAGGCAATTAGAGACCACCCCTCTAGTCCAAGCCAGCTTCTGCCTCTTGACCAAAACATAGCATTTCTCACATGGCCCTGTGTGGCCTGGTGTGCCCCCCTCACCTCTGGAAATGTAAGTAACAAATTCTTCTTTTAATGAAATTGACCTCTCCATATTGTCATTCAGTCACCTCGATAAATTAAAATGCTGTGGATACAAATGAGACAATGACCTACATTCAGTTTTTGCTGTCTGTGTAAACTGGGGGAGTTCCCGGCTCTCCATGTTCCTTATAGCTGTGCTGGTTGGTTCACTTGCTTAGGACACCTTATAAATGATAACTCAGACTTCTAAATCAGTCTCCGTGGAGGCCATGTAGCTTTGCCTTGTTTCAGGATCAGATAGCAAACACCTAGACTGGGCCAAATTCTCAAAACAAATAATTTTTCTTAAAGTATAAAGTGACAAAGGCGTCTGGGGATAGGAATGGGGAATGACAGATAATCACTGCAGCTATTGCTTGTTTCTTCTGGAACAATTAGTCATAGAGCATGCCCTACTGGAGCTAGGTCCCTGCTATTATCTTCCCAGGTAAAATTGAATTCATTATTGCTCAAAGCCTCCTAACAATAAAAATAATAGCTACAATTAATTGGGCACCTGCTATGTGTCTCTAATCTGCACATCAGACTGTCACAGTAAGTCTGATTATCCCCAATTTATTGACAAAGAAACTGAGACTCCAAGGGATTAATTTTCTGTATCACACAGCTAAAAGGTGGAGAGCTACGAAGTAAATAGCCAGGATTGAGAATCCAGAGCTATTCAATTGCAAAGCCTTTCTTCTTTCCCCCTTGCCACACTGCCTCAAGAATGAATTCCAGCGTGGGGAATTCCTCTTGCGTCTGGCTGTGAACCGCTGAGACCCATACGATCCTTACAGTGGTTCCCATGGCCACCAAGGTTCTTTCCACATCATGACCATGCTCTGCTACTCTTCTGGGTTGCACAGGAAAACCTCTTATCATCTTTGGCTCTTGTTTCTTAATCTGAAAAGTGAGGGATTTAGAGTAGATGTCATTTATGATAACAATGTGGATCCTTAAAATATGATTATAACTTTGCTAAGTATGATATATGAGAAATTTATATTTTACTTCCTTATTTCCAAAGTGGATTTGGAGTACCAAATACCCAAGTGTTAGTTTTATTTAGCTGACATTTTTACTTTTTTTCTATCATATAATCTCAGAAAGTCAACAAAGAACATACATTGGTTAACCTTAAAGAGAGCTATCTTTAGTAGTTAGGAATTTAAAGTACAAATAAGAGAAGGATGTCTTTAATAAACAAACAATGTGTCATTTGGAACAAATGCAATATGTGTGAGTTCATCCAACATGGTCATCAGGATACTTCAGCACACTTGGCATAGTTAAAATTTCCAAGGTGTACGTGTGTTTAATTGTCAACCTTAGTATTTAATTTTGCTACTGATGGGCCTCAGCAGGGCTTGTGTTTTCAGCTGTCTTTCTGTCAGTGGGGATGGATAGATATACACAGATCTTTCTCTTGCCTGATCCATCTTTTGACCTATGGCTTACATGTGTCAGATGTTTGGATCACTAGAATCTGTGACCATAATGGTATATTATTATCTGTTGCACAAGGAGATCGGATCTGAGGCCTTGTGACATTAACTTTAGAGTCTAGTCAGTTATCCTTACCAATCACTCAATTTAGGAGATAATGAAATTTTTGAGCCAGCCAGGAAAGTCATACTACCTCATTGTGCTTCTATTTCTACATTTTTCACAGGAGTAACGATACCTCTGTGATACTTAATGAAAGCCAGATATGGCCTGATGGTCTATGTTGACTACAAGCAGTTGACTAATTAATTGGAAAAGATAATATACAAAGTTCAAAACAGTTGTATTGACAAAAACTAATTATAATTAAGTTAAAATTGTTTTCTTTTTTAAAGATCTTTTTCGGTTGGGAAAAATTTGATATGGGGGAAAGAAAGAGAAAAATTCAGAGAAATAGGAAGATAAATTTTCCTATTTTTGAGTCAAAAGTTTTTGAGGAAAATACACATTCTAATCCCTAATTTTTCTTGCTATTCAATAAAATGTATTAGTCAATAAAATTTGCTATAACATGATGATCCTAAGTTCTTTAATTTTTAAGCAATACTATCTTTTGCTATAACATGTAATTGTAATTATTAGAATGCATTTTTCAGCTGACAGAGCATTTCTTGTTTCACAATATAAATGCTTAGTCTGGATTGTAATCAAGAAATGGCAGAGTTAAAATTTAAGGTCATAAACACATATTGAAAATGCGGCTGAATAAGCATTTAAAGCGGGGCGTGATCCTAAATAGCACCAATATGTCTGGTTGCTGCCTAGTTAGGAAAAGAATGAGCCAACTTGTTAGACGAGTCCAACAGAGAGTACCAAGAAGCTCTGAAATTGTGAGAGAGTTCTCATGTTCTGTTCCCATAGAATGGTATTTGTCAGGTGAAAAAAAATTGCCAAGGAATGTACTTTTCAACAACACTTAAAACAGGATATAGGATTTTAATGTTAAAGCAGGGTTTGGGTATTATCAGTGAAGTTAGTTTCTGAGAATAGTTGGCTGTCGTTTGGCATCTTATAGCTGAATATTCTACATGCCATGTCACTGACTCCTTCACACTGGAAATCTCTTGAGTGTTCCAGTAGCGTGATGCACCTGCAGTATTACTAATGAGTAGTCATTTTCCAGCATCTCAAAATAAGATCAGTCTATTTGCTAAAAGGAATTCTGGCTCCACAAATTCGATTTTTATTTTCTTATTCATCTTCTTCCTCCTTCCAAACAAAAAATAAATTAGGCAACTGTTGACGTTTTCTTAAATCATTGCTGCTTTACTGCCATCCCCAAGCATGTGTTGGAGAAGAGAAATGTAAAGAGATCGTCTTAATTCAGTATATAGACTAGTTAGGAATCCCTCTGGAAAAATTATAGAAGACAAATCAAGGCCTGCTCAAATAAAATAATCATGGGATTGAGCCTATGTATAAACATATATTGATTTCTATGAATGACTCAAGTATGCCTAGTCTACTTACTTATAACCTCTTTTCAATTACACTGTAGGGAATATTTTTTTCTTTTTCTCTTTACATCCTTTACTTCTGCTACTTTGAAATCAACATCACAGCAGGTAAGCATTTGCTTAAAGTAACTAGAGGAGTGCCTAAAGGGTCTATTAACTGTGATGAAGAATTGAGGAGCTCCATGGGTTCCGGATTTTGGTGGGAATGGGGAGGCTAGGATCACTGTGAGACCAATGCTGGTGATGGGTGTGCTAGGCTCATCGTGTGAGCAGTGAGAAGGG
Organism: Pteropus medius; assembly: GCF_902729225.1. Classification (NCBI taxonomy): domain Eukaryota; kingdom Metazoa; phylum Chordata; class Mammalia; order Chiroptera; family Pteropodidae; genus Pteropus; species Pteropus medius. The sequence continues at coordinate 20,558,708 of NW_024354502.1, read as the reverse complement.
ATAACTGCATAGTCCTTCTCTCACCCATAAACAAAAGAGAGTGAACTTGTGCAAGTGAGTATGGCAAATCGGGTAATCACCATTATGTGAGCAAATATCCTCAGGCAAAGGTTGGAGCTCAGATTTAGATCACACATTTAGTCCTGTGCCCTGTATAGTGAGTTTCATGTTAAACATCTGCAAATCTTTTCCATTAACAGAACTAATAAGTTATTTTCCACTATTCATTTAAATTAGAAATATGCACGTTTTCAGCGATTCCTTTTTCTCTGCCATCTGGTGGATTATACTTAAAACTGCAGTAGTAACGTCCTGGATTGAACGTGTCAGTTGATGTTTATGTTTTATGATTTATCTCATTTGAATTTTTCCAAAGGATTGACGGACGCTGTTAATAAACATTTTTAAAGCCTGTCATAGGTTGATAATAAAAATCCCTCTCCTCTGTGGCACGGCGCTCTGCCGCGGCGGTACTGACACCTGGATACCGAGTTCATTGGTCTTCTGGTCATGCTGCGAGATGGATGTACTTGTCCTGGCGTCCTGTTTGGAAGGATTCTGAGTTTAAAAGCTTTCACAGTCTCAGATTTACTCTGGTGCTGGATTCCACGGCCACGAAGTTTTGAAGAAACAAGCTTACAGTGTCTCTGGCCCTCATGGCCCACGTGTTCGCGTACGGGATCCCAAAGCGAGGCCAGCCCAACCGCACGGTCCTGCGGAATGACATCAAGGGCTGTGTGACCTTTCAGGGCCGGGGCCACACGTGGAGCCTTACCTCTCGGTGACAGCTGGAGAGCATAACATTCCCCTTCTGCTGAACCTCCCGGGTACGGCCACTGTGTGGTCGGGAGATCCATGCTGCGGACCAGCAGAGGCTGCGCTCCCCCGGTGAGTTTGAAGGCCACCCCGGTGAGAATCCGGGTCCTGGAGTGGGAAGGGGCACACAGCGCCCCCAGGAGACTCCAGCTGCTGACAGGACCATGCAGTGCTGCATGTAGAGCACCACCGCCTGCCTACCCGGCTGAGTGGGTCCCCCTCCCAGACCAGCACAATTCGACCCCCAGGGGAAGCAGGGAGAGGCTTCGCTTAAGCCACCGGAAAACAGATTAAAGGCTCGAGGAAGGCTCACCAGCCAGTTCAGATAGTTCAGGTAGAGCCCTGATGAGGATAAGGTTACCTCTGCTTGGTCTGCACTCACTGAATACAAAAGCGTAATTATGTTCTTTAAAACAAATATTTGTAAAACTCAATCTGTGGAAAAAGAAATAATCTTTTGTAGTGGTAGCCGATTTCCCAAATAATTTTGATTTACTAATAACAAGATTATGCCTTGAGATCTATTTGTTTCACACTGATCTTTACCAAGTACTTACAATTCAGGGTTAAATGAAAGAGATAAAATTACAGAAAGGTACATACAGATAATCCATATGTAAATTTTTAGAATACAAAGCAAACTCACATCTCTGCTTATTTAATTCTCACTGTTACCCCATGACAAAACTGAGGCAATTTGTCCTGAGCCTTGGAACTAGATAAGAACCTTTTCTCGACTCAACTTCAGCATGCTTTTAAATTTTCACATTATTCCCTAAATTCTTCTACCAAATTTTTATCAACATGTTTTTGAGATTCATTCATATTGTTTCCTGTATAAGTTATTCTCCCTCCCTCCTCCCCCACCTTTTTTTTGCTGAATAGAATTCCATTATACAGGTCAATCACAGTTTTTCGGTTCTACTGATGAACACCCAAGCTTTTTCCAGTTTTTGATTATTCTTAAACACCGAAAAAGTCTGGGTGCTTCTAAGAACATTCTGTGCAAGTCCTTTTGTGAACATATGTTTTGATTATCTTGGCTAAATACACAGGAGTGAAATTGCTAGGTCAGATTATAGGTGTGTGTTCAGTTTTTAAGAAACGGCCAGACTTCTGTCCAAAGTGGTTGTACCATTTTACATTCCCAATGACACAGTATCAGAATTCTGGTTGCTCCACAACCCCACCAGCATTTGATGTTGTCTAGGTCTTCCAATTTTAATAAAAGGGTACCAGGCCTATATGCTGCTTTGAAGATTGTTCAGCAAATCAATTTTCCCTTTATCAGTAACATGGGCAAAAGACTTCTTGGTTCTTTTATATAACCTAACTTCTCTGCTGTTCAATTCTTATCAAAAATTTAGTTATAAGAAATCATAATTAAGAAATCATTCCTTGAGAATATACAGTCTATTCATTCCTGTTAAGATCCAAATTTCATCTCTGGAGCAGAGAACTGAATATTTTACAGCTTTCGTTCATCCCCTCCCCATGTAATTGTTTTTTCTAAGTTCCACTTTGTTCTACCTTTAGTTTCCTTCAAGTAGCACTATAAGAAAGAGCTACATGGCATATTTATCAAGGAAGTCAATGAAGACATAATCTACTATAGCAAATGGTTCTCCCTGATTTGCTTATAATTTAATACTGGGAATATCTAGGCTTCCATTTCCTGAGCAACTAGTAGTTTTTTGTTTGCTTGTTTATGTTATAGACCCTATGACTCTTATGACTGATCTTTTCTCTCTTTGGTCACTAAGAGGCTTAGACTTGTAACCTACCTACTTTGCCAGAATTTCTGGTATATCATACATTTTTGCATATGTTATCTCTACCTTCATTTTATAATACCATCCTTGTTTTTCTCTTTGTCTTCCTCTCTTTACCAATTTGATCCTTTTATATTTTGTAAAATTCCTCAGATAATTCCTGGACTGAAGTTAAAGTAAATTAGGGTAGTTTGGTATACTGTTTAAATCATCGATCATTAAAAGACTGTGTCGCTAGTAATATATATATTTGAAATAGAGGTGAAACACAAGAGCAGGTGAAATACCATTCTTTTATAATTAGGGTAATTAAAGTTGCTAGTCATTTAATAACAGCAGCATTATTTACTATAAACGCAAGGTGGAAACAACCTAAATGTCCTTCAACAGATGAATGGATAAACAAACTGTGGTGTATACATATGACGGAATATTATTCAGCCATAAAAAGGAATGAAGTTCTGATACATGGATTAATCTTGAAAACACTATGCTAAGCAAATAAACCAGACACAGAAGGACAAACATTGTATGATTCCTCTTAAATGAGGTATCCAGACTAGGCAAATTCATAAAGACAGAAAGTGGAATAGAAGTTACCAGGGCTGGGAGAGGGGCAATGGGAAGCTATTGCTTAATGGTTATAGAGTTTCTGTTTGGGGTGATGAAAGAATTTTGGAAATAGATAGTGGTGATGGTTACATAACATTGTGAACATATATTTAAAGCTACTAAATTGTGTATTTAAAAGTGGTTAAAATGGTAAACTTCATGTTATGTATATTTTGCTACAATAAAAAATTTTAAACAGATTAAATACCATTCTTTTGTGATTAGGATAATTAGAGGTGCTAGTCTTTTAATGGGTTGTTAGTAGCTGCCAACCAATTTTTTTCCACGAGACATCCTAGAACCCATGCCACATAGTTGTTTATTATGAAGTTCATTAATGAAGTTTTATTAAAGCGACAATGTTATAATAAAAAATTACATTTAAGAGTACATGACCAAGGAAGCAGCAGTATTATGTAAATTACAGAGATGACTGGAAATATGCCAGTCATCTGAGCATTAAAGTTACCATACAGCCTGAGACTTATTGTGTGCATTCATACATGAAGAAAGAGGGCATTAGAGAAAAGTAGCATCTGACTCCGGACACTTACTAGGGCACAGATGACCCTGTGTAAGAGGTCAAGCAATTTCTAATATGTTTCAGAAAAATGGTCTGCCCTTGGAGCCGGAGAGCCGGGGCAGGGAATCTGTAAAGGAAATCATGACAGCAGACAGGTAGACAGGTCTACCTGTGACATACTTCTAGTCATGACAGGAAGTGGACATCTGGGAGGTTTATACGTGAAGCACAAGATCCCACCCACTGGAAGGGACACAGGGTAGGACTCCAGTTTCAGAGTGAAGTCTAGAGTCTACTTGGTTTCATAGATCAAGAACTTGGAAATGGGGTGTCTGGGAAAGTTGTCGAAAGCCTTGATAATATTTATATCCTTCAGCTAAAAATTTTGCTTATAAGGAATTTAATTTACAGAAGTAATTAATTGGCACAAAGATTTAACTACTAATACACGCTTTTATGATAAGAGTGCATAAAATAATAAAACAATTATGGTAACTTTAATGCTCAACAGTAAGAAAGTACATATAGCACAATAATATGTAGCCATCAAAACTGTTCTTTGTGTTTCCATTTTAGTACATACTAAGACCTTCCTTGGTTAGATAGCACTTATGTAAGTACTCCACTGAAAAACTGCAAGGAGATTACACTGCAATGTTTATGAAGCTGTCTATGTTACTCAGACCTTTTGGTTGCAGAGTAAGTTCACGGGATAAGAGAGGTCTTTCTTTCACTCATTTCATCTCATGTTAATGTGTAAAGGTAATTTTATTACTTTTGTATATTTTACAGAAAAAAACACTTTTATAAAGTCTTGCATAAATGCACAGCAAAAGACTGTATTAAAAAGTTTGCTTCTCTTATTGCAGAGAGGCCCTGCTTAGTAGTAAATACCACTTTCATTCATTCATGGACTGACTGCCCACCAAGTACCCAGCATTAGTTAACACCAAACAGAGCCCCCAATTATAGGTTGCTTACAGTCTAAGGGTGAGGGTAGGGCAGACCACCAATAAGTAAACCATGCACAATTGGAGGTAATGATTGATGCTATTAAAAACTGGAACAGGAGAAGTCTATGGCCATGCTACCCTGAACAAGCCAGATCCTGTCTAATCTCAGAAGCTAAGCAGGGTTGGACCTGGTTAGTATTTGGATGGAAGACCACCTAGGAAGACCAGGTGCTGTAGGCATAAAAAATAAAAAAAATAAGGGATTGTACGCTGACAAGGTCCTTGCAATCTGTGAGGTCAACCAAGGGTTGCCTCGCCTGAAAAAAAAAGAAAGAAAGAAAGAAAGAAATTTAAAAAAAGAATTGAACAGGAGAGAGCAAGACTGGGAAGTGTGGGTGCTTTGAGGTAGAGTGTTCAGGAAAGGCCTTGCTCTGATAAGCAGATATACGACCAGCCATATATGTCAGCACACCAAGAGGAAGTATCCTGCATTTGACACTTCTATTACATAATAGATCATGTGATTTCATACAACTTACATGCTCTGAGGTAAAGTATGGCAGGATGCAGGTGGTGTATTACTGAGAAGAAATTTTCAATAAATGTCATTCTTGACTCACTCCATACTTCACTGAAAAATCAGAAAAAGTTTTATGAGGTCATTAATCTGGACTTTATACAATGAGCTTAAAATTTTTCCTGCCCAGAAAATTTCTAGGACATTGCTCTAAGTGGACCCTGTCCCAGAGCCACTGGCCTAGGGTGGAAGTGCCTTGACAGTGGCAGGGAAGATGCCCCTGACATCTGTGAGCTCTGGCCCCGCCCCTTCCCACTCATCCCCAGCCAGAGCTTGCGGCGAGGCCAGGCATGTATGTGCCAGCTGCTCTGGAGACTGCAGAGTTCATTTTATTTATGCATTTGGTGAATATTTACTGAGCGTCTAGTGTGTGCGGGGCTCTGGGGATAAAATAGGGAGCAAGACCAAAAAACACTTTCTGTGCATGCGGAGCTTGTAGCTTGGTAGTAAAGGCAGACAATTAAGCAAGCAATTACAACAAATTGTAACAGGTTATGGTACGTGCCATGGGGACACCAAGCATGGAGTTCAAGGAGAGCCATGAAAAAAGGGAAGACAGGGAGTCCTCAGTTCTCTTCATCCATCCTATTTTTAATGGAAAAATTTTCAAACATCTAGCAAAGTAGAGAAAATAACATAAGGAATCCCCACATCCAGCACCCAGCTTCAATAATGATCAACTCATGGTCAATCCTGTTTTCTCTCTACCTCGTCCATTTTATTATTGTTCCTTCTCCGCCTCTTTGGGTTATTTAGAAGCAAATTCTAGACGTTGTTTTATTTGTAAATATTCTTATATTTATTCTCTATGTATTTTCTCTCCAGCTCTTGCTGGAGTATCTGCTTATGGTAGACACTCAATAAATTAATTTATTTGCTGAGCCAATAAATAATTGAGTGGATGGAAAGAAAAATAGGCAGAGCCACATGATGAAGGGCATTGTCTTCCATATTGGAGTTTGGACTGAGTTCTGTGGATCTTGGGAAGTGAGTCTTGCAGGGTTTTGAATCAGGAGTGACACAAAGTGGTCACTCTGCCTAAAGTAGAAGAATTGGAGGTGAAAGTTGCATCTGCAGAGGGATTTTTTTTTCAGGCTGTTGTACAGATCTAGGCAACTAAATTATAGTTATGTGTAGGAGAGAGTAAGAAGCTGGAAGAAGTAGAAAGGAGAAAAAGGCAGAAAAAAATCCTAACACCCAGAGATACAAAGGGCAAGAGGAAGGAAAGTAGACAGTGAGATAGAACCAAAAAAAAGGAGCGCACAGGAGAAAGTATGAAAGCGGAGGATGCCAAGAAGCACTGAAGGAAAGGCATGCAGAGGATAAGGGAACTAGAAGGTTCTTACCGTTTTCTCACTGTGCCACGCCGGGCAAATTCCTGCTGAGAGAGGCGGTTGCCCGTTTGCTGCCAGTTCTCTTTGCCAGCAACACTCAAGGAGAGAAGTCTGGTTTCAATATTTGATCCGAAGAGGAGGAGAGAGGAAGGAAGGGAAGCGTAGCGACAGTAGTTTTCAGGGTCCTGTGAGTATCCAACAGCGCCTGGGACAATGACAGGGGAGGTGAAATCTAGGCTGAAAAGGAGCTAGAAGGAACCACGCTGAGGGGACAGAACCCCCAGACAACTGGAAAGAGGTTAAAAGACAGGTCCTCTCCCAGAAGGAGCTGGAAAGGGAACAGAGCACAGGGGCTCTGGGCAGATGAGCATTGTCCCTGGCACATTCAAGTGGTGTTACTAGAATGCTAGCGGCTTCGGGCTACCATAGACACTGGCAGCAGGAGAGGGGGCAGCCACCCTGTCCCCCAGCACGTACTACGCTCCAGGCTCCAGGTGTAGGAGCCACCTGCTGTTCCTAGACCTCCCTCCCCCGCGCCCCCCCGCCACATCCCGCCCCTAGACTCTGGGGCTCAGGGCCTCAGCAAAGCAGATCTTGCCAGTGAAACGGCCTTTAGTACAAAAAGCTTGGCAGGCAGGGGACCAATATTTGAGATAGTCCTGTTTTCTAAACCAGCAAGGTTTAATAAGGTTTTCTAACCATCATGAGCAGTCATTGTTTGGGGGGCTGACAAACGTGGGGCTGCTTCTCCTCTCTGAGGCAGATGGGGCTGTGAAGGATCGTCTCATACTACCAGCCTCTCACCCCACCCCCTTCTCGGTGGTCTGAAATGAAGAGTCCTTGGGCCACAGTCCTTGGTCCATGTTTGTTTATTGGGCAGAGCGATCTCTCTCAAGTTCCTCAGCATCTATGGGTGGGGTTTCTTCTTGTCCTTCATTTTCCGTCTAGGCCAACAAGAGGCTGCCACCTGGAGGTGTGTTTGCTTTGCAGACTTCACCTTCGCGGGGGCTGACTTTGGCTTGGAGTTAGCAGACCTCTGCACAGTGACCCTGAGCTATGCTCCCTAACCTAGCTTTCATCGGCAGCAAATGTGGATTTTAGTTAGCTCTCTGACACCTCTTCTGTCCAGAACTTGAGAGCTTGCTATTCTTGGGCCTCTGGAGGCCCTGGACAATGCTCTGTGTAGCCAGGCTTCTGTAGGCAAGACTCAACCTCCAGCAGGAAGATGTCCCTATCTGTTTGTTTCTCCCCCTGGGCCATCGATAAGATCCACTGACAATGTCTTTTTGGTTTATTAGTGATATACATGGACAAGTTTCTCTGGAACTCTTTATGGAGACATTTATATCAGAGAAGAAACTAACGGGAACAGTAAACAAAAGAGGGTCTCCATGTGGGATTGGCAGATGTCATTCATATTCCCTCAGTACGAAACTGCACATATTTTACAGAAAAGGAACATCCACCCTTAGCTTATCTTGCTCGAGAACTTTGGTCACAATCTACTGTGCACTTTGTTCCTATGATTAGGAAAACCTGTGACACCGCAGCTGCGGGGGGCTTCAGGCCCCATTTGACAGTTTTCCTACTTCTCTCCCTGTTTCTCCAGATGCTGCTGGATAAGATCAAACATGAACTTCTGCCCTCTAGTCTGGATGTCTGCGTCTGAAGCTGGAGCTAATGGTGTAATACAGTAATAGCTCAGCGTGCATTAGCAGAGAAGAGTTCTAGATAAGAAATTTTCACTGAAACATGACAATTTAATTCCTGAAATTAGTTTGTAGATTGTAGTCATTTAATAAAAAAAAGGTTTCAATATGTTCTCATTGCTCTGCCTTAGTTAATAGAGTGAGCTGAAGCAGAACTTAAACTTCTATTGATTTAGGATTGCAGGTGGATACTTCCGATGTCATACTCCGACCATGGAAGACACATAGCCTGCCTTCTCCCTGCATTCCACCAGATTACCTCTCGGGCAGCCATCTTTGTTCCTGCTTCTATTTTTAAAAATGTAACAGTTTTACTTTTGTCCCATTCTCCCTTTCGTACTCTCTCTACAACCCCAGATTTTCATAGGATGAGAATTTTTAGAGCTAAAAGGAAATTAGAACCTCCAGTCTTTGACTGTCACCTAGGGTAGTACTGCAAGTTGTCAAGGAAACCAGATAATCCAGTATTGTTTGTAATACTAAATCAGAATTTCTTTCCATGTATCTGAAAGAGTAAAGTATCACCACTTTGCCACAGTTGCCACTGTTGAGGCCAGAGTCTTTCAAACTTATTTATAGTTTATTTGGATGGTCAGTATTAATCCGGAACAAGGCCCCAGGAGGCACGCACTCCCGCACCCAGGTTCTATCCCATCTACACTGAGTAAGGGTTACAGGGTTTGGAACCATCTAAGCTCCCATCTCAGGTTCACGTGCCTCTTGAGTCCGTGTTGGATGCAGCCATAGAGAACACTGGACAGTTCAAAGGTGTATGAAATAGTCCAAGCCAAGGGTTAGGGGATCGTGATGAGAGCAGAAGAGCATCCATATTCACTAGCTGTTCCAGAGTGAGAACTGGCAGGCTTGGTGATGAGTTTCTGGAACACAAAGGGTGAAATAGGGAGATAGTTAAGCCAGCTCTCTAATTTGGGTGTGACACACCAAAATTTAGAACACAAAGAGAGAAGCTATTTTAAAAGTGTGGGTAGCAGGTTTCTCTTTGTGCATGTGTTTGTGGGCATATGTAGGGGAAATACAGTCATCCCCAGGTAAACAAACATTCAGGTTACAACTGCTCTGAAGGTGTTTGTGTCATTGCCCTGACTATGAAGATCATGTAGCAGAAAGAGGCGGGGCATTAGTCCTCTTGAGCCAGGTTCTTCCATTAACTAGCTATGTTACCTTAAGCAGGTCATAACTTTTCTCAAATTTCCATTTTTTTTAGTCTCTAAAATGAGAATATTTTCAAGGTCTGTTCTAACTGTAACATCCATAGCCAGATGTGCTTTGATTCATTGTGTCTCCTTTTCCAAGATGGTGTACTTACTCGTTTTTCAATCACTGTGTTTCTGTATTTCCACTGAGGCAGCTATGTCAGCAAGTTTCTCAGCTTTATCAGCTGGGTTAAGTGGAATCCTTGTCTCTCTGTCAGGTTATCATTGTATGCCTGGTGTGGTTTGAACCTGGTACATTTTACGATACTTCCTTTCTAAAACAGTTGCAAGACCGTAACTTCCAGAACTATGCTAATTCATTTGCCAAACCACCTCTGGGACTCATTTGCTATGGTGTAACCTTAAGTAGGTTACATTTTTTCCCCTTTAAATTGTGGTAAAAAAAACCACACACACACACACACACACATCGTATAATTCACCATTTAACTATTTTAAAGTGTCTGTGGCTTTTAAGTATATTCATGATGTTCTGCAACTACCACTATTACCTACTTTCGGAATATTTTCATCACACCAAAAGGAAAACCTGTATCATTAAGCAATCACTCGCCATTTCTCTCACCCTTAGTCCCTGACAACTACTAATCTGCTTTCTGTATCTACAGATTTGCCTGTTCTGGACATTTCGTATAAATGGAATCATCCAATATGGGCTCTTTTGTGTCTGGCTTCTTTCACTTAGAATATTTTCAAAGTTTATCAATGTTATAGCATATATCAGTGCTTCGTTTCTTTTATTCAATTGTATGGCTATACCATATTTTGTTTATCTGTTCTTCCATTGATGGACATATGAATTGTTTCCACTTTTTGAAAATTGCGAATAGTGCTATTATGAACATTCTTACAGAAGTTTTTGTTTGAATACCTGTTTTCAGTTCTTTAGGGTACATATCGAGGAGTGGAATTTCTGGGTCATATGGTAATTCTATGTTTAACTTTTTAAAGAACTGCCAAACTGTTTTTCACAGCAACTGAATCATTTTACACCCCTACCAAGAATGTGTGAGGGTTCCAGTTTCTCTGCATCCTCATTAACACTTGCTATTTTCTCTCTTCTTGTTTTTTTCTTTCTTTCTTTTTTCTTTGTTATAGCCATTCTAGTGGATATGAAGTAATATCTCATTGTGGTTTGGATTTGCATTTTCTCAATGACTAATGATATTGGTTGTCCTTCCATGTGCTTGTTGGCCATTTGTATATCTGTCTATTAAAATCTTTTACCCATTTTTTTTTATAAGTATTTTTTGACTTTTTGTTGTTGAGTTGTAAGAGTTCTTTATTTATTCTGGGTACTAGGCCCTTATCAGATATATAATTTGCAAATATTTCTCCCATTCTGTGGATTGTCTTTTTCATTTACTTAATGGTGTCTTCTGATGTATAAAAGTTTTTACTTTTGATGAAATTCATTTTTTTCTATTTTTTTTCTCTCGTCGCTTGTGTTTTTGGTGTCATATCTAAAAAACCATTGCCAAATGCAAAGCCATGAAAATTTACCTCTGTTTTCTTTTAAGAGTTTAATAGTTTTAGTTCTTACATTTAGGTCTTTGATCTATTTTGAGTTAATTTTTGTATATAGTCTGAGTTAAGGGTCTGACTTTATTCTTTTGCATGTGAATATCCAGTTGTCTTGATAACGCTTAAGAAGGTGTATATATCTATTGGTTTAATTCCATAGCAGTTAACCATAGATCTTCATAATAAAGGCATTATTTCTTCGCTGTAGTTGACATTTGCACTGATGATACAAAAGCATTGATGAGTAAAAATTCTGGTGCCTTAGCATGAATCAAGTCAGTGTACATCCTGTACACGCTATAGTAGTATCATTGTATTTTTGCATTCCCCTATGCACTTGCAGAAAAAAAGAAATCTAACTAGTTTCGCTTAATGTCCTTGATGAAGTAAAAAAAAAAAAAAAATTCTATTAAATTTTGACCCTTGATTACACATTTTTTAATATCTGTATTTAAAATGAGAAATATTCATAAATTCCTTCTCTGTATATGGAAGCATGATGGTTGTTTCGAGGGAAAGCACTCGTGTGATTGGGGTGTGAGCTAATTTAGCTCTATTTTTTACTTGAAAGGATGATTGACAAAGTATGGTTACTTAACTTGAGTATTTGGTAGACATTATCTTAAATTTGAACAAAATGAACCCCTTCAGGGAAAACAATGGACAGCGTTTGTTAGCAGTGATTAAGGTCAAGCTTTTGAGCAAAATTATAATTTTGGAAAATTTGTATCTGCCACTGAGAGCTTGATAGCATCACAACATTTACTGATAACTTCCCAATATCGAGTGACTTTTCTGATAAGATCACGGGTAATATTAATTAATCTGATTATCTTGATAGCGTATAATAAAATATGTCCGTATTTGGAAGATCAGCATAACTCAGTAAACTAATATTTTCCAAATGACCAATGTTTGACCTTTACAAAATTATGCATGAGTTAAGGATCCATTCAAAGTGTAAGACAAACCAATGCATATTAATATAACAGAATATAAAATGCTTATTGATAGAATTTCAGATCTATATTGTAACAAATTTTAGGAAACTAGTATTTGTTGAGTTTGAGTGTAATATCAAAGGCGAATATATACAATATCTGAAAAGGCTATTAAAATACTTCTCCCTTTTTCTAACTACATATCTTTATGACTATTTTCCCCATTTACCTCAAGCAAAACAACATTGAATATTTCTCAGTATTAATTTTTACTGCAACAAACATTGATATGTATATCCCACAGAAATAGTATAAAAGGGTCCTGAGACCAAAAGTTTTAGGGACTGCTGGTCTAAGCCATAATGGTATCATTGAGTCAGTAATTTTACTGTTACTAGAACCTGCCCTAGCTCTCCATATCTTGTGTGGAGTGATATTAACTTTTTTTCTGTGTTTAAGCCAGTGTAAACAAAAATTTACTATTGCTTCCACCAAAAGCTTTCTAAATGATACACCATAGTACCAGTTTCAAATCAATGGACTATTTTTCTCTGACGAAATTGTATCTGATGCAATCTAAATATTTTTCGATCTAAATATTTTGTATCTAAATATTTTTAGCTGTTTTGCTTTCTATATTTTCAATGCATTTTTATCTTGTTTTTCTGTATCACAAATAGCATAATCATTTAAATCCAAGTAATTTAATTCTTGCTGCCTATCTTCTACAAAGCATACTGAGTTTAATACCACACTTATTTCCTTCTGGCCAGCCTCTGCTTTTTCAACTTCTCCCAGATGTTATACCTAATGTTATTATCATTCTATTTGCAGTCTCAGATTCTTCCAATTCTTGAGCCAGTTCTGAGTAAGGCAATAAAGATCTCATGAGCCTTACCTTAGGACCCAGCGGGGTCTAGAAAGGTATCTGCAGCTATTTACACGGCGTTGGTGCATGGTGGTGAGTTCTGGACTTTAAGGAACTCTTTTTCTTGCTGTTACCTTCTCTGACCCTATCTCCTTGTTGATTTCCCTGCCCAGCCTGTCAGGTTTTTGTTTTGTTTTGTTTTTAATCCTATAGTAGACACCTTAGTTTCGGGCTTGCTCAGCTTCATGTTGCTTCCTCTGGAAACAGCGTTCTGATTTTTCATTTGAGGTATCAAGTCTTCACTCATGGTAAGCACTTTTCTGAAGACTGTTATTTAAAATATTCTCTCCATCACCTGCCAAAGTGAACGCAAGTGGCCTGAGGCAAGCCAATCAGGCTCTCTCTCCTCCCCTTGGGAACTGAATTTTGGTTGAAAGAGATAAAAGATAGAAAATGCGGATGTTGACACTAGGAAGAGATTTTCCCCTTGTCCTTGCTACTTGAATCCTCAGAATCGTCCTAATTCCTGTCCCTTCTGAGAGCTGGCTGTTCAAGTTTTCCATGGATTTGTGAGCCACCTCTATTCTTAACGAATTAATTTTTGCTTAATTAAGATAGAGTCTGATTCTGTTGCTTTCAACCACCTTAGACAGAGATGTGGAAAGCTGCTCAGAGCCGCCTCCTACTTGGCTGGGACTCTGATGCTCTCCCTGCCTTGTTGGGCCTCTCGTGCCTCTCACTCATAGATCAAGGACTTCTGAATGACACTGTTGATAGACAATGTATGGAAGTAATTAACCTGATTACCAGCCGCTTACCTGGTTAAACAGTCACTACCCATCCATCAGATCACATCACGGTGGATATGGAGCACCTGTCTGGCCCAAGCCTGCTCCCTCCATGTCCGTTCAGATGGTGATGCCTCCGTGAGGACTAGGTACAGCCTGGTCCTCATTACCTTCTCTCCCACAAATTGTGCTTATGGGTTTCAAAATTTGTCAGAGCCAACACTTCAATGAATTTACAGTAGAGAAAGGACACATACCTGTTTTATATACATCTCCATCAGGCATTAGAAAGAATAAGATACCCAGCATAAGACACCTGAATACTACTTGCTATATGGCCTTGGGCAAATTATTTAATTTCTCTTGAGCCACAATTTCCTCATTTGTGAAATGGCGGGGGAGGGGAGTTATAATTATTCTACTTTATTTACTTTTCAGAGAGGTTGTAAGGATCAGATTAGATGATGGATGTGATGGCAGCTAAGTCCGCCAGACTGTTTCTAAGGGGTCAGGATCCGTCTTTTACCTGCATTCTAAGTACATGGCATAGCACCTGGCTCATGGTAAATACAACAGGTTGGCTGAAATAATGCACTATGGGTGGGAGCTGTTCCAAAGCTCAGCGAGAATTGGAACTAAATTGGTGATGCAGGAAAAAAGAAGAGCAGATCTCGGAGCGTGTAGCCTCATTCTTCTGTCCTCTTGTTCTTAGGCTCCTCTTTTAGGGCCCTTTATACTAGACTGAATTTTCACAACACCGAAAACCTGATTTTTCCCCTTTCCCAGTTGCCACTGAAACCAGAATTGCCTGAAAGAACAGCTGAGCAATTCATCAGGCTCTTGGTGGCTTAGAAGGAACTGAGAGCTCACTCTAAATTAGATTTCTAATGACACACAGGCTCCAGTGGGTATGTTACAATTTCATGGTCATACGTTACCGGTATTGTTCTGAGCTTGCATGAAAGCTTTGGCTAAGCCCAGCTGCTCTGAGCTTTGCATCAACAGCTTGGGCAAACTGCCAGCTGCTCTGCCACATACTTTCCAGACCAGGAAGGTTGTTGAGTATCTCTCACAGATTTTTCTAGGGTGAGACAATCTAGCAGTATCAGTACACGTGCCCTTGCAATGAAGCAAAACAAAGGTCAATGGGATTTTTTGTTGTTAATTTAAAATTTATTTTTACTGAAGTAAAATCTATGTACAGTAGTACTCATAGCTCTTAAGTGTACAATTGGATGAATTCTTTCAAATGTATATACCTAAGTAACAAATGCCCCAGTCAAGATGTAGAACATTTCTGTCACCCAGAAAGGGGTCTTCTCTTCCTTTCCTTTCAATCCATGCTCCATCTAGTAGGCAACAACTTTCCTGTCTTCCATTGCTTCAGATTAGTTTTGCCTTTTCTAGACTTTCCTATAAATGGAGTCGTACGGTATGTCCTTTTGTTGTCTACTGTTTTTGTGTGTCTGGAGTCCTGTTTTTGAAATTTATCCTTGTTGTCACTGGTATCCATAATTCATTATTTTTAATTGCTTATGAATATTTCATGATATCAATATACCACAATTTGTTTATTCATAATGTTTTTGAGATTTCTTGTTATTGTGTGTAAAACAACTTTTCATTGTTTTTTGTTGCTGAGTAATACATCATTATAAATATACACTGTAACTTGTCTATCTCTTCTCTAATTAAGGGGCATTTGGATTGTTTCCACTATTATGAATAAAGCTGCTGTAAAGATTTCTGTAAAATTCTGTTTTTGGAAGTATGTTTTACCTAGAAGTGCAATCGCTGGGCCATACAGTAGATGGATGTTCGAGTTCACAATGCACTGTCAGACCTTTCCCTGCAACGGTTGCGGCATTTTACATTCTCACCAACAATGCCTGGAATTCCAATTGTTCCACATTCTCACGTATACTTGTCTTTCGTTTCAATCATTTCAGAGAGAGTGGCATGTTGGTATCTCATAGGCTCAGTGGGATTTGAAGGGAATTTTCTGTATTTGCTACACACAGTTCTAAGCAGGACAGATGAGAATAGGAGGACCCTGGAAGCAATTAAGGGTCTAGTACTTCATACTCTTCTTCTCCCTATCTTTCACCAAGTTCTCCTAATTTTCCTTCATAGTCTCCCCTACATTTGACCCTTTTCCATTTTCAGAGTTATGCTTTGACACTTTCTATTTGGGAGTCAAATCCTTGAACCCAGCCAAACCCCAACTCCTGTTCCTGAAGAGAGGATGTCCTTGAGGGCAAATGGTATCAAGAAAAGTATCTCCTTCTCACCTCTACCTTGTCTTAGCCTTTTGGCTTTCTTCAGGATTATAATTTAACTAAAGGATACAAGTCAGATCAGATGCCATGGCTGTTCTGTCATGTGGAACAGAAAGCTCTTCGAGTATTAAAGATGACTCCCAGGAATCATAGAACTTAATCCAGCACTCATCAGAGCCTCACCAAGAGAATACAGTCAAGGATGACTTCAAGATTTTGAGTCTAAAAAATCATCTCTTTGTAGAACCTTAGACTTTCATCTTGGTTTGTGGGAGCTCTCCAGGGTACTGGACTTCTGCCTGAGAACTTCTCGGACACCAAAGACTAGTGTCCCATGCCTGTACCTACCTAATATCTCTGTTTTGCACATTGTTCTCCTTATAACAGCTTTTAATCCTAACCCAAGTTCTGCATGCCTCTGACTATCTTTAAAACACTTCTAATCTTCTATCTCCTCAGCCACTACATTAGGCCAACCTATGATGGTTTTCCAACTCAGTGCCTCCCAAACTTTAATTGCCAATGAATAGCTTGGGGATGTTTTTAGAATGAAAATTCTGATTCTAGATTTTGGGAAAGGGCCAACGTTCTGCATTTCTAGTAAGCTTTCATGTCAATCTGATGCTACTGGTCTGTGGACTACACTGAGTAGCAAGGCTTTAATTTTCCCACTTCCACTCTTGCTCCTCAATACCAGAGTTATCATTTTGAAAATAAAACCTTTCTGTGACTTCTATTTATGCTTAGAATAAAGTCTAGGCTCATTACTGTGGCCAGAAAAACCCTGCTGCCTGCACTGTGTCTGTTTATCTTCCTTCCACATTAAATACGTCCTTCCTCTCATTCTCCACAATGCAGTCTCACTGGTCTGTGACTGTGCCTACAGAGGACCACATCCTTCTGAAACCCAGGGCTTTGCGCATTACACTTCCTCTCCTTGGAACTTACTTTTTTCTGTAGGATTGCCTCTTTCTAATCTTTTGGGGCTCAGCCTAAAAGTTCCCAACTAGAAGGTAAGCCCATAGAGATAGAAACGTGTCTATTTTAATTATTGTTATAGTGCCAGCGTATACTACATACTCAAGAAACATTTGAGTAAATAAGTATAAACATCATAAGCTCTACTCAAACTGGTCTTGATTAATATAGCTTTCACCAGCTTCAAGTAGATAACTTTGTTTTCTGGCTGGTATTCCAATCACTGATTATTGCATCTCTGAACAATTGCCTATAGCTTTCTAGCCACTTTATCTCTAGGATTTTCTGCTTGTGAACCCATCTTATTCTCCATCATTAGAGCTAGTTAATTAACCCAAAGCACCTGAATATGTCTATGAACCTGTGATTGTAGTACCATACATGACAAAAGGGACAATACAGGTGTGATTAAAATAAGGATCTTGAAATGCAAAGATTTTCCTGAGTTATCTAGACTCAAAATTAAAGAAAGATTATGGCAGGAGCAGATGTAGAGGTAGAGATAGAGAGAGATAGAGAGAGAGACAGAGAGACAGAGAGACAGAGAGACAGAGAGAGACAGAGAGAGAATGATTTGAAGTTGCTACTTTGCTGGTTTTGAAAATGAAGGAAGGAGTCATGAGCCAAGGAACACTGATGCCTTTTAGAAGCTTGAAAATGGATTATTCTCTAGAACCTCCAGAAGGAACACAGTCCTACTGATGCATTTTAGATTTCTGATCTTCAGAACTGTAAGAAAATAAATGTATTGTTTTAAGGCACTAAATTTGTGGTAATTTGTTATATCTGCAATAGAAAACGAATACAATTATTAACACAGGGAACATTCCAAAGACCAAGTTCCCAGATACTAACCAAAGGTCAGCTCTGCAAGCAGATCTTTCAAAAAAAAAAAAGCCAAGATCAAGCCTTACAATGTTAACTCTTTCCTGTATTAGCTTATATCCAGACCATTACCAAACATGTAAGAAGGATCAGCCAAGATCAGCAGAGCTATAGAAGTGTGAGTGAGCCCAGCCAAAACAAAAAAGAATTTCTCAGCAGTATTATTATTATGGGCAATAATAATTGCTTATTGTTTGAGCCACTGAGTTTTATGGTGGTTTGTTATGAAGCAGTAGCTAACTAACTGGCATAGAATTTAAGACCTTTGAGTAGGAATTCATGAGCCCAATTCATATCTCTTGTTCAGAAATTGTTTTGTTTATGCTGGTCTTTTTCATGTCATTCAAACAATCTTTGTTCCTGCCTATCACTGTACATTCCTCCATGTAATCCCTGTATCTAGAGTGCCATTTCCATCCACATTTTTTTGCTTACTGTTTCAGATTGTAATTGACAGGCATTTGGCAGGTACTTTTGTGAGCATCCAAGCTTCCAAGTCTAGTCAACTGATGCCATTTGGAATTTGGTTAGGATCATCAAGCGTGTTACTAGTATTAAAAAGCCTTTTAAGTCATTACCATCTGTAAGCTATCAAAAGAACAAATACTTTAGAAAACATTTTCCCCTTAGATCAGAAAGTTGAGTTGTTGAGAGAGCTGCCAAAGTTATTATTTTTTTTCTATTAATGAGAGGGAGGTTTATTGATTCTTTGAGTGTTTATAGAACTCGTATTTCTTCAGTCCCATAGCCAAGCTGTCTGGTACACTTATTGGCTCTTTGATTATTATTGTATTTATAAATGTTAAGAGCTTATCTGGCCCAGAGCTAGGTAGCTTGTTGTATTTCATTGCCCTCTAAGAGTTAAAGCTAGCTACAGAGTCTTGAAGCCAGCCGGTGTTCTGAGGTAAGAGCTACAAATCTTGTTGACAATTGCAAAATGGTAACTTGGCAAATGCTCTTACTGCATTGTAAAAAAGGAACACAATAACCAATATTTATGGAGTGCTTACTCTGTGCCAAGCCTTGGGTTCAGTCATGGGGATACAGAGGTGAATAATGCAGAATTAATCCTTAACATCATGGAATTGACAATATAGTGTAAAAACAATAATAGAAGTAGACAATTTCCTTAGGACAGCAATGAGATATAAAGGCATCTAAAGATGAAAAAATAATTGACAAAATTGACAATTATGATGTCATCCCCCAAATATCCTGACTTTTGTATAATATAACCTGCACATTTCTAATTTTTGTGCCAATATTCCATAACAATCCCATACTCAACAAACGTTTGTTGCATGCTAATTATATCCTAGGCACTCTGTCGGACACTGAGGAAAACATGAAAAAGACCGAAATAATCCTTGCCCTCATGAATTGTACATTTTAGTTAAACATTAACAGCAACAAAGACGAAATATCTGGGCCACGAAAGTATAGTTCGTATTGCATTATTTGTTTGTTTGTGTTTTTTTGCATTATTGAAATTTTTACATTTTGTTAAATCATCAAACACGCTGCTAAAAAGGATATTCTTTTCTGGCCAAACTTTTTGATATAGAGACATAGAGATTAACTGGATGGTCAGATTTAGTTGATGAACGAACTGCCAGAATGAAAGAGCTGATCCTGGGCCTCGGGTCATGTTGTCAAAGGACTCCCCGGGCATCCCACCGTTTGTACGGTGCAAGTGTGGAAAGAGCTCGGGACTTGAAATCAAGAGTTCTGGCTTTCAGTTTGCCGTGAAACACAGCTGCGTGATTTTAGGCAAATCATTCACCTTTCATCTCCTATAAAAACAGGAATTTCAGCTGTGCTTAGCTCCAAAGTTCTGTAAGTCTGACCTATTTTTCTCATCTAGTTGTTATTTACCACCCTCTGTGACTTCTGAAAGTTTAAATTTGTTAGAGAGACCTAGTTATCTAGAGACAGAACTGCCGTATAAGACTCATATCATGTGTTACTACCATTCATTTCAACAGCAAGAATCTGAATTAGCAAAGAACGTTTGCTCATCGAAGAAGGCTTGTTTGTATTTCGGCAAATAGGATTTGGGGCAGCAGCCATGTAGGATCATTGACTGTGAAAGCCTGTTTTAGAAACTGTTTCAGAAAGAACACTCGGCTTTAATTTCAGGATGTTGGCCCTGGCATGTAGACCAGGACACAGAGAGGTGAAGCCAGGGCGTGTGTGGCTTTTGTCACTCTGCCTACTCACAGGCCCATGGACTGAGAATAGTGCATGAATTTGCCTTTTTAATTTTTTTTTTTTCCTGCTTCAGAGCATGGATGGTTTCTGCCTTAGCAGCTGGGGAACCTCTAAAGATTCAGGCTTTGTAACTCAGTCACCTTAAAAGCCAACAGGGGCAGGTTACAGAGATTTCTTAGCTTGAAGATATAAAGAAGAATCTACCAAAATGAAAGATATGCCATTATTAACCTCCCCCCAAACAAATATCGATGCTTTAGGAATTTCAGGATAATGGTTGGAGGGGAGAGCCCATCTGATTGCTTCTCGCTAAGGAATCTTGCACTTGAAATCCCCAATAGCATCAGCCAAATGGACAGCTCACACCAAACCCTGGGTTAAGAATGATGGACAAATGAATATTCATGAGGCCAACTAGGGCATCAATATTTATAAAGAACCAGTAATGTGTTCAAAGACGGAGGGCATGAGTGGTAGAGTGCACGCACAACTACAAGCTGCAAAGGAATTCTTGTACCTCATGAATGATTCTCCTTAAATACTCATTCTTGTCCCCCACCATGACCTCATTATAGAGAGTCAACTTGTTTTTACAAAAGATACCTGTGGTAATCTATGGTTGAATATCACTTTCTTACATCTTCATGGCAAGTATCTAACTCAAGTGTGATATTTCCTGTGCCTCAAAAGATTCTGGAGTCGTCTTTTGGCCTCCGTCACAGCAGCTCAGGAAGTGCGAGCACTTTTAATATCAGCCTGAGTAAAACACGATGCGACGGTGAGGCTGTTCTGTGCGAAGGAGGCTTTTAGGCAGGTGCTACACCAAAGTGTGAGAGCGTGGTGCCCAGGTAGGTGTGCAGGCCAGCTCAGCCCCCGTCTACCCAGGGCATCTCATGAGTTAACCTCGCAGCCCGTTTTTCCCAGCTTTAAAGTAGAGACTCTACGGTAATGCGGTAATGCGACGTACTTCCATAAGGTCGTTATTAGGATTAAATGCGCTCATGCATATGCAGTTCCCTCACAGCCTCAGGCAGAGAGGCAATGTACCCTTCAGGGCCCTGGCAAAAGCCAGAGAGCACATTTAACACGATAATCCGAGGACAGTTTAATGAAAGGTCTACAGGTATTTACAAAGGTGTGGGCAGGGCTTAAGGGTGAAGGACAAGGGATGCTGCAGTACTGCCAGACTCCTACCCCATGAAAAGGGTTAAGGGAGGAAATGGTTCACAGAAGCCAGAGAGGGGGCTATCTGGCATGGCTACCTCTCACAGGAGCTTGGCCCTCTTGGAAGGCTATGGCTAGCCCACATGCCCTGTGGGAAAGGAGCATCGCACCCTGGGAGTAAATGACCCTCAGCCACTCTCCTTTCTCCTTAAATCCCACCAGTAGCTCTGTTCTGCTGAATCAAACTAGAAGGGAACCTATTTTTACAGTACATGTGGGTCAGATGCCCAGAGCAGGATGAGAGGCAAAGGAAGGTACCCGGTAGGGCTAGTATTCAAATTTCACCTGGTGCAAATAGTGGAGGAGACAACTAGTCAGACAGACATCTGATCTATGGACTAGTCAACAGAGACACAGAGTGGGAAACAGGAGAGTCCCCTGGGGGCTCAGCTCCATGAGTAAATAAGAAGCCACTTCTAATTAGTATCTTGGTTATATGTAAATAGTGCTTCTAAACCAAATAAGAGTTTGGAAATAATTTGTTCTCCTTAGCACTGTATGCTTTCTCTTTTACATTGTTTTCTCAGCAAAAACAAAGATAATACAGTGGCAAAATTTACTCAGTACTCTTCTGAATTCATCATAATTCCTCATCCAGTTGAAGCCCAATAAATAAAAATTTTATTCTGATGCATTTCGAAGATCCAATCAAATGATTCTGGCAGGCTAAGGCTGCCACAACAAAGTATCAGAAACATAGTGACTTAACAGAAGTTTATTATCTCATGGTTCTGGAGACTGGAAGTCTGAGATCAAGGTGTCTGCAGGGCCGTCCCCTCACTGAAGGCTCTGGGGGAGGAGCTGTACCAGGTCTCTCTCTTAGCTTCTGGTAGTTCCTAACTTGTGGCAACCTCGCTTCAATTTTCACGTGGCATCCTCCACATTTCACATCCGTCTGTTCCCAAACTTTCCCTTTTTGTAAAGACACCAGTCATGCTGGATCAGGACCCGCCCTGATGACCTCATTTTAGCTCAATGACCTCTATAAAGACCCTCTATTCAAATAAGGATCCATTCTCAGGTACTGGAAGTCAGGACTTCCACATATCTTTTCTGGGGGGGACACAATTCAACCCATAAAGGAATTCTTTGGGCTACTGTTTCCTCTTCAGAACAGATAATGAAAGCCAGCTACGGACTCATCTCTGTGTCCCGCTTTCGTTAAGCTGTATGGCATCTAGCTACATGGATGATATGTTCCAGCTGGGCACAGCTTCATAAAACATTAGGCCCCAAGTGAGGTGACTCCATGATATTCCAGAAGAATCAAAGAATAAGGGCAAAATTAACATAAATCAATCAGCTTAAAGGAAGTAGAAGGTTGCACATGAGAAAACAAAGCACCAGAACAAAGTGGCTAACACTGCAGTAGCAGCAGGATGCAGAGCCCCTTTGGGACTTGCAGAATGAATGTCCCTCCTGGGCATTCGTGGAGGCAGCCTCTGCCCGCAGCAGCCTTCAGCACCCCCGGAGAGCTGCTGGGAGTCCTCTACAAGGCTCACGCCAAGCCAGACACTACCTGAAACAGCGTAGACTGTTTCAATTCCAAAACGACATGAGCATGGTTAGCACTTACCTCCGAAACAACCTCTTGCCCCTAGAATCCTTGGTCAGTGATAAAAGACAACTGTTTTCTCTCCTTCTCCCTGCCCCCACTTTCCTCCCGCCCCTCCCTCATCTGTGTGCACCTACCACTCTTTTCACATGTTATCCCCTCCCCTCACTGCTAGGCACCCCAATGAATGAACGTTAATATTTCCTAGGATTTTGTCCTTGGCCCAGGCCCATCACTTTTCTCCCTTTGTACACCCCAGGGATAACCATGATTTCAACCCCAGTCTATATCCTATCTCTCTGTCCTCCAAGTTTGTGTCAGACAGAGCCCTGCATTTTCTCTGCTAAACAACTTGCCACAGTAAAGTTTCTCTCTCCTCCACTAAGTCAAGTTTTGTTTATCATTGTATTTTATGGTGCCTCAGGATGACTGGCATATGATTGTCACTCCATAAATATTTGCCGAATTGTACAGGACAGAATGACTCCAAAATATTTATCTTGACATCCGTCCCAAGCTTCAGACACCTACTTACATCTGTCATCTCGTTGCTCCACGGGTGCCCATGTGTCCAAAACTGAACAGCTCTGTGTGGTTTGCTTATCTCTGTGTGGCCCAACCATTGTCTTCATCTCCCGCAGCGGAAGCCTGGGAACCCATCTGTGCTCCTCTCTCCCTCACCCTCCATATCCGATCAACTATGAGGTCCTTCCAAATCCATGTCCTAAATATCCCTCAAACCCACCCCCTCTGTTCAATCTATTCCCCCATCGAATATAAGCTCCGCATGGGTAGGGTTCTTGATCTGTTTTGCTCACTGCAGTATCCACAGTGCCTAGAATAGAACGAATAAATGCTACTAACACCCTCATTCAGAGCATGCACTGTCCACATCAGTTATTCATGCTGTGTAACAAGCCTCCCCAAAATATAGTGGCTTAAAACAATGTAAATTTATTATTTCTGATGGGTGTTTTTGCTCTGCTCTTGCCCGGGCTCACTTACATAGTTGTAGCCGTAGAGCTGCTGGAGTGGCTATCTGCCCGGGGTGTCTCAGTCCTCCGCTCTGCCTCTTATCCAGTGGGCTAGATTGTCTTCTTTGCGACATGGTGGTCTCAGAGTTCCGAGAATGTCGAAGCTGCATGGCTTCTTGAGGCCAAGCTCGGAAGTCACATAAGGTCACATCTGCTGCATTCTACTGATAAAATCATGTTACAAGGCTAGGGTAGATCCAAAGGTGTGAAGAAATAGACTCAACCTTTTGATAGGAGGAGCGGTAAGGTCACATTGCAAAAGGATACAAACATAGGAGACCTGGCTACTTGGAAGCCGTTATAATAGTAATGGACCACACCATCTCTCTCCCGATTTACTGCAGCAGCTCTGAGGTAGTGCACACTTCAAATCTGTTTTCCATGTAGTTTCCAAAACAATCTTCTTAAAGCACAACTCTGACCCTGCTGTCAGCTTCCTTCATTTGCTTCTGAAAGATGGAAGCTGCCAAAAAGATATCCTTTAAATAGCAAATGAGTGGTTATAACTGCAGCTCCATCTACCTTCCACTAACAGTATTTTGGTGCAGTGTAGAAGGAAATCCACAGACATGTGCATCCACTGGATGGCTGCAAAGACACCTTTTTGCTTCGTGGATGGCACAGAGACACCCCCTGCTGAGCGTGACCTTTTTTTTTTTTTTCCAACTTGGCCATCTCCACATTTTGACTATGATATGAAATCTTACAAAAGAGTGAGTAGCAAGGGGAGAGATTAAACAAAATGATGCAGAAACAAATGGCAAGTGGTTTGGAAAAGGCGAAATCCGTGAGAAGAAAGGATGACAAGGGAAATGAAACCACGATTTTTTCTCAGTCTGGCTTCAGTCCTCTTTTGGTAACTAAGACTTAAAATACGCAGCTGGAATTATGGAGAATGTGCGCTTTCTTTATCTTTTTGTTATTTTTAATTTCAATGTGTGAATTTTAAATGTTTGAAGAATATGGCAGGAATCTTAAATCTTGCTTTTGCTAACAAGCTTCATAGAACTAAATTGCTGTCATTCACTGTTTTGGGGAAATACTCCCTGAGAGCCCACCAAATGCTCCTCGTAGTGGTTCCTAGTTTTGTTTCTACACAGGCTGTGTCCTCAGAGTATCCTGCAGATGACATGGAGAATCCTGAGATGAAAGGAATGTGGTGATGGCCTAAGAGGCATAAAAGGCATCTCTACTCATTCCATTTACCACATACATGGTGGGAAGCTTGGGATGAAGGTAGAATGGAAGATGGATCTTGGCCACAGAGAAAGGTTATAAGAGAGAGTGGGCAGAAGAGGCATCAAAATGCACCTCCTTGTCCCTTCATCCTTGTCTCTTCACCCCAGCACCAGTGGGGCACTCGGAAGCTCTTATCATTCAGAATGGAATGACAGAGGGGAGGGTGTTAGCAGCTTACATATAGAATTAGATGTGGAACTAGGACAATGTGCACTGGGGCCAATTCGGATGGAGCACCCGGAATGAGGAGTCAGAGGTTTGAAGCCTGGCCGCTTCCCTACCTTGCCTAGTAGAGTGGTAGGAGCTAGAAAGCCCACATGGTGGCCACCAAGACAGACCCCAGGGCTTCTGGAGTCTGGGACTTTGGAAGCTGAAGACACTAGAAGATGACAGATGTCCAAACTGGAAGAAATGGAACTGGAGTGAGGGCTCTAGACACACCTACCAGTCCACTCTGCCTTCACCTTGCTTGCGACTTGACCCTGAGATAGAATTTTGGGAAGTGGGGGTACCAGTTCCCACTTATGGAACAAAGTTTTCTAACGTATCTCAGGTATCCTGCTCTACCAAATTGGGTTAAATGAGCCCCCCTTTGTTGCATCAAGTGGTGTCCTGAGGTCCACCATCTGAGGCTCCTCGTGCCTCCATTAGCAGGAAGTCTACACTTGCCCTCACCAGGTCATCTTTCATATCCCAGAGGCCCAGGGGCCTTCCCCAGTGCATGGATCAGTCCAATCCCTCCTACCTCAGGGCAAGAGCCAGAAGTCTGGTCATTCCATCAAAAAGACTTCTTCTCTGCTGCTGTTACCCCTGCATGGCGTAACTAGAAGACCAGCATCCCTGCGAGGACTTGCCCATTTTAAGAAAGATCCCACATCTTCAGCAGCCTTCAATTTTCATGTACCAGTGATTTGGGGACTAACCCTCCTCCCTCTGGCCTAGAGCTGTAGCTCCTCCCTCGGCTTTTCCATAGTAAAACTCTTAATCACACCCCTTTGACAGAACCTTCCACTTAATCTTGCTATTTTATATATACATATACATATATATCTGTCTTCATCATTTCAGAGTCTCAGAACTTGTATAGTGCCTGACATATAGGATAAGTGTTTTCAAATGGACCAATGAAAGAATGTTACCTTAAGAAATATCTACAATCCCAACTTATTTTCATATAGACCTGCAAGTGGGTAAAGGAAGAATGTGGGGAGTAAAAGTAGGCTAAAATCTCTAAGTTACATAGGGGCATCAAAAGATGTTATTTAATTCTTTTACTTTGATAATTAGAGAAATATATGTTCGTGTGTGTGTGTGTATTCTTCAAGTTATTGGTTCAGGTGGCTACTATTTCTCTGATTTTACATGAGGAAACTGAGGCTCAGGTTGGTCGAGTGACTTGCCAAAGGCGACACAGTGAGCAATAGGGGTAGGTCCTGTGCTGAGACTCTCTGCCTCCAAGTCCCTTTTCACTAGACCACACTGCTTCCTTCTGACCCCTCATATAAAATCATTGGTTGATTCTTTTGCTAAGCTCCTAGCTTGGATTGGGCACAATTTTAGGTATTAGGGATAGAAAGATACAAAAAGTTTATACCCTGGCAGCACAGGGAGAAGTGGTTCATCCTGCCTAGTGGGCAGAGAAGGCTTTACAGAGCAGTAGCATCTGAGCTAGGACTGACTCCCTCCCCTGATTTTGACTTAAGCTAGCATGAGCTATGATATGTAACTTGCAGCTAAAAGGTTCCTCAAAAATGTCATATGAATGTACCAGAATTTATTAACCATTCCCATATTGTTGAACATTTAGCTTGTTTCTAAAATTTCAGTATTATTAACAAGATTTCGATGAACCTTTCTGTATACGTATCTTTGTGCACATGTCCTGCAGGGTCAGCATTTAAGTCTTTGATCCTTGTTACCAGATTGCCTTCCAGAAAGATTTATAAATTACTCTTCTACCATAATTGTAAAAGAATGCCAATTTCTCCTCAGAAACCTGCTTCCCAATTACAAGACTGTATTACGATCAAGACAATATGCATAAAAATGCTTTACAAATAGTTATTAAATTTTTATTTATTATAAAAGAGCTTTTCTCTTAAGAAGGAAAACTGTCATGTTTTGAGCACTTGCTATGTGCCAAACATTGAACTAAGAACTTTATAGACATTATGTTTTTTAAACTTCACAGTGTTTTAGAAAGAGGCTATTATTATCCTTATTTTACACGTGAAAAAACAGGCTCATAGAATTGAAGCAATTTATCCAAATATAAAGCCAACACTGGAACTCAGATCTGTCTGATTTCAAATTCTCATATTTATTATTGCTTATGTCAGTTGATTGTGGAAGTATGAAATAGAGGAGGTCAGACATATGTATAGTTAACAATATTACAAAGCGAAGTTAGATGACAGGCAAGTTAAAAAAGTGGGTGTATGAGGTCAGCGTCTGCCCTTTCTCAAATGATTCAGCCTTGGCTCTATGACAGCCGCTGAAGGTAAAAAAAAAAAAAAGGTGAGTCTGGGGATACTGCTTTCAAGATGTTTTCCTCTCTCAAGTTTTCACCCCTAGGCGGGCTGCCAATCAACTCATCCCCAGTGTCCAGCCCCCGTCTCTACCCCCGCCTCACTAAAGAATAGACTGAGGTGTAATCATGAAACTTCCCTTTTCTTCATCTCAGCCTCTTTGATCAAAAATTCCCACTTACAAAAAAAAAAAAAAAGCTTTAAACGAATTAAGGTTTCACTTTATTCCCAGTAATAGTTGATTATTACACAATTGCTAGCCTAATAAAGACCAGTTTTTCTTCTCTTCTCCCCTTTTATTTTTATTTTAAAAAGTCTCATTTAATTATCAAAGTAATTCATTTTTATGCTACTAAAAATGAAAATGTGAGTCAAATACACCAAAGGCAAATGCATTCCTCTCCACCTAGCACCTATCAGGATACTTTGAGAACTGCTCACAAGTCTCTAGAGACAACCAGCTGGCTCCCAGTCTCCTCCCAGACTGGGGCTCAGGTGCCCAAGTCCCAGGCTATGCCTGTCAGTTAGCACAGATCAGGCTTATCAGGCTGTGGGCTTGAGGCCTTGGGCACACCTGCCACACTCCCATGTTACCCCAGGGGCAAAGTGGGGTGAGCTGGCTGGACACGGCCAAGGTGATGTGAGACCATGTAGCTTCCTGGTAAAGGGATATGGGGGACTCTGCCAGTGTACATTTATGGCCTTAGGCCAGCTTCTAAATCCCAGTTTGCTTATTTGCAAAATGTTGATAAATGACATTCTCAGAGCTTATGTGAGTATTAAATGGGATAATGTATATTAAACTCTTCACCGTGTACCTGACACATACAGTGCTCAAAACACGGCCTTTATGAGTGACTTCACTCTGGGAACTAGAAGGGAAAAGACACCCTTTTTGACCCCTGTCCTGAACAATAAAACAGCTCTGTCTCCCCATTCCTTTGCCTCTGTATTCCTCTAACTTTTGGGGAGAGGAAAGCAGTAATGCAGGAGACTATGCCACCTTTATTAACCATCAAAATGCCATCATTATAGCTTTAACCACTGTCTCTTAGCTATACTCGACCTCACTGCATATTTTTAGCTTTTACCTCTGTTTTTCCTTATATCATGCATATTCCCTTAGAACAAATCCAGGGGCATTTCTTAGCCTCATCTCACTTGGCATCCTGCATGATTATTGCACGAAGAACACTTGGAGCTACAGGATTTAAGAAAAAGAATGAGAATGATGGATTTATATCCATTTGCATGTAAAAAGCATTTGCTTCCATCAAAGCAGAAGGTAAAAGAACATTTCTAATGTGCTTCAAATTATTTGAAGTTACATTCTTATAATAATAGTACAATCTCTAAAAGATTTGTTTAAAATTCACTGATCATAAGCTACTCTACTCTAAATCAATATTTTTCACAGCATTCTCTATGGAATACTTGTTCTGAAGAATCTTAGGAGTTAATGCAACATTAGAAATAATCTCTTGCTCATAAAGTATGAGAAAAGGTAGACTAAACAAAATTTAAATTGTAGAACCTCTCAGAACCTTGAAATGAAAATGTACTTTGTGACTCTCCAAGGGATGTTATGGTATGATATATTTTCCAAATTGGATTTCAAATTCTGTGAAAATCATCTCACTAGACTTGTGTTCTTCTAAATTCACATTGGAAAACAGTTACAAACCCAATGAAGATGAAACCACATATACCGACTGTTCTATAAAATCAAAAGTGAAAGTGAGGCTGAGAATGACATACTTGAAGACGGCCAGAGAATCTGTCCTGTTGCCAGACTACAGGGCTTTAAGAGACAGGGGAGGACAGTGATTAGCAGTGGGCCAGCCAATCAAATTCGGGCAGCAAGTTTTGGGGACAAAATAGCACATGTGTAGAGAGCTTTCCTGTCTTGAATGCTTATCATGAAAGGAGAAAATACAGTGTGCCCTGAAGAAAGTATATTTCACATAAACATGGAGGAGGGGGCAAAAGGGCATGGCATGGTGGGTATGTTTGTGTGAGGGGCACATTCTTTTCTTTAGCTTTTTGGAAATATAATAGAACTGTGTAAAGAAATTAAGCCAGCACCACAAATTAGGAAATAAAAGGCCCAATTATGTTTTTCTGCAACACTATATGAAAATCACAAATTTTTTAACCACATAGAAAACAAAAAAGACAGCTATGAGTGCTTCAATTTTGCCTCATTTAGATTCATCACCACTACATTCATGTATCCTGTGCCTCTCCCCAAACCCCCTTCACGTTTCAGTCATACTATCCCTACATGTGTAGCTCATGTACTTGGTCACTGACTTCTTCCTCATCTCTGCGCCTCATCCCAACCTCAGGTAGGATTATGCCGTTTTGTTTAGTATGATTTCACTTTCTGTGGCAACAAACAAAATGAAATTTAAAAACAAAGCCTGGCTTGAGCAAAAATGCAATTTATTGGATCACTTAACCAAAACCGTCAAGAGGAGTCTAGTTTCAGGCACAGCTTGAGAGGTCCTCAAACAAGGTCATCAGTAACCAGTTCTCTTCCCCATCTTTTGGCTCCATTCTCCTGTGTACTGGCTTCATATTCAAACTCCATAGCTACTCCCCACAGTCCTCCATCTCTGAGTTCAGTAAATAAAATGATCTCTTTCCCAGAAGCCCTTGCAATGGTCACCATTGAATCTCATTGGCTCTGATTGAGTCCACCTACTGGGCCTAGGGAATGGGATAATCTGATTGGCTTAGGCTTAGGTCACATGCTCCACCACTCCAACCAGAGCACAAGGATAAGAGTGGAGAAGGAGCTGATTTTCCAGAGAGAAGTCAGTGTTCTATTTAATCACCAGAAGAAGGTGAGTGGCTGCTGGGGCACACATGAGAGGTCTACCATACTAGACTTGAGAGGTTATTTAGTCTAAACGTCTGTGTCCCCCTCAAAATTCATATGTTGAAATCCTAACTCCCAAAGATGATGATGATAGGAGGCGGAGCCTTTGGGAGATATTTATGATGAAAGTAGAGCTCTAGTGAAAGGATTAGTGTTCTTAAAAAGAGTTTCCGGAGAGATCCTTAGTCTCTTTCATCATGTGAAGACACAGTGAGAAGTAGGTAGTCTGTAAGCCAAGAAGGGGGCCATCTTTTACCAAATGTGATCATGTCGATACCATGATCTTGGAATTGCTGTTGGCAACAAGACTACTCTTCCTTTCCATCTGGCCACGTCTCTTGTTTGGGCCTCTACCCCAGCCTCTGCTCCAGGCTCTCCTCTCATCACGCTAGGACCCTCTCACCCACTTTCTCATGGTCCTGAGTCACTTTCTCAACTCCCAGATCTATATGACCTCTCAGCTCCCTGGCTCCTATTTATTGTCTCAATTCCCAGGTTCTGAGAAAAGAATCTGATTGGTCCAGTTTATCCAATCCTGCTAGATCAAAGGAGAATTATTTGTTTAGGGTTTTCTTCCCTGTTGAATACGAATTTCCAAAAGGAAGAGACTTGATGATCTCATTTGATGCTTCATCTCCAATACTTGTCACAGAGCTTGGTGCATCATCAGTCCTCAAAAGATAATTGCTCTATGAGTGAATGATCAGTTTATGGAAGGATTGCCTTAATCTGGCCAATGTGGGCATAACTGAGGGTGGGCTCAGGAGAGCAACAGGGGCTGTGGACATAGGCAGTATCCTTTGCAAGGCCAGGAGGCATAAGGCACAGCAATTGACATTTCTAGTGCTTATAAGATCATTAGAACCTCATTGAGTTGATGATTTAGACTTGGCTGCCAAAAAGCTCTGGTCTAAATTTGAGGCTCAGTTTTAGCACCTATATTCAGCTTAGATTTTTCTAATACAAGTATCCCTGTGTTCATTGACTGACCTTCCTCTCCAACCAAAATTTTTAAATTTTTCATTAATAATTGTTTTAATGATCCATTGCCTCTTTGTCTTTGTGAATGTCTCTACATCTTTAAAAAGTTGTAAATCTTAATAACGAAATAACGAAAGTTATATATGGTAGGTGGAGACAGGTGGTTCAGGGCCATGAAGGCCTGGCCCTGGAGGCACTGCCTGGATTGAGGGCACATGAGAGGACTTTCCACTTCAGGAGCAGGGCCCTCCTCCCGCTCCATGCACTGAAGGAGAACAAGGGCTGTTGCTTTCCTATGCTTGGAGAGAGAATTGGGCTCTGCAGGTCAAATCTGATGGAAACAAGAGTAAACACAGGGACTCTTGGTCTTTTTTTTTTTTCTTTTGAGCCTTGGCCTTGGCCTTTGGCCAGCAGAGCCTGAGACCCTTGGTCATGCGGGCACAAGCATGTTTCCCAACCTTGGGGTGAGCGATGTAGGCAAGCCAATTGAGCTTGCGACTGCCACCCTTTGGGATCTTGATCTCCTTGTGCTTTACAAGGGCCTTGACAACCTCAGCACATGCATGCATGGCCTTGGTGTGGTTGGCTGCATCTTCTTCAGGCCTTTCTTAGAAAAGCACATGTTTCTCAGGAACTTGGGGTCCACCCATTTAAGAGATTCATATCTTTGTGATCAGGGTTTCTTGATGTTGTTTCTATGCCATTTTCAGGACTGGTTGTCTGTGGTGTGGTTCTTGGACTGGACTATGTCTGTCCAGAAGCCAGCAGCTCCCGAAGTGCCTGGGACTAAAAGAGAATGAGCAAACACAGGGTCTTTGATCAAAGTAGTAGTGGGGTAGAAGCAGGTACTTTCCTGTTTTAATATCTTTGTCTCCTATGTGATCTTTAGAATATTCTAAAACCTTCAGCTTTACCTTTCAACTACTCACTGCTGGTTCATTACAGGATTAACCAAGCTAACATGTAATTCACAGGTGTGGATTTTGTGGCTACAATTATGTTCTGAATTGTCTCATGTTTGGTTCTGTGCCAGCTATATTCTGGATCCAGACTTCATCTCGTTAGATGGCTGCTGTCTCCCTTTCCCCCACACTCCTCAACTCACTAGCCTCCCTCTCCATCACCCCACTTCTGTCTACAATTTCCCCACCCCCAGCCTACCCTATCTGCCCGGTACTCTTCTAGGAGTGTATAATAGGGTCCCACTTAGAGGTTCTCTGGCCATAGGTGACACTGGACATTGCTCTGTCCCTGTGGCCTTTTCAGATGGACCTTGGAGAGGTAGGCGGCCCAGGCCCCTCCCCATTCCTCCACCCCACTTCCTCCTGCTGGCAGCAAGGCACGTAGATAGCTATGCTGGGCTCCCCCACACCCATCTCTTTCCTGTTGCCTTAGCAACGAGATTGAGAAAGTTGGGTTGCCAGGTATCCAAGGTTACACAGTGTTCAGACAACTGCTACATGCTATATTTACATACAGATCTACAGTTGGTTCAATGAGAGGTTTTAATTGTATACAGGTGTATACAGGCAAACATCGAATCTGGGTCTGATCACAAGATTCCCTTTCATTTGTATAACAAGCTCAGGATTAAACTAGGAACATTTTACAATCAACAAAAATTGATCCTCTCTTTCTCCCCAAGAGTGAGGGAAGTGGGTTCTTAAAGGCAGGGGCGAGAACCGGGGAAAGGGTAGATGGAAAGAGAGAATAAATATTATTATTTACTTTTTACTCAGTAATGTAAATTTACAATAGAAGAGGAGAGGGCATCTTATCACTTTATAGTTCATAGTCTGGGGTTTTTTGGGGGCGTCCCACAGACCATCTTCCCCAAGATAGCCAAGGGCCCGGCTTGTAGTTCAAGAGATACAAGTAGCTCACCCCAGATGCTCGGATCTGGGCAGAGGCAGCAAGCCCTCATGTCCAGGATCCTTTGGCGCCTCAGCCCACTCCGCCTTCTCCAACTTTCCTGCAGCTGAGGGAGCTGCCGGAGCCCAGCTCTTCTCTGGCTGAGGCCGCTCAGCCCTGCTCGGCTGTGCAGGTTTCTCAGCTGAGTTCCTGCACAGGTTCCTCAGGCCCTCAGGTTAGGATGCCTGGCCCCCAGCCTGGTTCACAACAGGTCGTTTCCAAAGCAGTTTTACAAATACCTCATGGGATCTTGCAAAAATCCAAGGAGGAGGAAGGTATTGTTTGGTCCATTTTGCAAGTGGACAAACAGGGATTTTGACGGCCAGTTTGTTAGCTTGGAGCCTCAGCTGGACATGGCGCCCATGTCCTGGGACTGGGAGGCCTCCTCTCTCCATTGCTTTTCCCCATGACCCGGGGATGTGGTCCTACCCAAGGCAAATTTGCCTGCCATTCATTGTGAAGAAGATTTTGCATACCCTTTTCCCTTGGCATTCTCGCAGAGGAATTGGAAGAAATTAATACAATGCATCAGCATTAGTAGTATAGTCACACTGACAATGTCTAAACTAGAAAATGAGACATGTGGTCTCACCAAGGGTTCTTGCTAATGTCTGAATTTGGTTTTACAGAAAAGAAAGCTCACAATTTTAAAATCTCATTCAACTATACATTTAACCAATTGACATCAATGGAAGAAATAGAATTAATTGAATCGGGATTATTTCAGAAAGTTTGGGACAATTGTGGCTATATCGTTGATGCTATCATGTATACAGCCATGCTTTTTCTTTATTATTATTATTCACATGCTTTTTTTCTTTCAAGAAGATTAAAGTGATTTATAAACAACTTCTATTAATCCTTTTGTGAATATTGAAATCAAGTTCAACAGAAATTGATTACTGACCAGTCTTCTTCGAAGGTATCTGACAGAGTTAATATTCAAGAGGAATTGTAGGATTATGATTATTAACTATAACTTTTTTAAAAATTCAGATTAGGAAATAGGTAAAGTCAGCAGTTCAAACTTGAAAAAGATGTGATCTCTGATTTATGTTCTGATCCATTTTCAAAGGATTTTAAAGGAAATTCTATCCTAGTTTTCAGGTTTTCTTCTTTTCTGGTTTCCTTTCAAGGAAATTTCAGAAGGATTTAATAAACATGTAGGTCGGGCAAATGTCCAGAATGTCTAAGAATGAGATTATAAATTCTTTGCCACCAGAGTTCTCCAACAAGAAAAGCTGGCAACAACAACGTGCCAAGAACCTTATTTTATGACAATTGGAAATAGTGAAATTTCAGTATTAAATTAATTAAACTACAGTCCAGAAATACAGGCAGCATAGCAGCCACGTTATTTCTTACATGTTTTAAAATTAATAAAAACTTAATTGCAGCACAATTTCATTAAATTTTTATATTGCTTATTAAATTATAATTATACAAATATGAAACTAGGCTTCTGTTACTTGAGTTCTCTTATTTTCTGCTGCTCTTAAAATGATTTATCCTCAAATATAACACTGAGCACCTTTAAGTAGCCTATTTTACAACATCAGGCAAAATTAAGCTCCTCGTTTGTCTTAACCTACATTATTTTGCAAGAAAACACTCTTAAGGCTTAATATGTGTTTTACAGGTTTGGAGGGAATGGAAGTACACACAGTCACACAGAAGCTTTACAAAACTTGGACTTGCATTCTTTCTGCAGGTGACTATTAAAAAAATAAACAGAATGGAAACTCAGAACCATAACAAATGATCTGAAAGCTAAAGCTCTAGAGTGCATCCATCCCCACCTTAAACACACATTTGTTCTCATTTCAACTTTAAAACTACAAATTATCAATCGCCATGTCTAGTGTCGTTTGTGGCCACATGTCCAGGAGCTTAAGTTTCTTCCCACTTTGGAGTTAGATGTCCTGTGGGAAACTTATTTACATAATTATTCAGAAACTCACAAAGTGTATATGGCTAAATTTTACGGGGATAGTTGTGTCTTCCTGCATCTCGCTGGTGTTGCATGTTCCAACTTTGAGCAGGTAAGACTCACAGTCTTTTCCGAAGTTCAGAAAATGAATTACCAGAATTAAATTGCTTATTGGAGAAACCACACACCAGAGGCAAACCTGGTACCAAATGTATCCAAGCTGAATTGAATTTCAAAAACCACCACCAGATTTGCCCAGATTCACCTCTATGACACACACAACCAACCGCAGTTAAAATGGGTCACAAACACAGTTTGCATTACAGAAGTGACCGAGTTTTGGGCATGGCACCAAGTCCTTTCTTTTCCTTTTTTCTCTTCCCTACTTTATCTCTGGTCAGGCTATCCACCAGCCTAACTGAACCCTTTGTTCTGCTGCTCACCCAGAAAAGTCAGTGGGGCTTCCTATTCTTCTGTTTTTCCTCCATCTGCACAAAAATAGCCCTCCTCCTACTCTCTAAATCAAGATTCCTGCTGTGGGCAGCAGCTTTTGCTAATAGAACTTGAACTTGAAGGATGAAAGAGAAAATAGAATTGAGTTGCTTTTGGGGGGTTAATCGAACTTAATCCTGGATGCAATGAATGGCCTGAATGTCACCGCTCTCCCTCTCTTCCCTTTCCCAGCCCTCTCCTGCCCCACGCTCTGCTCCCAGTGCTGTGAGGCCTGGTTCCTCACACACTGTCCCAATGCCAGCTTCTTAACAGAGCCTTTGCACAGCACATTCATTCTCTGCACTTCCCAGTTCAGTCAGTCACATTTGTTCAGGAGGTCAACACCTTTGCTGATCTTTTGTTATTGGCCAGGCATTGTTTCATGGTTTAAGGGGGTATAAAAAGTCATTCGTTCAATTAATTGAATAACAATATTTGATGAGCAACTATTTTGTGTTCTAAGTGCCATTAATATAGCAGAAAACAAAACAACCTTCATGGGGCTTATAATCTACGGGGCAAGTGATGGAGACCAACAATTACTACACAGATTATCTACTATGTTAGATAAATCTGAAGAAAAATAAAGCTGAAAGGGGATGAGGGATGTTAGTGGGGCTTTGCAATTTTAAATCGGGTGGTTAGGGAAGGCCTCACTGTAATGACGACACTGAATAGCGGCCAGAGGGAGGTGAGGGAGCATGCCATGTAGACGTCTGGGGCAGAGCTGTCCAAAGAACTAGCTATGCAAAGGCCCTGAGGCAGAACAGTGCTGGCTAAGGTGAGTTAGGAGTCAATAATGTTGCTGGGGCCGCGTGTGCCAGAAGAACACTTGTAGGAGATGAGATCGGAGAAATAGAAGTGGGGGGAGATCCCGTAGGCCTTATAAACCATGAGAAGAACTTTGACTTCAAGTCTGAGTGAAATGGGGAGCCATTTGAGGGTTTAGGGCAGAGGAGTGACATGATTTGCTGTGGTGACAATTAACTGGATAAGGGTAGGGCGAGGGAAGAAGCAGGGAGATCAGTTAGAACACCCCTGAGGTAATACAAGTAAGGGATGATGGTGGGGGGAGCAGAGTGGAGGGCGGCGGGGGTGGTGAGAGCATCGGAAGTCTGGATATATTTTGAAGATAGAGCTGACAGGATTTACCATGGATCAGAAAGATGAGCTATGGAAAAAGAGAAAAGAAATATAATTAAGATTTTAGGCCTGGAATCTGAGAAACGAAGAGCGAGATTCAGCACCTGCCCTGGAAGAGCTCCCAGTCTTCCGAGGGTCATCAGATGGAGGGATACCTGCCGTCACAGAGTAGGTTCGCAGGTCGCAGCTCGTGCAGGACTCTGTGGAGGGATCTGGGTCACGCAGAGGAGCTGCAATGGGCTGAGCCATGAGGGAGGAGCAGGGACTCACCAGACTAGTGAGGTGGGGAGGATAGTCCAGACTGAGAACTCATGGGAGGTCAGGATGTTCTAGGATCCCTGCGTCAACCCCAGCCAGGCTGGGCAAGGGACCAAGTGGTCACCAAGGAGCTTGAAAAGCCAGTGTGGCTTCAGAGTTGCCAGGCTGACCTAATGGGCCTTCTGCCCCTTTTCCCTTGACAGCTTACCATGGTTGGAAAAGCTTAATGCACGTTTTCACTGTCTTCTTTGCGGCTAGGAGTGGTCATGTGTGACACAGTCTGGCTGATAACACATAAACGCCTATCTGCTGGGGTCTACAGCAGAAATGTGCTTTGCTCTCCTCACAAAGGCGACAGTCACGACAGCTGGTTAGGAACTCTTGCTTCTACTCAGAGTACAGACGTGATGTGGAGTTGCAGCAAGCAGCTTGCTGCCCTGAGCTGGCAAATCCACATGCTGAGGTGGGTGAAGTGGAAAGTTGGAAAGAGAAAGCCTTGATGAGACGAGCCAGTGCTCCAGCTCTGATGGCCTACTTCTAGACTTCTTGCAAGTAAAATCATGAAATGTCTTTGCTTGCTTAAGCCTCTCTTATTTGGATGTTCTGTAAATACCCGCGCGTTCCTAAGTAGCAGAACCAGAGCCTCGCAGACCTTGCCCAGTTGCTCTGACTCGGGACAGTAGCCAACCACAGAAGGGTTAATGGGGCAGTGATGTGATCTAACTTTTAGAATAATCCCTCTGGCAGCAACATGGAGCCAGACTAGAGACTGGAGGCAGGGAGACCTATGAGGAGGCCAGAGCTCAAAGTGGAGCAGAGCTTAAGGAGGTAATGTAGGGAGGTGGCATGAGAGCTAACTGTCAAATCAGGCTCTATTCAGAGCTTGCAACGTGCTAATCAGCCCTGCGGCCTGCCATGAGGAAACCCCAACCTCCAGGGCCACGAACTGGTACCAGTCTGTGGCCTCTTAGGAACCAGGCCATACAGAGGAACGTGAGCGGCTGGCAAGCCAGGGAAGCTTCTTCTGTGTTTGCAGCTGCTCCCCAGCGCTAGCATCACCGCCTCAGCTCCACCTCAGATCATCAGGCATTAGATTCTCACAGGAGCACCGGTCCCTGGTGCCAAAAAGGTTGGGGACGGCTGCTACAGAGCAAAACCTGGGGATTGCTAGCATGCTTTCACACTGCATACCCATACCATCAAAGGAAAATAGGGAAACGAAGCCTTTAAACTGTAATTTATAGAAACTATGAATGATATATAAACTGAATTCCCCAAATATTCAGGGTCTCTGTCTCCCTCTCTCGTTGTCTTATATCCGTTTCTCATTCTCTGTCTTTGAGAGGCGATCACACTCTGTCTGTGGAGTGTTATTTCTTCCTTAATAAACTTTTCTTTTGTTTCTAACTCTGGGGTCCATTTGAACTCTTTCCTGTGTACAGTCAAAAACCCTCACCAACCCTGTCTCAGTGCAGGACTTTAATCCCCACTCAGGGGATTTGCCCCATCCTGCATCAGTGGATCTGGCCTGGGTAGGGCTGTCAATGGGCCCTTCTCACGGACCTGTCACCTGACCTCCTCTCTCTGCTCTTCTTCCCCACAGGTCTCACTTGGTGCTGGGCCTTTCATCAGGCTCCCCCTAGGAGAAGCCTGTGTTTGCCTTTTCTTCTCTGAGACTCATGACCCTTCCTGGATTCTGAGTAGGGGAACATTCCTCACTGGCTAATCCGAAGTCCACCGGATTTGTTTAGTGAACCATAGCATTCACTGTGTTCTAGGTACTGCTGTGAAATGCTGTATATACATGATTTTATTTAATCCCCTCACCACCTGTATGAGGGGAGCATGTGTGCCCCCATGGTACAGATGAAGGATCTGAGACTCACTCAAGCTCATACAGGTAGCAAGCAGAAGACACGAGTCTATTCAAAGGCCTACTCTTAACCACTAGGTCATATTGCCTCCGGCTATCACCTCACCAGGGTGTGTGTTTGTGTGTGGGGGGGTGGTGAGGAACAGCAAAGGCACCGCTCAGAATGACAGAATGACCTCCCTCCGTTGCTTTTAATAGGAAACTGCCTGTCTTCTGAGCTATCTATACACAGCTGGTGCATCAGACAGGCCTCCTTTGGCTTTTTCTGTGTGACCGATGGTGTCTGACAGTTTCAAATCAGCCTTTAGGCATCTTCATTAGAAACACAACTTTGCATAAGAAGAATAATTTTTAAACCCCAAATCAGAAAAAAGAGACTGCGTGTGGATTGAACCCAGAGCAGAGCCTCCGGCTTTCAGGACTTGCATAAATTTTGACTAGAAATCAATGAAGCATGAAATGGAAATGCTGACCCACCCCGAGCAAAGCACACACCTTCCCTGACCCATCGCCCAGGCTTTTGCACTGGCCAATGACACTCCAGCATCACATCTTCAGAATTTAGCTATTGATTTGTTGCTGCCAGGATTTTGACCAAGGCTTACGCAGGAGGCAGAAAACTATTGGCACAAAATGGCCGCATTGTTTTAGAATCTTTGTGCACACAGGTGGGCTGAGAAAGCGCCACAGAAAGCCTAATGAAAGGAAGCAACTTCGCACGGCGGTGAAGACCACGGGCATTGGCCCAAGTCCTGTGTTTAAACACCTGCTTTACCATTTATGTGATAGTTGTTTGACTTAGAGAAGTTTTTTCTTTAATGATATGTCTTTATTCATTTATCGTCACACTGCTACAATTTAAATATGTGAGTACTGATCTCTTTCTCTAGTATATAAAAAGTTTTCTTAATGATATAACTTTATCTCCTTTACTGTTATACTGCTACAATTTAAATATAAGCAAGCATGGATCTCTTTTTTTGTGGTATAATTGACATATGACATTGTATTAGGTTCAGGGATACAACATCATGAATCAAATATTTGTATGGCAAAATGATCACAATAAGTCTAGTCGGCATCCATCACCACACATAGTTAAAAATTTTTTTATGTGTGATGAGAACTAAGATCTGCTGTTTTAGCAGGTTTTGAATATACGATACAGTCATCATGTGGTACATTACATACCCACTTAGGGAAATTTTTTTAACCCTCTATGAGCCTCAGTTTTCTAATTGTGAACTGGATACACCAATGAGAGCATTTGAATGAGATTTTAAATCACTTAGCCCATTGTGGATCCCCTGCCCACAGTAGGTGTTTGATAAGACACTACTGTTGTTCTATTGCTTTTACAGCTGATGCTTTCCAGCTCTGCACTGTCTGCCAAGAGCCAGCAGAGGTGCCCCCATGCCCCAGTGACAGCTTAGTCAAATTGCAAACAGAAATGTCACATCTTCTAAGAAAACTTCTTTTAGGTTTAGCTCTTAACCAAGCCTGGGACACCAGAGGAGTTTTAGTATGAGTGGATGCTCAGAGCTATGCTGATGGATGCACAGGCATTATTAACAGAAGAAAGTGGGCAGGAGCAGCACATGTAAAGGCCTGGGGGTGGGGTGGGGGTGAAGGGGGAGACGTGTGCATTCCCAGGGCTCTTGGTTTATTATTGCGGAAATTATGTCCCTTATGTATTTTCTATCCTGATGTCTAGAAGAATGCATATAGGAGTTTAAAACATATGAAGTGTCACCATCTATTGTGAAGAGGAATTTTCCACTTAAATGGCTAATCTTGTAATTAGCTCTTTGTTTTGCTTCTGTGGACATGTTTGTTGCATAGGCCGAAGAGCAGAGTGATCTCGAAATCAGCTGAAGACTCACCCTCCCCTTTGATTGTTCTGTCTCGATAACAGATGTATTACCTAAATTCCAGTTTGAAAATCTCATGCTCTGTAACTGCCCGTAGCCCATAGCAACTCCCACACGCGCGTGTAACCCATAGCAACCCCCGCGGTCTGTAACTATCTGAGGACAAATCAACCTATCAGCCCATGCCAACTGTACAGCGTGGATATAAAAGCAAAATTGCCCCTGAGCTCGGGGCCCACATCTTCAGAGCGCTAACTCTTTTTGGACTGCCAGTGTAATAAACCTGAGTTCTCCAACTCTCGGAGTGGTGCTTGGTTTCTCGTTGGTCTTGTTTCGCAACATTTCTGCAACAATATTGCTTGGAGAGTTAAGTGTTATAAAAAGTTTCTGTGTGTGTATGTGAGTAACACACACATACACACAGCTGCTTTAAGGCAACACTCCCCAAAAGTTTAGTGGTGATTCCAGTCTTAGGAATCAGAACCTATTTTACAACTGTGACCTAGAGGAGGAAGCCCACCGCTTCCTCAATGAAGGTGTCCCTGGGAACAACAAACACTTCCACTGCATTTTTTAAAATGGCAAACCTGTTCGCTCAGACCTAGGCACTGCAGTAAGCACTTTACTTGCATGATGTCGCATACGTTATTGTCTTTATCCACCTCCCCTTCACCCAGATTCTGTCACAGCCCACCCTGCCTAATGCGGTGGCTGGGTTTCTGCTTATTTGTTGCTCTTGTCATTGTTGTTTTGGAAGCCCGAACGGAGGCTCTTTGTTGCCATGGGCCTGTGACCTGGAAGGAACAGAGACTAAAGGACTGTGCACACTGGTGACGGGGACAGAGTGCTTTCAGCTCCTGGCATTCCTTCTGGCTCTTTGATTCCATCCCCATATTGTATTCTACTTTATTTGCATCCTATGCCAGAGAATAACACCATCTGAAAACAAAAGTATCTTCCTCTATTTCTCCTAAGAAAGAGGGAGGTGGGGAATGAGAAAGAGAGAGAGACAGAGAGAGACAGAGACAGAGACAGAGAGAGCAGGAGCATCTGCATGTCAACCAGACCAAAAGCAGAGCAACGTCACTGTTGTTGGGCCTCCAGATACTATAACTTATGGCAAATACAGCTGCAAAAAAAGAAGCACAGACCACCCCCACTGTCAGGGGCCCACCAGGCCAGGCAGAGACCGCAGGCCCTCCTGGCAGGCTCAGGCCTATGGCTGCCAGCCCAACCTGGCCGTCCCTTTCTCCGTGCACCATTCTGAAGCTTGGGCTTCTCTGCATTTTCCTCCTCCTTTCTCTGGTGTCTGCTAGTCACACGCAGGGGTTACTATGGTAATAGCAAAACCCTGTTGTGGTAAAAATTTTGTAGGAATATAATTTAGGTAGAAGCATGAATCTGGTGTGTTTATATTTTTATGAGGATAGAAGCTCAGATTCTGAGTTTCCAAGGAAGCTGAAGGAACTCAAGTCAGAGCACAACTGTACCCATACCCTCCCATCCCCAGCTCCGAGTAGGTCATTGGCTGGGTCACTGTAATATAGGGAGGAGCAAGAGAACCAGAGTGTTAAATCAGACTACATTCAGAAAATACAATATGCTGATCAGCCCTGCAGCCAGGCCAAGAGGAAACCTGCAGAACAAAGGAAGATTTCTGCTGGGATTGTTAATAATCCATTTACCCTGGAAGGGACACCCTGAGGGGAAAATAGGAAAAGAGTCTTTAAGCGGCTCCCTACACAAAATAAAATAATTCATTCCCTAGGCTAAAACCATGGGGAACCTATGGATCAAAGGCAGGGAATTGCCAGCAGGCCTTTCACTCTACATATTCTTACCTTTTCACACTACATATTCTTATCCTTTCGAACCGCATGCCCATACCATCAAAGGAAAATGGGTAAACAAAGTCTTTCAGTTGTAATTCACAGAAACTAAGAATGATACATAAACTAAATTCCCCAACACTCTGTGACTTTATTCTGTCTCTCACCATCCTGTCTCTATTGTTTCTGTCTCTCTGAGTCTCTCTCAGGCCCTCTCGCTCTCTGCCTCTGAGAGGAGACCATGCT
This sequence comes from Pteropus medius, assembly GCF_902729225.1. NCBI lineage: Eukaryota > Metazoa > Chordata > Mammalia > Chiroptera > Pteropodidae > Pteropus > Pteropus medius. The sequence goes on along the minus strand of NW_024354502.1, from coordinate 20,515,705 downwards.
CTGTCTATAGAATATTATCCCGTCTCTAATAAGCTTTCCTTTTGACTCTAACTCTAGCGTGCATTTAAATTGTTTCTTGCACTCAGCCAAGAACCCTGTCTTGCTGCAGGCCCACTTACGGAAATTTGCTCTGTCCTGCATCATCTGGACCGAGATAGACTGTCAAGCTGGGGTGAACAAGAAATGGCTTAAACTGGGGCAGAAGATGACAGCCCTGGTCCTCACTGCTTTCAGTGAAATGCCAGTCTCCAGGTGTGCTCATCATCCCTGCACCTGAGAAATCTTGGCGAGTGAATAAATGAGGACAGGCCTGGTTTTCTTTTCATTCTCCAAGATTTCTCTCCCCTCACTTATGAGTTGTCTCAAGGGGAGGAGGCTGGACTAAGAGCCGCTTGAGAGCAGGGCCTGAAGCTTACTTGGGTTTTGCTTCCCTTGCTTCCCATCCAGCCTTGATTCTAGGCTCAGCGGACACTCATTAAATGCTTAAGTTGACTTACCCACAGCGATGGAGAACACGAAAGAGTTCATCAGTGGTGTGAAATGGACAGGAAAATGGACAGCCTTCTCTGCAGAGACCTGTCTGAGCGGAGTTCCTGGGATGAGAGGAGCTTTGGGTTATCACGAATATTACCACATCGCTGTACAGGGAGAGCGACCTCGCTTACGGACAGCCCAGGGCCGGTCCAGATGACTCCATTACGCAAACCTTTTGTGTGACTCATGACGTGACCCCCATCCCCTTACCCATCCCATTGTTTTTAAGACTAATTATCCTTTCCTTTGTTCTGCAGCATAAATCATAGGGAAATGACTTAGCTGTTCACACTAGCATTTTATAGAAATTATCGTCTGCCATGGATCTGACAGATCATCTGGAACAGTGAGTGATTCACAATCTTTTTTCCATCCAACACTAAAGAAATGAGACAATTCCATCAGCAGGCAGATTTGAACTGGGGCTGAGATATGGAGGTCACACGTGGAATCTCAGGGGTGAGGGTGATCTGTCAGGTTTGCTTTCTGTCATCTAGAAGGCAGAGCCCTGGAAAAAGTGACATAGGACACATATGTTTTGATAAAAGTGATCAAGAATAGCCTGGACCACACAGTTTGAAGAAGTACTGAACCCCTACTCCCCATGATTCTGATACCCTGCTGTCTACATTGAAAATCACTGATTAAGTTAACACCTTGCTATTTAGATGTGAGAAGCCAGGGAGACTCAAACAAATGAAGCAACCAGAAACACACATTAAAAACAATGTGTATATCAAAGCCAGGTCCCCACGCCCACTTCACATTAGGATGTAGCACAGCACACAGCTCTCTAAAAAGTACTATGCATCTGAAGGGAACAAGTAAGAAGTATTGATCTAGTCACTTGCTATTGAAAATATGGGATGAAGGAGGAGCCCAGGAAATTCTTGAAAAGAAGCTGAGGAAGGCAGGGGAACCTGGGCATCAGCTAGAGGCAGAGAACGTGGGGGCTGGTCCTCGGGACAGGAGAAACCTGCTTCGTGTGACAGCGGAGGCTGCTCTCTAGGATTGCTGGGCTGGGCTGGAAAGGGCTGCAGGTATGCCGGAGCTGGCTCTTGCTGGCATGTCTCTCCCCAGCATCCTATTCAATGACATCCTGTTGGTCGCACACCAGCTCTGCCACTTACCACCTAAGTGACTTTGGCAAATTGACTAATCACTCTGTGCTTCAATTTCCTCATTAGTAAAAATGAATATAGTAACAAAAGTTCTCATCAGACAGGTTACTGTAAGGATCAAACAAGTTAATAAGTGTTTCGAAGAGAATCACGTAGAAAGTGGTCAACTGTGTCATCAACGATGGTTGTTAGTATAACTGGTTGGTTTATGGGTCCCTGGAAAAGCCAAACAGAATGTCAGAGCTGTTATAAAACATCAGCGGTTACTATGGAGAGAGCGCCACAAGGCAACCTGGGGATCAACAAGGGCCACAGGTCCATCAGTGAAGGAGGACACTAGTGTAGAAGCCTTTGATGTGCCTGCCAGGCTTGGTGCCCAACACTTTCCGTTCCTTTTCTCCAAGTCCACCTTGCTGTCGGAGCCTTTCTCCCATCTCCCAGGTATGTGCTCCATCCCACTCGGTGGCGGTGCGTATGACTCCTCTACAGCCTTGTATTTGCAACTTTACTGAGAGTTGCCGTCAGTCTTTTCCTGTGTCAGATCCCTGTCCCCTGCTAAGTGACATCCATGAGATGCTGCTTACTGAATGCCATGGTAGCCACTTCAGGCAATGGTCCCCCAGGTCACAGCGCTGTTTGATCAGGCTTCATGGTGTATATCCACATCTATAATCCATTTTTAAGATCAATATTCCAGAAAAATATGTGGTTTTGATAAAGGAAAAGAAATTGCTCATCAGGAAGAATTCCTGATCACAGTAGATCAAACTGCTGCTTTCTCAGGGGCACTGCAACTGCTCTCACAGTTTCCCCTACCCCTTGATAAACCCCGGATGCTGCTGCTCGTGTGTACCTCTAAGTACCGAAGTCGCCTCGCATTCCATCCATCCTAAACTGACCGCATCATCTTATCTGCAAACCTGGCTTCTCTTACTTCTTTTCCTCAGGGGATCGCAGCTCCCACAGTTCCCCGCGTCTGATATAGGTCATTCATTCTCAACCCCTCCCCCTTCCTGAGCCCCCTGCCACCATTCAATCAAGTCTGCTGAATTTAGACCAACTGCTATGGTCTGAATGCTTGCGTTCCCTCAATATTCCGATGTTAAAATCCTAATCTGCAATGGGAGAATATTTGGAAGTGGGGCCTGTGGGAAAAACAACAAGAAATTTGCTATTTGAAAGAGGGCCCTCACCCAATCATGCTGGCACTCTGATCTCGGACTTCCAGTGTCCAGAACTGTGAGAAACAAATTTCTCTTGTCTATAAGGCACCCAGGTTGTGGTATTTTGTTACAGCAGCCTGGATGGACTAAGACACCAACTGCCCCAGTTTTCTTAGGACTGAGGAATTTCCCAGGATGTGAAACTTTCAGTGCAAAAAAATGGGTAAGTGTTGGGAAAACAGATGAATCAGTCACCCTAGGTGAACTTCATCTCCACAGTTTTTCTTGACTCCATCCTGATTCCCACTTGCATGCTACCTTGCTAGTTCAGGTTATTCTTACCGCTCATCTGGACGACTGCAGTGGCCTCCTGATGGATCTTGATGCTTCCAGTCTTGCTCCTCTTACATTCACCCTCCAAACAGCTAGCATAATGATCTTTTTAGAAGCAACTCTCAGCAGGTCACTTCCCTTCAGGGCTTTCCTGTGACTCTGTTAGTTTCTCAGTAGCTCCCTATTACATACAGGATGGAGCCAAATTTACCTGGCACATAGTGGCCTCTGTGATCTAGCCACTGGCAACCACTCCAGACTCTCAACAACCTGCTGAGCACCTTTATATACCCGTAAAACAAACTGGCCTCTAGTATCTTCCATGCCATCATTCCAAACTGCATAAGTCTTTGCTTTTGTATCTTTGTTCCTGCCATTTGTCTTAATTTGGGCTTCCTTAGAAGCAGAGCCTGAGACGAGCATTTGGATGCACATAGTTTATTTGGGAGGTGATTCGAGGAGGCGGAAGTGAGAGAGTGAGGATCATGAGGTAGGGAAGGAGAAATAGTCAGTTCTTAGGTGTGTATGGTCTTCAACATCTTTTGGGGAGATACAGTTAACCCATAACAAGAGGGATGCTCTCTACTTCCAGAACCCCTGCTCTTAGTGAGAGGTGGAAACCCTGAGCACTTGTACTTCAGGATGGGTCAGCACATGAGCGGGCACTCAGGTCATCTCACTGTTTGATCAGGCTCCTAACCTCCATGGCGTATATCCACATCTGTAATCCAGTACCCCAAGAAGGGTATACAACATCTGTTTAAATTTTCCACCAATTGGTCTTTTGGTACAATCAGTGCCTGAGCATCTTCCAGTTCCTTTTTTCTCTCCTTCCCTCTCCCTTGACATCCCTCAGCATTTCCTGTCATAGGGAAGGGCTGGACCACTCTTTACAGACCGACATGAAATCAAGGTCAGGGTCATAATGTTCTAGGCAAAATTCCGGGGGGAAGGTGAACCACCCTTAAGCATCTGTGCATCAGTCAGCGTTGTGTACCATCCATATCTCTCAGACTTTTGGGGGGTCCTCACCCACTTCCACCACCAGTCTCTGCCTCTGAACCTGAGAGCGTCTCCTGACTTCCTCAGCCCGACCTCTGAAATCTCTGCCCTGGAAGCAGTCCACAGGAGCGGTGTATGAATACCCCAGTTTCCTCCCTCTGGATGGGATAATTCTGAGATGTGTATTTTACACTATCTCTCAGTTTCTCCACAGGTTTAAGCAGGTCGTTAGCTGCCTGTCTTTCTCTGTGTCACTTCCCTGCACTTCTCAAATAAATTAATCACACTCGAAATCTTGCCCCTAAATCTGCTTCTGGAAAACCCAAACTAAAACAGCCACCACAGGCGGAGCCCCAGGCCTTTCCGATTCCTCAGGGTGGAGCTTGTGGATCAGTGCCGTCAACAGAACTTCCTGTGGTGAGGGACATGTTCCAGGTTTGCACTGTCTATAGCGATAGTCATTAGCCCTAGATGGCTATGAAGCACTTAAATGCGGCTAGTGTGACTGACAGGTTGAATTTTAGATTTGCCTAATGTTAACTAATTTATATTTAAACAGCCACACATGGTTCGTGACTTTTGTATCAGATAGCACGTGTCTGGAGGACCATCGCACCTCTCTTTTGTCCACCCTTCACAGAATTAAAAAGCATTTTGATTTTTTAAAAACCAAAGGTTAAGGGTTGATTAGGAAAAGGCTTGGGGGAGGAGAATCAAAACCCCGGCTTTTGACAATCTCTTTTCACCTGTTTCTCTGGAAGAAAGCTGTTTGGTCGGAGGGTCATGATTCACTTAAGACAGATGCTGTATGTGAGAGAATCCCACTGGCGGGACTCACATATCAGGGACCTACCTGCATTAACTACGAGGCTTGCACCACTCAGGATGTTCGTAAGTCATGTAATTAGTTCAAATAAAATCACTCCACTGTGCTCTTGGTAAAACCCTTCAAAACCCAAGCTCCAATGTTCTTCAAGACAATCTTTTCTATGACCTTGAGGTTTTGAGATCATCACGAGAGGCTGAGAGTAGGCTCATTTGGAGGAACATTGAACATATTTTCCTAAGGAAGAATGTTTGCTAATAACCATTTGTAGTGCAGAGAAAAAAATCAAATTCTCTTTTGCATTAAGGGCCAAGTCAGGCTGCTCACAGGGACCAAGAGCCCTTATAATTATGCAGTTTCCAGTTATGACAGATCGTGTCTCTTGCTATTGTTGTGACAAAGGATGCATTATGGTGACAGGTAAGTGCTTGGGCTTTGGGGTCACCCTGACCTGGGGTAGGTTCCTGACTCTTCCTTGATGTGACCGTGAGACTTTGGGGTCCTTACTTAATTTTGCCCCATCTGCAAAAAGGGTATAACAATAGTACCCAGTACCTGCCCCATAGCAGTGATGCAAAGAATAGATGAAGCGATGGAGGGAAAGGTCAGCACATTAATCATTGTCGTCACAGAGGAACGAGTTCCAATCCCAGCTCAGTCACTTATCGGCTGTGTGAGCTTTGCTGAGTTGCTTAACCTCTCTGTGTCTCAACTTCTGCATTTTTAAAATGGAGGTAATATCTAGCTGGAACAATTATATGGGTTAAGGATAATTTGTAGGCAGTACTTGGTATGTGGAAGGTACTAAGTATATAATTAATATTATACCTTTTTTCCCCTATAGGGATAGGTGTGCAGGTAATGGATGTAATAAATACTTTCCAAGTTGATATTTTCCCCTGAGCTGAAAAATGCCAGGCCCCTTCGAATTTTGCTTAGTGAACTCTGAAATTTGTATAGTATTCTGTATTTTATTAAAATATGTCAGGGATATTCTCTCATTTGACTTCTTGTTTTTACTGATTGTAACCGGGGATATGCTTTGCATTTTATATGTTTGTTTCAGTCATATTTTTGTGCATACTTAAGTCTGGGCTAGAAATAGGAATAAACTAATATTACTGAGCACTTTGTGTCCAGCACTGGGTCCAGATTTACCCATACAATCTCATTTTGTCTTCGTAGCAATCCTTTGTTATTCCTCTAAGGGGTTATTATCGTATCCATTTCACAGAGAGAGAAACCGAGGTAAAGGGTGGTTACATAGGAGGTTCAAGGTCACATCGGGCAAAGCCAGGTTTCAAGGTCAGGCTGTGCCTGACCCTCCAGAGCCCTAGCTCTTCATCGCTCTGCTATCGTGCCTTCTCCCTCTCCCTCAAGGATCTTGACACTGGCAAAATCTTGTCGAAATGAGCCTCAGCTCTTCTCTGAACTCCTCTGCTCTTTCCTCTCTTTGATCCATTGGGACCTGGCAGCAGTTCAGTCCTGGGCCCTCCTTCCAGCCCTCCCTCCTCTCAAGGTCTACTTGGATGGCAGCTGTCCCTGTTTGCCACACCATGAGGATGGCTCTGTGCTCGCTTCTCTGCTTCTCTGCCGTTAGAGAGCTCGATGAAGCATATAATGTGATAATGGTTTCCAATTGCCTTAGCTAACATCTTGGTAAATTGGTTTCCTGCTCCGGTTCTGCTGAAGGCCTTTGACCATTCTGATAGAGACCAGGTAGGCAAAGATTGATGGGTAAGTGGGAATGTAGTATGTGCTGCTGTGCATATTGCAGTCAGAAGCAAGTTTGCTGTTTGGGTCTAGTCACTCCCTTCTCCCCTCTCCTCTCTCTCTTCCTCCCTCCTCCTCTCCTCCCTCCCTCCCTCTTCTCTCTCACCCTCCCTCCTCTGCTCCTCCCTCTCCCTCCCTCTCCCTCTCTCTCTTCCTTTCACTCTGTCTCTGTCTCTCTGTCTTTTTCTCAAGAAAACTAAATGGATGTTATTTCACAAACACAAATGCATTGCAAAAATCTCTTTTTAAAAGCAAACTGGCCTCTTATTTCTAGGCTTGCTGTGGTGGGTTGAACAATAACCGTACATGGGCTAGATCCAGGCTGAATGTCACATAATTCACATTCTTGGCTTCCTGAGTCACTGTCATCATCTAACCTTTCCGGAGAGCCTGCAATGTGTGGGCGTCAATGGACAGGAAGTCAGATAAGCCCCATCTGTGTGCACATCTGCTCAGGGACCTCTTTACCTGATTCTGAAGAAAGAGTTTCATATTTAAAGTAATGTGACTAAAAATTTCTCATATAAATTTCTTAATCCCTCACTAGAGTCAGTGGACATTTCTGGACCGGATGGCTTCCATGAAAGGCTAAAGCAGAAAGCACAAAGCAGCTCTTTAAATTCAAGACCTCTTTAACCGTAGAGTGAAACATCGGAAGTTCAAAATAGTGACAGCTTTTAAAATTGTTCTCAGAATGAGAATCATGCTCCAGATCTAGTCCTTAATTCCGAAGTCTTTCCTATTCTCCTTAATCTCACAGCTGTTGGGACACATTCTTCTTCTGCCCTCTCTAAGTGGAAAGCACTTTTGGAAATTTTCTCTTAAGGGGTCTTAATAAGGGGTCTGTAGAGAGGGTGAGGGAGGGGGATATTCATTACAGCCCGCAGTGGTCACTTTGTGAGGTCCAGGCTTAGAATCAGGGCATCCATGTTCTCCTGAAGCATTGGTTGGCTTCTACCCCAGGGTCTGGTAAACTAATCCCAGGGTCACACACTCAAAGGCTCGTGGGGCAATGCAGGTGGCAGGTGAGGCATGTAGGCAGGGCACGTATGTGCTTCAGAGGAGACAGCTACATCAGCTCCAGCTGACTGTTGCCAGGTGAGAAAGCAGGCCCAGTGTTGCTGTATCTTCTGATTTTTTTTTTTTTTTAGATAAGCCAGAAATACTTCCAACTAATATGAACTATACCATTTTTTTTAAGGTTGGCAACCAAAATAACTGAAAAATAAATTAATAAAAAATAAACTAACTGAAAAATAAAGACACAGAAAAGATACCAGAAATGCTCAAACAGAACATATCCATGGGCTACATTTGGCCCTCAAGCCACCATTTATAACCTCTGGCAAAACCTCCTTGCATTAACTACTTCCTTGCATGGCCCAATTTTTAGCAAGCCTGGAGGATATCATGCATTTTTTGTACTTGATTGAACTTTGTATTTGATTGTATTTCTGGCTTCATTTTATGCATGCCAGTTTCTTTATTCTTGCTTTTTTTTGGGGGGGGGGTGGTGTCCATTCTCATCTCTTAATCCTATTGATTATTGACATTACATTAAATTGCATGTGTCACTGAAGGAAGCTTTTTGGAACAAGAAAGGGAAATCATCAATTACTTTCTCCCAGGCCCGCTCTTTTGGATGGGTCGTCAGGTGAGTGCTAAGTCTAAGACAATCGTGGTAATTCCACTCTCCTGGTCCGGGATTGGTCTAAGCATGGTCATGTGACATAACCGGCCAATGAAATGTAAGATAAAATCTGGAGTCAAAGGGTGAACTCGAGGAAAGTTTTCCTTGACGAAAAAGCTCCTGATTCTTGATGACAGTGTGAGCCTCAGTGCTAACCATCCTGATTCTCCCTCCCTCTGCTTCTGGTTAGTTGAGATGATAAATTTTCCTTCTATTCACCTTAATTTTGATCAGGCTTTATGTTTTCTGTAGTCAATTTTTTGAGTTTTGTTTTGTTTTTTTTTGTCAGGATTGGGCCAGTTTTTGCTTACTTTCTTATTTCAACATTTTAGTCATATTTGACCCTCTTACTTTATAATACTATAAGAAATGTGGTTTTTAACACCTGCAGAGCCACTGAGGATTCAGACACCTTTGAAGGGTCTGCAGTGAAGATGAAGTTGAGGTTGTTCATTACATTCCACATGGCCACTGCGCCCAGATGTGCCACCCTCTGGTCTGGGAGCCTCCTTCCTAATTCTAGGTGCCTTCCAACACTTTCCATTTCCGGAGCCCATTAAGGCTACAGAAACACTATGAATAATAATGACAAAGATGATAGTAGCAGTAGTGGTAATGGCTAATCTGTATTGAGACTTTGTATGTGTCAGACACTGTTCTTAGAGCTTTATGTTTATTAATTTATGTAACTCATAACAAACGTATGAGGTAAGCTATGCACATACAGAAGAGGCGACTGGGGCCAAAGTCACATGGCTGGTTCACCCACAAAGCTGGGATTCAACACCAGGCTCTCTGGCTCTGGGGTCTTAATAGCGCCTAGTGCTGAGCATGGGGAGAGGAGGTAGGGGGATGTTTTCTTCCCACTTTCTGCATGATTTGGAGTTTTAAAATTTTAAACATGCATTGCTTTTTGCTGGGTTAAAAATATTAGACATGACAGCCAGCACACACTCTTGCGAGTACGTGTCCAAAGACTGTATACCTTATGTACTCAGAAAAGCCTACGTGTCTTATTCCTACAAACCTCCACCATTCTCCCCACTGATGAGATCCTGGAAGAGGAGAGAGAAAGGGTGGATTCTATAGTTAGAGTTTGGGGCCCCCATGTGGTCCCTAAATAACCTCAGCTAAAACACCTCTGACTCGGGGTGGGGGGATGAAGGGAGAGAGCTCAAGTAAAGACACAGGGATGTGAGCTTGGGTCGACTCTTCATCTTGGCTCTTAGAATACAGGGTTTATAGGATGAGAGTCGAGAGCTACGAGTACATTTTCACAAAGTGAACATATGATTTTCTTTGTTAGATGTCTTTCTTCATTTAGATGTCATTGGGTGCGTATGTTCTAGTACTACAGCTGCATAACAATTACTCCCTTAACTCAGTGGCATAAAATAGCCATGTATTATGCTCATGGAATCTGCGGGTCAGGAATTTGGTCACAGCAGAGGATGGCTTGCTGTGTCTTTTCCTCAATGTCTGGGTTTCAGCTGGAAGCCTTAAAGGCTGGGGGCGAGGATATTCTAAAGACTAATTTATTCTCACGTCTTGTGGTGAATTCTGGCTGTTGACTGAGGGCCTCAGTTTCTCTCCATGTGGTCTCTTCTTTTGAACTAGTTTGGGTTTTCTCACTGCATGGGGATTGGATTCCAAAAGCTAAGAGGGTTGGGGAAGGGAGGAAGAGAGAGAGCAATGTGAGCGCCAGGCGGAAGCTATAACCTTCTTATGATCGAGCCTCTGAAGTGGCATGGCACCACTTCCACCGTCCTCCAGGGGTTGGAGCTGTCATAAGCTTGTTCCTAGACTCAAGGGGAGGGAAAATAGACCCCACGTCTAGTGGGCAGGGCATTAGCCACGTTGTGAGAAGAGCCTGTGGGATGGGACAGGGGTGGCAACCATGGCAGCGGCAGCAGACTGAGCCTTGACCTTCTTTCTTGCATCTGCCAGAGAGACTGCCCACCTCTGCGACAGTTTTGAAAAGCCTCCTAATTCGACTTTTAACAGTTACCCATCCTACATCTCTTTCATCAGAGCCTTTTTCTGAGCCAGTTAATCTGAGACACGCATGTCTGTTAATGGGTGCTAATGGGTTACTCATCCCGGGAGATCTAATCGCATTTAATAGGGATCTGCCTTCTGGAGACATGATTACTTTTCCTAAGAAGTGATTGAATAATGAGGAAGAGACTGGGCATAAATGGCTCTCTTTTGGTGCCCCTCAGTTCACACTGTGTGGGCAGCTACCTATTTTCCCAAATGCAAACTAGCATCCGTGTGACAGTTCAATAAATACAAGATTGTTAAATGCAAGTGTCCACTAAAATATGAGCTCAGAGAAGTCATTTATTTTCTGGGTCAAAATTTCCCTTTTGACCTGGAAAACAATATAATGATGTTAAAACATAATCGTGTTTGAATGATAGAATTAAAGATGGTTTTGTTCTCTAATTATCTTCATTTTTTCTCTCTTTTTTTTTATGAGAATGTATTACTTTTATAATAAAAGTTAAAAAAAATTTTTTTTACACTTTTCATTAGTAAGGGAAAACAGAAGACCTGGGCTCCAACCTTCCTCCGTGACTATCAGGTCGTGACATCTGCCAGGGCCCTAGACGGCTCTGTGACTTTGTTTCTACAGGTGCCAATGTTGGCATAATCCCTCACTCCTCTGCTTCACAAGATTGCCATGTGATAAGATTGCCATGTTATCTCAAGAGCGAGTGGATGCAAAGCATTTGGGAAAAGGTGTTATCGGAAAGATAAGATTTGTTATTTGCCTTTTGTCTTCTTGAATAAAATAGACTTTGTAAAAACAATAAAAGTGAGATTGTTTACTTGTTTATCTTATGAAGCCATTGCAAAGTCTCAGTCTGAGATATAGGATTCACAACGCGTTTTGAAATTCTACAAAGCTCCTGAAGTCATGCGCACGCGTGTGCACGCGCGCGCACACACACACACACACACACACGCATGATGTGATATGTGGTTAATGGAAGGAATGGTTTCAGAGACACCATACTCATGAACAAAAATAAATTTCCTTTAGCATTTTCCTTTTTTGGACTTTTTGACATCTAATAACTCTATGCAGCACCTGCGAGCTAATAAATAATGTATCCAAAGAATTCCGCAAATCCAGAAAGGTCACCGTTTGTGCATCATCTGTCTGTCAAGAGAAATTTTTGGTTCAAAGCAAAAGAGCAAGTTTATTTTGGGGACTGGCGACTTGGAAAAACAGCTGCAAAAGGAAATGGGAAATAAAGACCTGTCACTTAATTCTCTTTTTAAATATCCATTTAAAGTCCAAGTTCGGTAAAATTTGATTGGTCTGGATGGGGGAAATCTTGCCAGATGGGGACATGAAGATGGGGAAAACAGCATAACCTGGAAGTCAGGATGACTGCGTTTACACAAGCATTGTTATAACCGAGGGTGTGCACAGCCTAGGGGGGCGTCCGCCTAGCTCAGACCAGTGTTCTAAGGCCGGTGTTCCAAGCCTTGCCTACATCATTGCACAGCTGAGGGGTTAATGATGGTGCAGAGATTCGGGAGCACCGTCGCCACTCGCTCCTTAGATCCCAGAGCCATCCAGTGGAGCCCCTAAGCTTTATGCAGAACCCCTTCTGCACCCCCATCTGGGTGACTTGTTATGAACCACTCTAGCCCACTGGGTTCTTCTGCTGCAGCAGCTCCTTCCCTCCCCTCTCGCCCTGTGCTGCTACATGGATCCTCGCAGCCCATGAGGTAGACAATATCCTCATTCTCCCAATGAGGAAACTCTTAGAGAGGTCAGAGGACACCTCAAGGTCACACAATGGCCAAGCCAAGCGTTCTGTCCTAACCCCTCCCTTTGATCTCTGCACTGTCCCGCCTCCCCAGGCTTCTGCCAGGCCCCTCGTGTGGGTCTCAGCCCCACTGCCTTCCGCCCTCACCCGCTCAGTGCTGGTTTGTAGGGTAGCACCGTGTGGGTCTCAGCCCCACTGCCTTCCGCCCTCACCCGCTCAGTGCTGGTTTGTAGGGTAGCACCCGTGTCCCCCTGTGGAGCCCGTCACTGGTGCTGCCTGTGTTCTGCGGCTTGGCCATGTCAGGCGTATAATCACTGGGTAACATTGAATTCGGTCTTGAGAAATTTCATCAAAATTACACTTATGCTTCTCAGTCAGTCTAAACAAACATAGGTCACAGCCAGGGAACACGGTGTCGGCCATTTCCTCTTCTCTCTGGGCCAGTGGACAGATTGGAGCTCAGGCTCTGACTTCAGTATCTGGACGAGGGCTCAGCCAGTTCCTTCCATGATAAGAGGCCCTTTCTTGGGAACAGGGAATCCTGACCTTCGAAGAGCCCAGTTACCATATTTATAGTGACACCAACGGTGACAAGGTGACGACTTCAGACTCGGAAAAGCTAGTGCCACTCCCCCACACACATATGGATCTCTTTCTCTAACTCATCAAACACTGCTGTCCCACTGGGAGGCTGAGCAGTGAAAAGCCTGACTTGCATTGTTTTCAACCCCTTACGTTTTTGTCTGCTTTCAGTCATGTTAGTTTAGTGTAACAAGCTAAGCCTTTCGTATGACTAAAAACATATGGAACATACCAAGCTGGTTTTTAAAATTCAAAATCGGACATGAGGTCCAGGAATCTTACTCTCCAAGCAAGAAACATGAGCATTTGTGTATTCTGTTTCGGTTACTTGAGAACAGACTCGCATATCTTGTGACCAATGGCCTCCGGTCCCACAGGCTATGCCGGTCTCGTTCCTGACAGCCTTGAATTCCAGCTTCTAATCTTTTACAGACCTCACTAAGGACAGATTAAACTCAAAATGTCTTCAAAGGCAGCTTTGTAGCATGGCATGTGCTGCCTGTTTTCTGGGCTCAAGTTCACTTGTGGTTGCATGAACAATCTTCCCTAGAGAGACAGACTTACTCCGCTCCAGCTCTTTAATCATTATTTGTATGAGGCTTGATTAAACTTTCCAAAGGCAACTGATTTTAAGTAGTCACAAGTGCAAGTAACGTCTACAAAATACTTTTTTATTCCTCCGTTGTGGAGGGCACGCGTAAAACTGCACATGGATGGGAGAAGGCAAGAGAGAGGAGGGTCAGCTCAGGACAGGAAGAGAATACATTTGTCCACAAATTACATAATCCACAATTACATAATACATTAGCAAGTAACACATTACATCCCAAACTCTCTGGGAGGGAAAAAATAATGTTTTCCTTTTCCTTTGTCCTTTTCGTTCCTCTTAAATGCTGAAAATGAATTATAATGCAAAATAAAATACTTTAAACCTGTTATCAACACCCACACTTGAAGACGATATTAAAACAAGCAGAGAATGACTATTCTCCACTTAATTTCTCCGGTAATACTTTTACTATAGCTCCAGTCCTAACTACCTTGAAATGAGCTTTCTCAGATTACAAAGCTCTTCTTACTCCTCTTGTCACCCCAAACAACTCTGTGACTCCCCGCGTTCACTGCCCCCACCTCAAAGATGAGTCAGCTCATCAGTTTATCACCATGGAGAGAGGCAAGGTCTAAAGCAACACTACCCGTTGATGCTACGCATTGGGAAATGTGGATGGCTGCCCACTGCACTTCTACCCTCAGACCCTCCTGAAAGTGACCAGCATGCAGTGTATGTGGCAGTCACCAAATTCTGCTCTGGTTTTCTTCGCCGCATGACAGATGACCACAAACCTTAAATGTTTAACACTACAACCACTTCCTTATATTACACAGTTCCGCGCACCAGGAATTCAGGCAGGGCTTAACAGGGTCGTTTTTTGGCTCCCCTTGGTGTGGACCGAGTCGCTCAGTGGCACTCAGCTGGCAGCTGGCCTGGTCCAGAGAGTCTAAGACGGCTTGCTCACACACTTGGTGCCTCTGCGGGGACAGCTGGAAGGTTATGCTCAGCTATGCCTTTTTTTGTTTCTCTCAGCCATCTTCGGGCATCTCCAAGCAGTCTCTCCAACAAGGTAGTGTGACTTCTTATGTGGAGAATGAGGACCCCCAGGGCCTGGGTTCTGAGACGAGAATTGAAAGTTGCCTGACACTTAGGTCCTGGTCAAAGCAGTCACAGGGCCTGCCCAGATTTGAGGAGTGTGGCAAATTTATCTAATGTTTGCACAACCCCATATAACAAGGGGGTCCCCAAACCGATACTATCTGACGATGATAAATGAACAGCTATTTGTGAATGGATAATTTCGAGACATTTCTGTTCACAGGGGAGAAAAGAATACACATTATCTTCTTTGAGGCCCACAAATCCCTGCCCTCTGCCAATGACCAGCTCTGCATTTCCTACAGCGCTGTGTCTGTGACTGCCCACTGGCCACCCCGGGAAGACTGACAGGGGAGGCAGTTCTGGGGTGCTTTGTGAGGCCTGGGTTTCCAATAACTCTTATCTCCCCTTACAAGATGTCTGAATCCTAATCCTCTCGACCCGCGAACTTTATCATGTATAGCAAGAGACTATGTAGATGTGTTTAAGTTAAAGATTTTGAGATGGGGAGTTTATCTGCATTATCTGAGGGTGCCCAACAGGATCACAAGAGTCCTTATAACAGGGAGGCAGGAGATCAGAGAAGGTAGTAGGAGATGTGACGACAGAGCAAGAGGTCCATGTACCAAGTGATACAGAAAGGGGCCACGTACCAAGGAATGTGGGCAGCCGCTAGAAGCTAGAAGAAGCAAGGAACAAATTCTCCACTGGAGTTTCCAGAACCTTGATTTTAGCCCTATAAGACTCATTTTGGACTTCTGCTCTCCAAGACTGCAAGACAATAAACGTGTATTGTTTTAAGCCACTAAGTTTGTGGTAGTTTGTTACAGCAGCAATAAAAACTAATACACTCCCCTAAAGAATAACTAAGAATTACCTACAACATCTCATGGGCTATATATTAACAAAGGAGTCTATCTAATAAATAATAAAATACAGCAGAATCTCTTCTTGCCCAGAGATAAACTGCAATTCAGCATCCTGGCTCCAACTAAATCCAACTAAATATTTGATTTTGCTCGCCCCTCCTTCCTAAGTGAGGACCTTCCCTGGGAAAGAATTAAAACTAACCAAGAGCTAAAGACCATTATCTAAGGACCAAGGGAGGGAAGAACAATGAATTTTGCTTTTGTTAAAACTTCTAAACTCAAAAGAGTAGTTTAACTTGGGGTAGGAGTGGGTGGGGTAGATCTATTTTAAGAAGAAGGCTATTGAGTGCAGAATGCGTTTCCTAAGAATCATCTGGGTGATTTAGTTGACTTTATACCAGAGAACAGAGCTCAACTAATATCTTTTTTTTTTTTTAAACAAGGAAATATTGTTGGAAACTTATGTAATAATGTTTATTTGCTTTTGACGAGTATTTTCATAAACCACTTTCTGTGAATTTTAAGGCTCATGGCAAGTAACCTTGTCTTCTCCTAAGAGAAACTGATAAGGGAAGGCTCACTTGGATGCCACACTGGGTCATGAAGGAGCAGATTCAGGATTCAAGTCTGAGCTCAAGTCCTAAACGCCTTCCACTAACCCTTTAGGTCTGTGTCAAAGAGAAATGCTCCTACCTAATAATACCTTGCTTCTCACCTAACAGGAAGGGCTGGGTAATTGAAGTAGGTTAAATGAAAAATCAATAAGACATTTGGCTGAATCAAGCACAATCTGATTTCATTTTAAGATAACTGATCGTTGAGGCAAAGGGAAATATGAATATGAACTAATATGGTATTAGATGATAAAGGCATGGTAGTTATGTTAAAAAAAAAAAGTCCTATCAGTTAAAGTTGTCCCTCTGACATATTTTTGGGTAAAATGACATGTCTGCAACTCACTTTAAATTCTCCAGCCCTGCCTCCCAAAGTTATGATGAGAGAGGACATAAGATTGGTAACTTTGGTAACTTGTTGAAACTGGATGATGGGATCCAAGGGCTTTTGCTTTACTATTCTTTCTACTGCTGCGTATGTCTTGAATTTTCCATTAATAGAAATAAAAAGAAAGAGAGAGACCTGTGGCTTGGGTCCTAGGACAAATACCATGGCCTGGATGCTCAGACTGGCCTCCTTGAGCATTTCAGTGTCTGAGAGCAAAGATCTGCCTTGGAGCAGGAATCTAAGGAAGGTGGATGTGGCGAGCTGCTCCTGGTCAGCATTTCAGACAGGAACAACAATCTCCAGCTTGTGTGAAAGAGAAACAGGAAATGCTCACAGGGGCAGCCAAGCAGCATCTGTCACCATTTCTTTGTCGCGCACCAGTAGAGATGGGACTCATGTGTCCCAAGGAAGACAGAATTGGTGTCAGAAGCCGAGGGCTGGAATCCGTCGGGCTCCAAGAGTACAGCTGTGCCCAGTTGTCAGTTACAGAATCTAATTCTAAGATTCTCTTTTCCCTTAAAGATTCTTGATGAGTTCCAGAGCAGGAAGAGATGCAGAGAGTTCAGACACAAGGTCAGAAGAGGCTGGGGTGTGGAAGAATCAGCTTAGGCAGTCACCTGGGGAACAAAATGGTGCTTTCTTCCCTAAGACAGAGAGATGGCCGGACAGCCCTTCTGCTTCAACGCAGGCTATGTGAGTGAACCCATGGGGGAGGGGAGAGCAGTGGCCAGGTTTCCCCAGCACTTCAGAGAGTTGAGATGATTCACCAGTCCAGAGGACAGACAGCACAGGGCATTTTCCGGCTTGCTGAGTGAGCTCTGTTGTTCAGCTTGACTGGTTTTCAGGTAGCAGCCTGGGACCACCCTGCTGACAGCTTGCGCTCAAACCCAGGGCCCGGGGCTTCCTGGCTGCAGCCAGCCAAAAGTCAGCCAGCAGCCAAAAGAGTCCCTGACACCTTTTTGCTCTTCTGAATAGCACGAGTACTTTTTATTCAACGTAGGATAATTCCCTGCCAAGGTGCATGATTTCCTGCTTAGATATTTAAAGTTAATGCTTCTCAGTCTTGGCTGTACCTTAGAATCACCTGGGAGTGTTAAAACCCCCAGTGCTGAGACCTCGCTTCTGACCAGTAAAGTGAACACACCTGGGTGTGGGCCTGGGCACCAGAGTTATAGCTCTCCAGTGATTCCGAGGTGCACTGAAGATGGAGTCACCTATTTAAGAACCATTCAGGCCTCTGCTCACCTGTCGCCTCCTCAGAAAGGCTTTCTCAGACCCGCCCACTAAAAGAGTCTGCTTATTTTTTCTTCTGAGTACTCATTGATGGCAGACACTACGTGACAGAGTTATCTGTGTGTTTGTATTGTCTAACTGCTTAATTAGAAAGTTATGTGTGGTTATGGACACACAGCAGGCACTGAATTGTTGCTGAATTAATACATTAGTGAGAAACTATTTTTATACATTTTATGGTCCATTTACAGGCTTGTAGTGGATGAATAACATCTGTCAGAGTGCAGAAGAGAGGAGAGTGTATCAGAGTGGAGACTTGGGGGCAAAAAAAACCCTCCTGTTAGTCGATTGGCAGAGTCTCTTAAAATCACTTTTAGATAGCCCTGCAGAGAGCGGTGAACAGCGCCATCTGCTGGATAAAATGTAAAACTGGGTTTATTCTTAGATCCTAGAGGGTTGCTTCAAAGAGGCTCTTCCGGAGAAGGAGCAGCACTGGCAAGCCTCATCCTGGACACATTCTCTAGTTTGGGTACACACCATCATGGATGTGAGTGTGAGTGTGAGTGTGTGTGAGAGTGTGAGTGTGTGTGTGTGAATGGAGACAGTGATTGAGATTTTACCTAATGCACGAATGCAAAACCCAGTTTCACCCCTCTTTTAGGATTGATCCAAACAGGAAAGAATCTTTGGGTCTATGCCAGAAAAGTCAAACCTCAGAATCTTCAAATAACCGTGCAAAATAAAAAAAATGCCAAGCTTGAGTTCTGTGGGAGATACTGCTTTCTCTCAACATCTGTTGCTCCGAGGCGAGTCTGAGGTGACCACATAAAGGGCTAATTCGTGGTCTTTGATCAATTTCTTGGAGCTAAAATGACAGTAGGCCCAGCTGTTAGAAGAGCTATTCCAAGTGCTTAAGTGGGCTTCCAAATGCTTACCTTATGTTCATTAAACTTTAGACTGGGTCGGTATTTTTATACTGTAACCTGATCTTTAGAATGAAAGCTTCATAATCTCTCAGTCTCTCTTCCCCGCTCTCAGACACACCCCACCCCACCCCCACCCACCACCCCGCGACTGCGACCGCACTGCACCACACCACACCACACCACATACGCACACAATGCACACATGCATGCACAGGGTTTAATACATTTAGAAGCTTGTTTTCGACCCTTACAAAAATATTTGTTTTCTATTTCAACCTGAAAACATTGGACAAGGCCGGAAATAATTCTTGGGAGAACTGAGATTATTTAACCGGGAGAAGAAAAGAAAAAGCTGATTTAAAAGAATTTTCAAATGAGCAGGCCTTGATTAGATAGAAACAGGACTAACACGTGTGTGCGCTAGTCAGACCCTGGGGGCTTCCACTTTACGGAGTTCTGTTCAGGGAACGCCTTGCTGCCCAGTGTGCTGGCAGATGTGTTGTGACAGAGCTCTAAGGTCTACCAAGCCCCCTTATGCCAAATAGGGCACCACCAGCTGCTCTCCAAAGTCCGGAGGTGAGAACAACATTGAAAAAATTCACTTTCAACGTGGCTAGAGGAACCTAATTAAACATCAGGAAGAATTTCCCAGCAATGAGTTCTTAGATTCTAGACCAAGTCATGGAAGGAAGCTGCGAAATACCCTTTTCTGTGAGTCTTTTCAAGATACAACAGATTCTCATTCGAGATTCCCGGGATCTGAGAGTCTTAGGAACTGGAGGCAGAAAAAAATAAGTAAACTCTGCAGTCATTTATCCAGCAAATATTTAATGAATACCTGTCTAGGTCAGGCCCAGTGTGTGTGTGTGCCTGGTCCTGGCCCTCTCGGAGAGGGGAGGGGAAGTGAGGAGTGATGCAAGCAAGCACTGAATGCCCCAGGAGAGGTTGCTTCTCCTGGGAGTTACCTGGTTGTCCTTGACCTGAGCCTGAAAGGATGGGTCAGACTTTGTTTGATGGGACACCTGAGAGGGAGGTGAGGCAGGAGCAGCTAGGCCAAGGAGATGCTGAGAATGAAGACCCACGCCTAGGCATACGTGAGTCAAGGCTCAAGGGCGGTAGTGGGTCATGTGGGCTGAAGACGGTGTGTGTGGGACAGTGGTGACAGAAGAGTTGGGGAAGGTAGCTGTGGGTGGCCCTGAAGGCCAAGCTAAGGAAGTTGGGCTTTGTTTTGTGAGCAACGGGATGCTAGCTTTGAACTTCAAGATGCCAGCGGTCAAAGGGAATGGTGTGACCCACATATGTCTGAGCCTGTTTTATAATGCTGGGTTTCAGGATTCACACGGGTCCCCTCTGAGTCCTGGCACATCTAGCAACAGGCAAAGGGGAGATTGCTGGGGCATCCTCAGCAGGAAAAGCAGCCGTGACCCAGGACGATGCCACATTCCCCAAACGTGCTTGAAAGCCCGCTCAGAAGGCATAACCTACACAGCATTGTGTTAAAGTGTCATAAATGGATTTCACTCCTTTACATTTGTAAATGATGGTCTGATACCGATAATAATGCTGCTCTTTTTAAAACCGAGAGGTCTGTAAACCTCTTGCTATTTTTCTAGGAGGAATACCCTTCCTTAATATTTTGAGCATGGTTTATTTCTCTTGTTTTAGATCTTTCTCTATACTGTGTCTGTGCTCTCTGATACGCAGTGCTATTTGGAGAAATTTTAAAAACTGAAGTCTTTCCAATATTTCTAAAATAAGAGTAGCAAAGTTGTTGAAGTTGGTCTCTTGAGTCAGACTTCCTGGGTTCATATCCCCAAAACATTGTGAGCGTATTACTTGCCCTCTGTAGGCCTCAGTATCACATCTGTAAAGTGGGCGCACTGATGGGACTTTCTACCTGATAGAGTTCTGAGGACTAAGTGACCTTACGTGTCGGCTGACGGCGACAGGGCCTAAAAGAGTCCAAACCCCATAGATGCTCTTTTCCTAGTTTGGATTTGGGCCATCGTTTGCAAAATTCTTAATCTTTTTGGTAAACCTAGTTAAGTCTTTTCTTTCCCCCTTTCTTTGGAGAAAGACTCTCTTCCTCAGACTTAGATAATTACCTTGAAACTGGTCCTCTGGCTACTGATAAGGGTCATTGAAGCTCAGTGTTCTTGTTGGCCCATCATAAGGAAGGAATGGTTTTCAGCCAAATAGGCCCTTAGAGTCAGAGAGGGGAGGGGACCTTTAACCCAAGTTGTTTTTTCTTTCTTTTACAAAATATATTAACCAAGCCTGTTTACCTACTTGATGGGCAGATTAACGTTAGAAAGATATATAATTCAGATAACAAGTTTGTATCTTTTTCTTTGTCTAGGGCCAGGACAGCGGGATACCCCAGACCCGGTCCTGACTGAGGCAGAGAGGGAAAGAGCTCGATGCAACCCCGGTAGGCAGGGACTATGATCCTTCTCAGCAGGAAGCAGATACAGAAGAAGAGACCTCTCGTCCCTCAACGTCCATAAGAAGGGGTTCATGGCTCTTAGAAAAAAGGTTAGGTAGGGAAGTTAGGGGGTTTCGGGTCCACCTGCAAAGACACTGAGGTCATCCTATTCTAGAAAGGGTCCACCTTTGTCTGCCTAAATTAAGCAAGCTAGAAGGCGTTTGGGGGCTAAAAGTAACTCATATAAGGAAACAAGCGGAAAATTGGGTACTAGTTTCAGCCAGTCAAGTACACCTATGCAATGAATGCCCGACGACCTTCAACTCACCTGAGCCTAATTATATCATCATTATAATAGGACGCACGTGCCCAGAAGTTCATTAACATCATTACAACAGACTGAATTCTGGGAATGAGTATGCGCAGCGAGCAAAATGATGAGTCACTGAGTCCTGTCTATCTTAGTTGTCAATCAAGAAAGCCCACCCCTCTAAGAAAAGTAACCGCCCACAGCAAATGGGGATAAAAACCCCAAAGACTTTGTTACTGTGCCCTTGAGCCTTCAGTCCTCTGAGCCACTCTTCCCTGGCTTGGTCCGCTTCCACGTCTGGAAGTGTACTGCTGCTTACTTTCCAATAAAGCTACTCTTTTCTGCTATATTTCGGTGTCTTGCTCAATTCTTTGTTTGAGACATCGAAAGCCGAGAGGGGAAACCCACTCTCCGGTAACAGGTTTACTTCCTGTACTTGGGTCAGAGCTGGCCACTTTGTTAGCGCCTCTCCTGGCTCCCAGCTGGCTCTGCGCTCCGCTTCTTGCAACAAGAGCCCTGTCTTGCCCAGCTCCTGCTACCTCCTAGACCTCAGGCCCTGCCCTCCCCCTTTACACGCCACTCTCCACAATGCCAAACTCTGCTTCCCTAGATGCGCGTGCCGTTTCGTGCTTAATGTCCTTGCATGTATGTTCTCAGGACTTCTCGCATCTCCTCTCCATCCTTCAAACCCAACACACAGGGCAACTCCCCTGTGAAGACTGCCCTGATGTCCACGCCAACCTCCATCACGTCCCACGCTCCCCAGGAGCGTGAGAGCACTGCCCCTGTGATGGCTTGGGCCCTTCTCATATTTCTGCTACCGCTTCCATTGCACTAATGGGTAGCTACATCTTTACAGGTGCGCCTCCCAGGCTGTGCTGCGAGCCTCCCGAATCCAAGGACCTCATCATGTTCATTTCTGTGTTTGTAACACCAGCATAATGTGATACAAAGCAGGCACCGTGTAAGGGTTTGCTCCCGTGAACTAAATCCAGCTGAGAAGATTCAAATCCAACTCAGAGCTCTTGGGTGTAAAAGATGCTGTCTCAGGCGATTTGGCAGGGGCGCGCAAACTGAATGAGTGGCGTTCCCTGAAGCTTATGGTCAGGCTGCAGGTGACAAGGCCCATGAAGAGCGAAAGACCTAGATAAATAAGCACAAAATAATGAAGAGTTTGATAAATACCAAGCGAAAGTGCAGAAGATGAGATGGGGTGAATCTGAGTCTAGAGGCAAGAAAAGCAAAGACCTAGATTGGGGGAAGGAGGTGGAAGGCCAGGCGGTGTGGGCAGGGCAGGGCCTGCGGGACCCCAGAATAAAGGCAGGCCTTGGAGAACACGCACGTCCCAGACACAGGACACACGTGACCTGTGCAGGGCAGTGGCCTGGGAGAGGAGCCAGGTGAGGGTGGGCTTCGAAGTAAGAGTTACGTGGGGAAGGCTGCCATTCATTCTTGGGCAAGGGACCCTCTAGTTTTCAGGTTCTTTATTTTCAGGCTCTTTTGATATGAGCCTTTAATAATTACTTCTGGAATGAACGGAAAGGAAGGAAACAACATGTAGGAGAAAGATGAGCTGTGAACGCAGGCACCTGGGTTTGAATCCTGAATCTACTACCTGCTATTTCCATGACTTAGGCCTGTTCCTTACCTTTTATTTTTATTGCTAAATTCTTTTTTTCTTTTAATTTTTATTTTTCAATTACAGTTGACATTCAGTATTTTTTTATATTAGTTTCAGGTGTACAGCATAGTGATTAGACATTTATGTAAGTTACAAAGTGATCATCCTGATAAGTCTAGTACCCACCTAATACATAGTTATTTAACACATAGTTATTAAAATTTTATTGACTATATTCCCTATGCTGTACTTTATGTCCCTGTGACTGTTTTATACCAATTTGTACTTCTTAATCTTTTCACCTTTTTTCACCCAGTTACCAAACCCCCT
The DNA here is from genome assembly GCF_902729225.1 of Pteropus medius. NCBI lineage: Eukaryota > Metazoa > Chordata > Mammalia > Chiroptera > Pteropodidae > Pteropus > Pteropus medius. Next base: position 20,492,526 of record NW_024354502.1, on the reverse strand, counting down.
CCTATGTGGCAAACATCAGTTTTTTCTGTGTATCTATGAGTCTGTTTCTGTTTCATTTGTTTATTCTGTTTTTTAGATTCCAGATATAAGTGGAATCATATGGTACTTGTCTTTCTCTGCCTGACTTGTTTCACTTAGCATAATAACTTCTAGGTTTTTCCTTACTTCTTATAAGCCTCAGTTTCCTCATTTGTGAATTCAGATGATAGAGGCTTCATTTTGGGGCAAGGTAAATTTTATTTAGGTATAATTTACATACAGTAAAAATTCACCAATTTTAAGTGTTCAATTTAACGAGCTTTGTATTGTGTATATAATTGTATAACCACCACTGCAATAGAGAATTGAACATTTTAATCATCTCAAAAAGTTTCTTCAGGCTCCTTAGTCAATCCCTTCCCTCCACACCTGGCCCCTGGAAATCAATGATTTGTTTTCTATTGTCATAATTTTGCTGTTTCTAGAATTTCATACACATGGAACCATACAGTATTAGGATGTTTATGTCTATTTTTTTTTACTTTGCATAATGCTTTTGAAATTCATCCATATTGTTGCTATTATCAAGAATTCATTCCTTTTTATTGTTAAGTAGTTTTCTATTTTATGGATATTCTATAATATATTTGTCTATTTACCAGTTGATGGACATTTGGGTTTGTTACAGATTTTGGCTATTATGAACAAAGCTATTATGAGCATTTGTGTGTAAGACTTTAGGCAGACATATGTTTTCATTTCTCTTGGGTAAATACTTGAGAGTAAAAGAGCTGGGCATATGGTAAGTAAATGCTTAACTTTATAAAAAACTGCCAGTCTGTTTTCCCAAAGGCCATACCACTTTACATTCTCACAAGCAATGTATGAAAGTGCCAGTTTCTCCACATCTTTGCCAACATTTGGTATTATGTGTCTTTAGAATATTTATCCACTCTAATGAGTTTGTAGTGATAATTTATTGTAGTTTAGTTTTCATTTTTTCTGATAACACTTTTTATATGTTTAGTGGTCATTCATATATCTTCTTTAGTGTAGAGTCTGTTCAAATATTTTGCCGATTAAAAAAATTGATTTCTTTGTTTTCTTAATATCGAGTGGTAGGAATTCTTTATATATTATGGATACAGTCTTATCCGATAAGTGATTTGAAAATATTTTAATCCTGTTCTATGGCTTCTCTTTTCATTTCTTAACAGTATCTTTTAAAAAGCCAAAGTTATTAATCTCGACGAAGTTCAATTTATTAATTTTTCCTTTGTAGTTCATGCTTCTTGTGTCCTAATTTTAAAAATTTCCCCTACCGTGGTCACTTAAGATTTTCTCCTGGTTCTTCTCTAAAAGTTTTATAGCTTTAGATCTTACCCTTAGGTTTATGATCCATTCAGAATTAATTTTCATACATGGTATGAGATAAGGGTCAAGATTCATTTTCTTACACATGGATAACCCATTGTTCCAGTACCATTTGTTGAAAAGATTTTTCTTTGCCTGTTCAATTGCCTTGGCTTCTTTGTCAAAACCAATTAGCCATATATGTGTGAGACTATTTTCGAACTCACTAGTTGTCGTGTCGATCTATAGGCCTATCTTTACACCACTACCACTCTCTTTTGATAGCTGTAGCTTTATAACAAGTCTTGTTATATCAGGTAGTGTAATTCATAGATGTTGTTATATCAGGTAGTGTAATTCATAGATGTTGTTCTTTTTCAAAATTGCTTTGCATATTCTAGGCCCTTTACATTTTCACGTACATTCTAGAAACAGCTTGTCAATCCTACATCCCACCGTAGGTTTCTGATTGGAATTGTGTTGAACTTATCTATCGGTTTAGAGAGAATTGACATCTTAACAATATTGAGACTTCTGATTCATGAACGTGGCATCCCTCTTAATTTTTGTCAGTAATTTTTAGTTTTCAGTGTACATGTATCATACATATTTTATAAAATTTTCATCAAAGAATTTAATATTTTAATGTTTATCATAAACGGTATTTTTATCATTTCAATTTATGATTGTATTTAAAATAGAAATGATTTTCCTATTTTTCCTATGTTTACATTGTATCTTGTTATCTTGCTAAACTCATTAACCAGTAGCTTTTTTCTAGCTTCCTTAGAAATATTTTGCATCAACAATTATGTCTTCTGTGAACAAAGACAGTTTTTTCCCTTCATTTCTACTCCATATGCCATTTCTTTTTATTGCCTTATTGCATTGACTGACACCTCCAATACAAGGTTGAATAGCAGTGGTTAAAAAACATCCTCGACTCGTTCCCAATTGTAGGCATACAGTCTTTCATCATGAAGTATGATTCGCTGTAGTTCTTTTTGTAGATACTCATTATTTGGTTAGAGGAAATTTCTATCTATTCCTAGATTTTGAAGAGTTTTTTTTTAAATCATGAATTGGTGTCAAATTTTGTCAAATAATTTTAGTTCATCTGTTGATATGATCCAGTGGTTTTTAAATTTTTTATCGGTTAATATAGTGAATTGCACTGATTTTTAAAATTTTTAAACCAATTTTTCATTCTTGGAATAAACTCTACTTAGTTATAATGTATTATCTTTGTTTTGTATATTGCTAGATTTGATTTGTTAAGTACTTTTTCATCTATGTTCGTGAGGAATATTAGTCTGTATTTATAGAGTTTATTGGGCTCCATCTGGGATCCCCTTCCTGGCACCATGACCTGTAGATTGTCCCAAGGCAGTAAGCTGGGGAAATTATAGGGCTCACCTTATTTGTTCCCTGTGTCTCAAGGATCACTGTCCTTCATTACCTGATTAAGACTGTTGTTTCATGTATTTTGTCTGTTTTTTCATTTGTTTTAAATGAGAAGTTAATTCCAGTCAATAACTCCATCTTGGCCCAAAATGAAGTTCTCTGGGTACTTTTAAGATTTTCTCTTTATCACTGGTTTTTGGCAATTTGATTATTATGTACCTTCTACTTTGGGTTTGTTGAGATTTTTGGATCCATAGATTTATAGTTTTCAGCAAATCTGAAACATTTTTTTCAGTTATTATTTCTTCAAATATTTTTTCTGGTTCCCCTTCCATATTAGTTTGTAGAGCTGTCATAACAACTACTAGAGACTGAACGGCTTAAACAAAAGAAATTTATTTTCTCACAGTTCTGGAGCCTAGAAGTCTGAGATCAAAGTGTCAGCAGCATTGGCCTATAAATAGCCATTTCTCCCTATGTCTTCATCTGGCCTTTCTTCTATGTGTGTCTGTGTCCAAATTTCCTCTTCTTCTATAAAGACACCAGTTATATTAGATTAGGGGCCACTCTAATGATGTCATTTTAACTATTACCCCTTTAAAGACCTTATTTCCAAATACAATCACATTCTGAGGTTTGGAGGTTAGGACTTGAACATATGAATTTGGAGAACACGATTCCACCCATAACACGCTCTCTTTCCTCTCCTTCAAGTACTACAACTACATGTGTGTTAGGTTACTTTATATTGCTCTACAGATTATGGACACTCTTCTTACATACTTTTTTCAGTCTTATTTCTCTCTGGGTTTCATTTTACACAATTTCTATTCTACTGTTTTCAAGTTCACTAATATTTTCTTTTCCAGTGTCTAATCTGTAGTTAATCCTAACCAGTGTATTTTTCTTTTCAGATAATGTATTTTTATCTGTAGCCATTCCACTCGAAGTCTTTTTAATATCTTCTCTTTCTTTTATTATTGTGGTCACATTTTCCTCTAACTTTTTAAAAATATAAATTATGTTTATAATAACTTACTTATTCATATTTGCTAATTTAATTCTATTACCTGTGTCATTTCTCTGTCTGTTTCATTTGATTTTTTTCCTCCTAGTTATTAGTTGTATTTCCCTGCTTCTTTCCAAGCCTGGTAATTTTTGATTAGATGCTAGACACTGTGAATTTTACATGTATTGGATGCTGAATATTGTAAAATATTCTTTAAATATTGTTGGGCTCTGTTCTGGGATGTAGTTTTTATTTGAGAACAGTTTGATTCTTTCAATGCTTGTTTTTAAGCTTTGTTAGGAAGAGGTGTACAGAATAGCCATTAATCTAGGACTTATTTGGCTCCACTATTATGCAATACCCTTTGATGACTATCCAGAGCTCCATGTATTGGGAGGCTTTCCTATGCAGGCATGTTCTACTCTAGTCACTTTATAAACTCTTGGAATTATTCCACCTACTTTTCCCCAGTGATTCTTTCCCCATCCTCAGTGGTTTCTTTACATACATGTGGAGATCAGTACATGTCAACCAAGGGTACAATGAGATCCCTCTGCAGAACTCTGAAGTGCTGTCTTTCTGTATTTCTGTCTCTGCATCTCTGTCTTCTCCAGTATTATCCCTGAGAATCACAGCCATTTTTGCCTCTCTGAACTCTGAATACAGTCTTCTCAACTCAGAGAGACCACTAGCCTCGGTCTAAAGATACCTTCTCTACACTTCAGCCTATAAACTTGTTCCAAGTCCTGAGGAGTCATAGAACTCACCTCATCTGTTTCCCTTCTCTCAGTAATCACTGCCCTATATTTCCAATTGTTAAATATCTGAAAAACATTGTTTCATACATTTTGTCATTTTTTACCCCCAGCTTTTTAAGGCAGGAGGGTAAATTTGGCTAGAACCAGAAATCCTCATATTTTTAAAATTTGTATTAAATTTGTAATGCGCATCAGGCATCTGAAGCACCTATTATAGCACTGGCAATTAGCTCTTTCTTTCTTTTCTTTTTTCAAATATTTTTTATTTTATTAAATTTATTGGGATAACATTGATTAATAACATTATATAAATTTCGGATGTACAACTTTAAAATACAACATCTGTATACTCTGTTAGGTGCTCACCACCTGAAGTCTAGTCTCTTTCCATCACCTAGTAATTAGCTTCATTACCCCTCCTCATTTTGAAATGGTACAGGAAAAATCTGAGCCATTTGAGATGGTACGAGAAATGACTCTGTTCTTGAGAGATACAATTCAATTCCAGATGCATTCATTGAGAACCTACTGATGTCAGTTGCTGTTCTAAAGCAAAATTTTCTGCCAACAACAATGACTTCAGAGTTGTTAGCATTCTTCCTCATGAGACTATGCTTACATTCCCTTTTATGAGAAATTTAGATTTGATGATGAAGTAGGGTACTTCTTGGTGAGATTCACTGCTAAAGACTTTGTCAGAGTAGATTTCTTCTAATTATCAGCTACTTCAGTAAAATGCATCTTCTGCATATCGAATTACGATTGTCCAGGGGAATTAAAAAAGTCTTCATTTTTGTGGCAGTCAAAGCCACACTGTTTGTCTTTCATGACTGCCTGCGGTCTTCTGCCCATCTAGAATGCCTGGCTGTGTCTGTGGGATCCCAGTGTGCTGTGCGTAATGCTGTTAAACTCTCTGCACTTCAGTTTCCTCCTGGATATAGTGAGGATAACTATAGTACCTATTTCGCAGGATTATTTTGAGGGCTCAGTGACTTTGTATGTGTAGAGAACTATGGACTGTGCCTAGTACTCAGTGAGCCCTCAATTAATATTTGCTACAATTATTGTTATTGTTGGTACATTGTTGTTTTGTTAATTATTATTTTTGTTACCTAGTGTGAGCAAAATATGCTGCAGAGGATCCTTATTTTCACTAGACTGTGATTTCCTTGAGGCCAGGGTCTATTTAATTTATTATTGTCCCCTTGGTGTCCACTTAGTCCATGGGAGCACTGCGGTGAAATGGTTAAGCGCAGGAATCAGAAAACTTTTTCTGAAAAGAACCAGATAGTAAATATTTTAGGCTATATGGAAGATCTTTCCTTGTAGCACAAAGCAACCATAGCACTACAAAAAGCCATGGTTATATTCCAGTAGAATCATATTTACAAAACAGGCAATGGAACAATTCAGTCCATGGGCCATAGTTTGCCAACCCATAGTTAAAAGTGTTGCTCTGGAACCAAACCGCCCAGGTTCAAATCCCGGCTCTGCTACTAACCTTGTGACTTTGACTTATTCCATCTCTCTATAATTCAGTTTCTTCACCTATAAATCAAAGATGAAATAAAGCAAAGTATATAAAACATTTAGAACTTAACGTGGTATACAGATAAATAAATGTTAATTTATTACTGAATGCCTGACAGAGACAGAAGTTCAATAAATATTGCCTAAATAAACGGCGAACAAATCCTCTCTTTCCATTTAAATCTTATCTTTCAAGGCCAACTCAAGTCCTCTTCCTTTGAGAATCCCTCCTTGGTGCCCAGTCTCAGGCCATCCCCTCCCCTTGCTCTTCATGGCAGTATGTTTGGCATCATACTCTAGGTGGCTTTGGGTTCTTCAAGCGCTTTTCACTGTCTAACTTGTCACCACATATTTTCCATGTTTATTATGTTTGTTGGGTGCCTCCCTCACATGACAGTAAGGTTCTCCCCATTATTCCTCCAGCACATAACAGGTCTTTGTATATTGTTTCTTGAATGAATGAGTGAATGAATGAATCCTTTGTATTGTTGTACCCTGTTGTTTTTATCATTAACTTTTCTCCATTATTCTCTATCTTCCAAACCAGAGTCTAAGTTTCTTGAAGATACTCCTCTAATCATCAGTTCAGGGTTATTATGGAAATTAAATTACATGTGAAAGTGTCTCACCCAGAGTTTGATATATGGATGCTCAATAAATGCCATTTGCTTGTTTGCCAATTCATACTTTCTTCTACTCATTTAATAAATATTTACTTGCCAGGTACCATGAAAGGAAGTGAAAACAAATTTCTCTGACAGATATGGCATCTAAGACACCAGCTGAGATAAATCATCTTTGTAACTACATAAAATTGCCATATTTTAAACTCTGCAGTTCTGCAGGAAAGTGGTGATATTTTTGCCACAGCCCACATTAAAGTCCAGATGGAGTGAGGGAGTGATGGAAATGGGGCCTTGTAACCCCCAGGAACTCTTAAGTTAAGATTTCATCTTCTAAGTAGTACATTCCATCTGTTTCTGTAACTTTCTTAGCAATTTAGCAAGTTAATCCTTAAATCAAATAGTAACTACCAGCAATATGTTAGTGTTTTTGTATTTCTTATTAGATATGAGAGCCATGAAGGTAGTCCCTTATAAACTGCGCCACTATTTGAGTTGTCCATTGGGCTGCTTTCTGAACACATACGCCCTTCCCATTTGTCTCTAAGGACAGGTACACACTTGGTCATAATGAGCCAATACTCGCAAATCCTGCTGTGCACACCTCTTGTTTCTCCTGTCCAACATCCAATGCCTTTCCTTGAAAATCAGCTTCCTGATTTTCCCTGGGCCCCTCTAAGCCTCTGACTACGTGGCTTAGATGAGGATGGTGCTCCTTGGATAATTATTATTGAGGGAATCATTCTGAGAAGCTTGTCTCTTTTTTAAAAAAAATATGTAAAATAATGTTTGTTCTTGCAACTTTGATCCCTTGGATGGTTCTATCTTTGAAGAATTGTTTTATAAAAATACAGAGAAAACATTTCGTTATACATTGTGGTTTGATTGGAAGTCTGCTGGTCAGACCTGGGGAGATGATGAGTGTATTCAGACATCAAACAGATTTCTTGTCTCAGATCATGTTTTTCAAATCAGAGCCTTTTGTTTTTATTTTATTATTATTTTTAATATGACTCACTTTCAGTTACCGCCAGAGTGTTCAGTGCTGTCTGTTACTCAAACACCCCAGTATCTGGAAGCCAAACCTCAGGAAATGTGTGTTCATACACTGCCGACAATCATGAAATGACGTCAGCAGATTGGAATAGGAGGCTTCGTCTTACTCATCTTGATTCCCAGGCTCTGTCATCCAGGTTCCCAGTCCATGTGAAGCCCAGATATGACAGCCATATACATTCAGAATTTCCAGCTCTGGTTTCAAAAATGTCTTGCTGTCCCAAACCATATTTAGATGGCCAGTCATCTTAATTTTTGGATTGGTTTCTAAAATCACTGTAAGACTAGAGTGCTTGGTTTTATCACCAAAATTCTTTTTAAAAATATTTTATTTTTTCAATCATAGTTAGCATACAATATTATATTAGTTTCAGGTGCAGGACCTAGTGATTAGACATTTATATAACTTATGAAGTGATTACTCCGATAAATCTAGTACCCATCTGACACCATACATAGTTATTACAATATTATTGACTGTATTTCCTATGCTATACTTTACATCCCCATGACTAGTTTGTAACTACCAATTTGTACTTCTTAATCCCTTCCCCTTTTCACCCATCCCCACAACCTGCCTCCCATCTGGAATCCATCAAAATATCCTCTGTATCTATAAGTCTGTTTCTGTTTTGTTTGTTTGTTTTGTTCTTTAGATTCCAAATGTAAGTTAAATCATATGGCATTTGTCTTTCTCAGTGTTACTTACTCCTCTCAGCACGATACCCTCCAGGTTCATCCACATTGTTGCAGATGGCAAGATTTCATTCTTTTATGGCTGAGTAATATTCCGTTGTATATATGTACCACCTCTTCTTTATCTATTCCTCTGGTGATGGACACCCAGGTTGCCTCCATATCTTGGCTATTGTAAATAATGCTGCGATGAACATATGAATTCATGTCTCTTAGAAGTAGTGTTTTGGATTTGTTCAGATAAATACTTGATTATTAGGTTTTTCTTTGTCTCTTGTTATAGCCTTTGTTTTAAAGTTGATTTTGTCTGGTATAAGTATTCCTACCCCAGCTTTCTTTGTTTGTTTATTTCTGTTTTCATGAAATATCTTTTTCTATCCCTTTACTTTCAGTCTGTTTGGTCTTCCGATCTGAAGTGAGTCTCTTGAAGGCATTATATATAAAGGTCTCATTTTCTTATTCAATCAGCCACCCTATCTTTTTTGGGGGGAGGAGGGTGACATAAAAGCAGAAATTTATTATTTTACAGTTTTAGAGACTAGAAGTCTGAAATCAAGATGTCAGCAGGGTCATCCCCTCTCTTATTGCTCTAGAGAAGAATCCTTCTTTGCTCCCTGTAGCTCCAGTGTTTGCTGGTAATCCTTGGTGTTCCTTGGCTTGTTGATGCATCACTCCAGTCACATGTCCATCTTCTCCCTGTGTCTCCACATGGTCTCCCTCTGTGTGTCATTCTCTGTGTCTAAATTTTCCCTTTCTGTGGTTGCTCTTATGCGCGGATCCCACGCTCAGATGTGCTGATGTACAGTTTGGGTGTTTTTTGCTGAGTTTTAGATGTTCAGCTTATTGTTGTTTCAAGGGGAGAGATCTGGGGACGTCTCTCACTCCACCATGTTTCTCGCCCTGCTGCCCTATCTTTTGATTGGAGCATTTGATACATTTACATTTAAAGTAATTATTGATGGATATGTAGTTATTGCCATTTTATTATTCATATTTTTAATTTTTTTCTTCTTAAATTAGTTCCTCTAACATTTTTTATAATAGTGGTTTGGTGGTAATGAACTCCTCTAGCTTTTTCTTGTCTGGGAAGCTCTTTATTTATTCTTCAATTCTAAGTAATAGCTTTGCTGGGTAGAGTAATCTTAATTATAAGTCCTTGCATTTCATCACTTTGAATATTTCATGTCAATCCCTTCTGGCCTGCAAAGTTTCTGTTGAGAAATCAGCTGACTATTTTATGAGAGCTCACCTGAAGGTAACTAACTGCTTTTCTCTTGCTGCTTTTAAGATTCTCTTTGTCTTTAAATTTTAGCATTTTAATTATGATGTGTCTTAGTGTTGGCCTCTTTGGGTTCATCTCATTTGAGACTCTCTGCACTTCTTGGACTTATATGTCTATTTCCTTCTTTAGTTTAGGAAAAAAATTTTCCCCCCATCATTATTTCTTCAAATATATTTTAAGTTCCTTGCTCTCTCTCTTCTCTTTCTAGTACCCTTATGATGAGAATGTTGGCATGCTTGATGTTGTCCCAGAGGCCCCTTAAACTATTCTCTCTCTGTCTCTGTCTCTGTCTCTGTCTCTGTCTCTCTCTCTCTCTGTATTCTTTTTTTCTTGTTGCTGTTCTGATTGGATGTTTTCTGCTACCTTTTCTTCTAAGTCGCTGATCGATCCTTTACTTCATCTAATCTACTATTGATTCCCTCTAATGTCGTCTTTATTTCAGTTATTGTATTTTTCATTTCTATTTTTTTATACTTGTTTTCTATCTCCATTTTTACATTTTCTATCTCTTTGTTAAAGTCTCACTGAGTTTATCTACTATTCCCCTAAATTTATCGAGCATTCTTATAACCAGTGTTTTGAACTCTTTATCTGGTAGATTGCTTGTCTCCATTATGTTTAGTTCTTTTTCTGGAGCTTTGTTCTGTTCATTCATTTGTGACTTGTCTCTTTGTTTTCCCATTTGGCTGCCTCCCTGTGTTTGTTTCTATGTACTAGGTAGAGCTGCTATGTCTCCTGGTCTTAGTAGAGCAGGCTTTTATAGTAGGTGTCCTGTGGGCCCAGTGGTGCAGTCTCCCCAGTCACCTGAGCCAGGTGCTCCAGTTGTGTCCCTTGTATGGGTTGTGTGTGCCCTTCTGTTGAGTTCAGCCTTGATTGCTATTTGCACTTCAATGAGAGGGATTGATCCTCAGGATGATTGGTTGTGAAGACTGGCTATGACTACAGTGGAGGAGCTGTTGTATAGGGGCTGACTCTACAGAAAAGAATTTGCTTTAGCAGGGCTCTGGTGCCTGCCCAGTCTGCCCTTTGAATGTGTCGTGCATGGACATGGCCCTGGGTGGTGCTTTGTCTTTTTCTGAAGATGGCCGCTCAGCATGCCGGCCCTAGGGCCTCCTGGGAGGGGTCCTGTCACAGGCTAAGTTCAGCTGCAAACTGTGGCCTATCCAGGGCCACTTGGCATGAGCCACCAAGCAATCTGTAGATGGTTGCCACCCTCACTAGGCTTGGAGATGCCTTGAGAGGCCAAGCTGAGAACCGAGGCTGACTGCCGCTAGTGCTGGGCTTGAGGCTGCTCAGCAAGAGCTATGGGGCACACTGAGACCAGATGCTGCTTGTCTGGGTTTTGTGAACATTTGAGAAGTTTTAGGAAAGTCCACAACATGAGCCAAGACAGGCCATTTGTATGGAAAAGCCACTAGAAGCGGCTTGGGTGGACGCACAAGTTATGGTCTCAGGGAATCACCAGAGCAGGGTGAACGGCATTAACCAGGTTGATGGAGACTCAGATATGGCAGCCACCTGTGTCTGCATGCCAGCAGTGGGGAGGGTTCCACCAAGAAACAATGGATTTGCCAGCACTTCTGTCTGGGGGAAAGCTGCCCCTCCAGCCTTCACCCTGAAGCCAGATAATTCAGTCCCCACATGTTCCTGAAAACTTTTGAGCTGCTGCCCCAGTGCTGGAGGTCAGAGCAAGCAAGTCCATCTAGTAGTAAGTCTGTATGCAGGCCCTTTAAGAGGAGTGCCTGGTACTCCAGTGGCCTTTACCACAGTTGCCTCTGGTTGTCACAGCCAGAAGTTATGGAAATTTCTCTTCCCAGCACTGGAACTCTGGGCAGGAGAGACTGGTGTGGGGCTGGGACCTCTTGCTCCTCCAAAAGAAACCATCATTCCTCTGGGACCTCTGCAGCAGCCGAGATATCCCTTCCGATTTTTATTCACCACACCTCCACTCCTCCTACCAGTCTTGATGTGGCTTCTTATTTATGTTCTTAGTTGTAGGACTTCTGTTCAGCTAGACATTAGATAATACTTGATGGTGGTTGTTCTGTGGTTTAGTTGTAATTTTGATATGGTTGTGAGAAGATTTACCTACTTTGCAATCTTGACTGAAAAACTACCTGAATTTTTTATTACCCAAATTCTCGGCTCCTTCACCTTCACTCCACCTCTCCTTCTCTTTCATGGATCCTTCTTGTTCTTCCTGCTTCTGGAATGTGGGTCTTTGGCTTTCAACCATTTATTTAGCAAACTGCTGACCTTCTATCTGATAACCATTTTAGTGGACAATGTCATACTTCTTGATTTTCTATGTTCTCTTTAAAAAAAAAATTATTTTGGTGTGTTTTTAACTGCACAAAGATACATACAGCACTGGAAGTACCTTGGAGTTTCTGCCTCCTCCTCCACATCACCAAGGTCATTGCTCATTGACTGTCAGCGCAAGAGCACAAAAGCTCAGCTCAGGTTGAAACAACTCTGAGGCATTCCTTTTCCTTTTCCTTATTGGTACCACTCTCTACTGGGGACAGGCAGACAACCATGCCCACTACTCTCTGATGGCAAAGGAAAGATGAGCTTCCTTCTAAGGTATCAGGGATTATGGATGCCTTCTTGAATAAGTGAGGAGAGTGAAATCAGAACTCAGGAAAGTGAGATTAAACTCAACAACAGGCCTATTAGTCTTTCTGTTTCTATCTATTGTTTTAATGTAAAAGTATCCACCCTTAAAGAAATGAGAAGTCATTTGGACTTTGAAATTAGAATGCAGGTAAAAAGTGTCCTCAGTAGACTACTCATACACAGGGCATTTTATTTTTATCCTCAGAAAGTTTACTCTAAAAATTTTGTGCTCTGTGACTCTCTTATGTGATAGTCATCCATTTGACAAGCATTTATTGAGCACCTACTATGTGCCAAGCAGTGGGCTAGATTCTAAGGATTCCAAGTGACTTAAAAATTCTGCATTTCCAGACATCAAAACATTAAAGAGAACTTGGTGTGACTGGCAGATTGTGGATTGTTCCTCAATCTCTCTTTTTCCCTTTTTAACAATAGAGCTTTCTCAGCCCCTTTGGGTACCTGGGGCAGTTAGTGAGAGAGGAGCTGAGACTCTGAGAGGCCAGAAGGGAAGAGTAAAGGCGGTGGCAGGTGATGGGAGTGGAGGTAGTTCCCAAGAGAAGAGATGAAGGAAATTTTGCAGATATAACAAGTGACTGACTATACTTCCAGGTCCTGTCCTTCAGACCTATTCTATAAATGTTGGTTCAAATCTATTTTACAAATTTATTTTAAATCTTATGCTTATGAAAAGTCATGTGGCTAGCTTGCTTGGTCAAGTGGTCAGAAGAATGACTCACAGACTAAGTTTGTTCCAGAATTAAATGCAGCCCTCCTGGGTCATCAAGGCCTGGTACTTATGGCAGACTTGTTATCAACTTTGAAATAGAGAACTGAGAGCTACAAAGGAATACAAATGCCAAGGAACCTCCTAAAACCTTCTCCTTGTATCGTCTATCTTTCCCTTCAATCTTCCTGTGTTGGGAAAAAAAAGGAAAAGAAAAGAAAAGAAAATTTGTTTGTGATACTTAAAGGCTTCCTGTAAAATAAATTGCTAATAGTTATTTGGGGGTCTGCATTCTCCGATTCCAGATCTGGGTTGCTTGTTCAATCTCAAGTCTCTTCAAGCTTCAATATCTTCCTTTATGTCTTATAAAATAAATGAAAGGACAGTTGGATCTTTGGATGCAGTTGTTTCTCCTCCAAGTTAAAGAATCTCCATTCCAGGGATCTCACCTTCTTTGCCTGCCTATAATGATTTTCCATGTTTGAACTCATTTCCACTCTAGCACTCAGTCAACATTCCTGTCTCCCTCCCCAAGCTCAGTGACTCAAAAGTCAAGAAGGATCTCCTAGGCCATCTACTCCCTTCTCCCATCTCCATTCGAGTTGCAGGAATCAAATCCCTTGCCTCATCCAGAGATGGATTTTTTAGTGCTTTCTTTTATTCTTTATTTTAATTTTCATTTAAATGCATTAAAACTACCCTCTGAGACTTTGGTTTTCTTTTAACTGCACTTTAAGGCTGTTCAGGACTTAAAGACTTATCTTTCTGTCTTTTGCTCTTGTTTTGCCATTTGTATTAGTCAGACAAAGTCTTCCCTTTGTAAGGTAATTGTCTTTTTAACTTAGGGGTTATTCATTTCCTAAAAATATTCTTGGGACAAATACAAGCTTATAAATGCATACATACTAGAAAAATCCCATTTCTTTTAATGATTGAGAAATGGGGTTCCTGGTGAATCATTTCTTCAAGTTTAGTGAAAGTTACTAAAGTGGCATCAATAATGATCAACGTTCAAATAAGCCTACAGCAAAGTGTACTTAACCCTAGAACCACTCAGAACATTCTTAGATCTTTCTTTAATGATTCAAGAGGCCTTCTCAGTCTGGGAGTTTACCGCTCAGAGTATCACTAGACTATTGATTATTGGTACTGGAAGGATTATCCCAATTATTTGACTTCCTAGAATTTAGCACTCTGGATGATTGGAAGTTTATTCTAAAACACATCAGTACATATGTTAATGCATAAATGGCCACATTTTGAACAGGTTAAATGCTAATTCATAAGAAGTGATTTGTCCTGAAAATAGATAAACAGATACATATGATCAGATCCAGTCCTTTTATTTTTTTCCAGAGTGGAAAGCAGCGAGAAGGGGCAGCAAGGAAATGTAACCAGTTAGACGTTCAAACTCTAGAGTTTACCTTCTTTGTTTTCAAGAATTTTAAGTACAGATCCCATGAGCTCAGCTTATAATCAACCTGGCTACTTACTCATTTATTCTGTCTTCAAAAGATGTTTAATGCAAACATTGTTCTGACAATATGCCTGGGGTCTTCAGGTGAAGCATCCCTGCATGACATACCATCTGATATTCTTTCTCATTTGTTGGATGTCTGTTTTGACTACTTGGGCTTATGCAGTATCCTCAAAAGGAAACCAGGGTTTTATTATTAGAAGAAAACAGAATAGATGCTGGGTGGCCAGAAACAGCAAATATCCACTATAGCCTGCAATTTGGACTTCTCTCTCATTACTTCTTCCTTATGCAAATCAGTATAGATTTGGTATTATTTCTTCTTTAAGTGTTTGATAGAATTTACTAATGAAGTACCTGGGCCAAGAGGCTTCTTCGTAAGGTTTTAATTACAAATTCAATTTCTTCAGTAGATTTAGGGCTATTTAGTTTATCTATTTCCGAGCCTCATTTGTTTGTATTTTTCAGGAAATTTGTTCATTTCATCTAAGTTGTCAAGTTTATTAAGTTTTTTGTATTATTCCATTATTATCCTTTTAATATTTGTATAATCTGTAGCAATGTCCCCTCTCTTATCCCTGATATTGGAAATTTGTATTTTTTTTCTTTTCTTTCTGATCAGTTTAGCTAGAGATTCATCAATTTTACTGATTTTCTCAAAGCTTTTAGTCTTATAAATTTTTATCTATTATATTTGTTCTTTTTCTTTTATCGATTTCTACTTTCTATTATTTTTCCTTCTACTTTGGTTTTATTTCCTCCTCTTTTTCTCATTTTTTTAAACTGAAAGATGAAGCCATTGATTTTGAGGACTTTCTTCTTTCCTAATATAAGTATTTGATGCTGTAAGACTCTTCTTAAGTGCTTCTTTAGCAGAATCCCACAGATGCTGTGTTTTAATTTTTATTAAATTTAATATATTTTCTATTGTCTTTGGATTTCTTCTTTTTCTCATGGGTTGGTCAAAGTGTGTTATCTAGTTTCCACATCCTTGGGGTTTCAGAGCTCTTTCTGTTATTGATTTTTAATTTAATTTCATCATGTGCAGAAACATACTTTGTATAACTTGAATCCTTTTATGTTTATTTAGTCTTCTTTAATTGTCCAGAATATGGTCTGTTCTGGTAAATGTTCTTTAGGCACTTGTGTCCTATAAATGTCTGATCCAGTTTGTTGATAATGTTGTTCAAATCTCTTATGTCATTACTAATTTTCTGACTACTTGTTCTAGCAATTATTAAGAGAGAGGTATTGAAAACTCTGACTATAATTGTGGATTTGTCTATTTCTCCTTGCAGGTCAATCAGTTTTTGCTTCAAAGTCTACAGCCATACCACCAGGAAGGTGACCGAATCCGTCCAATCTCAAAAGATAAGCAGGGTCTGGTTAGTACTAGGATGGGAGAAATGACCTTTTTAAAAAAAATCTCTGGTAATATTCTTTGCTCTGAAAATACTCTGTTTGATATTAATATAGCCGCTCAAACATTTCTTTAATTAGTATTAGAATGGTATAGCTTTTCCTATCCTTTCATTTTTAGCCTATTTGAGTCCTTGTATTTCAAATGTATTTATTAAAGGCAGCATATAGTTGGGTTTCGCTTTTTTAATTAGAGTATTTAGGCCACTTAACATGATTACTGATATAGTTTATTTTAATCTACTATCTTACCTAATTTACCTATTTTTTTTTACTTTATTCTCTTTTTCTGAGTTCTTTTTGATTAATTAAATATTTTTAATGATTCCATTTTTGTCCTTTGTTGGTCTATTAACTATAACTCTTTGGCTTGTTTTATTAGTGGTTATCTTAGAGTTTATAGGATACATTTTAATTTATCACAGTCTACCATCCATTGATAATATACCACTTCATATATAATACACAAACCTTACAATAGTATATTTTCATTTCTCTCCTCCAGGCCTTTGTCCATCTAGCATAAGCCAGGCAAGTGATTGTTTATTTTAATTTATTATTCATAATAATACTATTATTAATTTAATAATAGCTAGCATATATTGAGCACTTTGTATAGGTTAGGCACTAGGGTCAGCAGTGTATTAGCTCATTCTCATCCGGGAACTTCTTTCATCCAAGTGATCTGAATGGCGTCCCCTCTGCTACAAAACAACTTTATATAAACAGCATTTCTGAACCCTCACTCTGTGCCCGGCACTGCTCCAGCTGCATGCAATTGCATACATTAATTCATTTAACTTTAGCGATAACCCTATGAGGAAGGTGGAGGTAATTTAGGTAGCTTGCTCAAGATGGGGATATGAGCTTGTCAGTCTAACTTTGTAATCTACTTTCTTGTCTGGTACACTATTAATAAGAATGATATTGATCTATTAAATAAAAACAAAAAGTTATAATACTTTGAGAAGAAGTCACTTCCTGTCAGAATAATAGATAAAGATAATTAGGAAGAGTTATCTCTGCTCTCTGAATGAAACATTTTTCTTTTGAAACCAGCATACTAGTCCCCCCTTTGAGGCTTGCTTGCTTTGACAACTCATAGAAGTCATGCACTCAGATCTCTTTAGCCATCTGCTTCCTCAGATTAAAGTGTTGGATTCTCTTTAAAAATAAAATGTGTGTTTAAGAGCATAACCTTACTAAATTTTATTCCTTTGATAAGTTATTCAGTGAAAACCATTGTCCATGAAATTAAAAAAAAAAAAAACCACCAAAAACCATTCTGCCATATGAGTTATGCTTTTGCTTTTCGAGTCTTGTATGAGACTTATGCTTTGAAATCATATTTCTCTTATAACAGTTCTAGAGGAAATATGATGGATGTGTGTATTTAGTTAACAGAATGATTGTTCTTTTAATAAAAGGAGACTAAATCAACACGTACTAAACTATTTGTGCTCTGCACCGTATAGCTGCTGTGTATTTTTCGAGACTGTACCCTAGATAGGTATTCTTTCTTTTTTTTAGTTTCTTTTTAATTATTTAATTTTAATTAAAATTAAAAATTTTTAATTTTAATTAGTTTCACGTATACAGTACATTGGTTAGACATCTATATAGTTCATAAAACGATCCCCCCAATTGTTCCCTCCCTCACCTCATCCTCCACCTAGCCAATGTATTAATGCTAATTACATTCCCTATGCCATGATCCCATCCCCATGACCATCCATCAGCTACTAATTTGTACTTCTTTAATCCTTTACCCCATTCTCCCAGCCCCGCAAATTCCCCTCCCCTCTGTCCGTCACTAAATTATCTACTATATTTGTGAGTCTGTTTTTGATTAGTTTGTTCTTTTTATTCCTTAAATTCCACATATAAGTGAAATCATATAGCGTTTATCTTTCAATGTCTGACTTAAATACCTTCCAGGTTCATCAATGCAATATCTTTTTCCATTCCCTTCTTTTTCATATGTAGAAGTCTTGTTTTTTTATCCTTTCAGCCACTCTATCTTCTGGTTGGAGCACTTAATTCTTTCCTATTTAAGGTACTTATTGATAGGAATGTAGTTGTTACCATTCTTTATTCTTGTTTTTGATACATGTTTTTTCTTTGTAAAGAAGTCCCTCCAACATTTACTGTAATACTGGCTTGGTGGTGATAAATTCTTTTAGTTTATTTTGTCCGGGAAGCTCTTTATCTGTCCTTCAACTCTAAACGATGGCTTTGCTGGATAAATTATTCTTGGTCGTATATCCTGGGTCTTCGTCCTGAATATTCCTTGAATATTTTTTGCCAAGCCCTTCTGTCCTGCATAGTTTCTTTTGAGAAATCAGCTGCCAGTCTTATAGGCAGTCCCTTGTAGGTAACTAACTGCTTTTCTCTTGCTCCTTTTAAGATTCTCTCTTTGTATTTAACCTTTGGCATTTTAATTATGATGTGTCTTGGTGTGGGCCTCTTTAGATCCTTGAGTTTTGGAATTCTCTGAGCTTCTTGGGATTTTATGTCCATTTCTTTCACCAGGTTAGGGACGTTTTCCATCATTATTTCCTCAAACAGCTGTTCAACATCTTGATTTTCTTCAGTTACGCCGATCGGATGAATATTTGGAGCCCTAATAGTGTCCCATATACTCTTTAAATCATTTTTATGGTCTTGGCATCTTTTTTCTTGCCATTCTGATTGAGTGTCCTGATTGGCTTTCCTGTCCTCTAGATAGGGCATTTAATCCTCTTCTTTATTCACTTTGTTTATTCCTTTGTTTATTCAATTTAATATACTTCTCATCTCAGATAATATGTTCTCCATTTCAGACTGGTTCCCTTTTATAATTTTCATTTCCAATTTTATCTCTTTGTTGGAGTTCTCTACACTTCTCAAAAGTTCATTGAGCATCTTTATAACCAGTGTTTTGAACTCTGCATCTGTTAGATTACTTGACTTCATTCTATCTGGATCTCTGTTCTGTTCTGTCATATGGTTTCTGATTCTTTGTCTTCCCATTTCGGCTGCCTTTCAGTGTCTGTTTCTATATACTAAGCAAAGCTCCTAAGTCTCCCAGTCTTATCAGTGTGGCTTTGTGAAGTAGGATGTCCAGTGGCACAGCCCTGAGAGGGGTTCAGCTGCAGGCCAAATTTAGCCCAAGCCTCTACCCCCTCCGGGACCATCTGTTAAGATTCAGCAAGCAATCCACAGATGCTGTACTTATAGTTGCCTCAAAAGGCCGCACCAGAAACTGAGGCCAACTGCCTCCAGTGTGAGTCTAGGCACTGCTTAGCAAAGAGCATCTGACTCTTGCTGAGGATACACTTGTATGTGACTTAGGTGGGGCCCGAGTTGGGATAGGCCAGGTTCTAGGGAATCCTCTGGGTGGAGTGACCTCTGCTATCCAGTCTGATGACCTCACAGCAATGGTGGTGCTGTGTCTACATGTTGGTAGTGGGGGAGGGCTCAACAGGGAACTATGGATTCCTCCCACACTTCCGTACTGATTGAGTCTCGCCTTGGTTCCCACTCCGACAATGTCTCTCTGTAAGTCCCTAGTGCCCCCTGTGTGCAGCCACTGGTGCTCAGAGCGGAGCAGATCCGTCCCCATGAAAATCCACTCGTGGACGTGGCCCTCTAAGGGGCGTCTGCCGCTGCTGCCGCCGCCACCTCCGTCTCACTCAGCTGCTAGGACAAGGCAGCCTCGCGTCCTGGCCCCATCCTACCTTCTGCCGTTGCAGGGTGCTTTCTTGGATTTCTCCATAGTTGTATAACTTGTTCATCTAGATCCCAGGCGATTTTTCCTTGCTGCTGCTCCTCGTTTTCCTCACAACTTTGATTTGGTCACCAGAGGGATGAACAGAGCCTTTATCATCTACGCCATTGTTTTCTCTCTCTTAGGTATTTTTATTTTCTTTTTACAGACGAAGAAACTGAGGCTCAGATTTACACAGCCTAATACATGGGGCTGGGGATATGAAACCAGGTCTCCTTTTGGCACACACCATGCTTTCTCTAGTTCTGTTTAGCACCAGATAATAAATCCATTATTATTTTCTTTCTATAATTTTGATTTATTAGCTGTAAAGGACAGAGTAAATTTTTAAAAATGAAAGACTTAACCTTGTGGTTTCTCATTTTAAATGGAAGTATATTTCTGGAGAACTGAAGAAAGGAAATGTAATCTGAAGTTGATGCTTGCCTGAGTGAAGTCGGCAAATATAGTTATTTCAGATTGGAACCCAAACTGCTGTAATCCGTGCTTAGTTTAAAGGTGGTAGGTAATTCATATATTCTGCACAATTTTAAACTTGCAATTGCTTGTGATGTTTTGGTCAGCAGGTGGCGACATTGGGTCGCAAGGGACTTTTAATGTACTTAGATAAAGTAAATGGTGGTTTTATTTCCATATCCATTGCTGTAGTTTAAAATAAAATACTGGGTTACGATTTGTTTCCTTGAATCCTGTCTCTTCACATAAACAAAGCAACATAGATATTTCAGGCAGCTTCTTTGAGTGCTTAGACATCAGCGTGCACTCCTGGGAAATCAGTGAAAAGGGGATTGACTCTCTCTGGCATTAGAGCCACTGGACTATGATGGTTCCTTCTTCGTTCTTGAATTTAGGTGCTAGTCACAGGGTTCAGAGTCACCTAAGGCAAAGGTTGATTCTTCAAGTGATAATGGATACTATAGCCACTTTTCACTTCCTTAGAGATCCCCAGTCTAATAATTTTAGCTATTAGGATCCCAATCAAAAAGTGAAGCAAGGTGGGGAGAAAAATGAAAGCATTTACACAAACTAAATGGTTTCAGAGTTGATGCATAGACACAAATTTATGTAATTCATGCCTGAGAGGCCCCCAAGCTCCTTACTTAGGAGCTGTTTACTCTTATTTCAGACATAATTCTAATCTGATTATTTAGTTTGCTGGTACAGATTTAAGAAAACAGCTATTTGGAAAGAAGAAAATTATTAGAGACAGGTACGAGGATGGACTCAAGATCAGAAAGCAGGGTAGTAAGACTGGAAACAGAAAGGCGAAAAGAGCAGAAGATAACTCAAAGGCCTGGGGCTTACAGCTCAGCCCAGTTATAAAGAAGGCCTGCCCTCAAGCCATCCATCTGAGTGCAAGTTACATTTGCAAAACTCACTTTCATAAGGCAAGTAAATGTGTAAAGAGGTAGAGATGAAGAAATTTCTCGCAAAAAAATAGTTTGCTGTAGAGCAGTCTAAGTGAGAGGCAGAGAGAGGCAGTGTGAGCTCTTGCGCTCTGGAGGCAGACAGACCCGGGTGCAAATCCTACCTGACATGTGTTATAGGAGCATCGACAGGTTGCTCAAGCTTGCAAAGCCTCATTTTCCTCATCTGTGAAATGGGGAATAAAATGGTTTGAATGAACATGCAAAGTGCTTAGCCTGGGCCAGGCACATCTTAATCCCTACCATCAGTTTCTACTCCAGGTAATCCAAAGTGTATATATATGGTCAAGACCTTTACCACTGTCAAGATCTCCAGGATCACAGCCACACCTTGGATTTCCCTCTTCCTGTAACAGGTGTTGGGCTGACTCCCACATATGGGTCTAGGATACTGTTCTCTGTGCATGGTGCAAAGCATGGCCAGTGGTCCCCAACACACACCTCTGTAGTTGGGGATTTCTGGCCATATGGCTGCACGGCTCTCTGCTTCCCTGTCACTCTGTCCTCACCCTGGCCACTTTTAGTGCTGCTTCTACCTTGTGCCTGGACATTGGCACTCCATCCCACCAGCAAAGCCTTTGCTAAGGCCCCACGGCACAGGTGGCCCACACTTCCAGCTTCCAGCAGAGGCTCAGCACAGCCAGTGTTGTGAGATTGAGCCGGCCTCCTGGACGGCGCCGACCTCAGGATGAGTCCTTCCGATTCAGGTAGTTTCTGACAGACTGGGCCGATCCCCTCCTTTGTGTGAAATTCTCATCTCCCACATCACCCCGTCCTGCCTTCCCCAGGAAAGTATTTTTAGTACCTGGTGGCTTTGGTGACAGCTCAGGTTCCCAAATTGGTCTGCAAAGTAAAATCCTGGGAGTGGCTCGTTCCCAGACACATTCTGTATTCATTTCTTGTAGCTGCTGTGACAAATTATCACAAACTTGGTGGCTTAAAATAACAAATTTATTTTCTCGCGGCCCTAGAGACTAAGTCTAAAATCAAGGCGCCAGCAGGGCTATGCTCCCTCTGAAGGCTCTAGAGGAGAATTCCTCCTTGCCTCCAGCTTCGGGGGGCTCCAGGCATTCACTGGCTTATGGATGCACCACTCTATCTCTGCCTCCATCCGCACATGGCCTTCTCTTCCTTTGTGTCCATATATTCTCCTCTTCTGTCTCTTACAAGGGCACTTATCATTGGATTTAGGATCTGCCAGAGTAATCCAAGATGACCTCATCTTGAGATTCTTAACTTACTTACATCAGCAAAATCCTTTTATCATGTAAGGCCACATTCACAGGAAACAGGACACAGACATGTCTTTTGGGGGGCCACCACTCAACCCACTGCACCCTCCATGACTTGAAGACCCCTGAAGGCAGAGGGAGAGCAATGGAGGATGGCTCTAAAGTTTCCGGTTTTGAATTATTTTCCTAGGCTCTTATACTGATCCACTGGAGAAATCTGCTCACCCTTATTCCACCTACCTCCGACTTTCTTCTAACGCCCAATGCCCTCCACCAATCCAAGCTGTTTTCATGCATGCTAAGAACTGATTGAAAAGATCTTCAGCATCTCAAGGTCTGCTGGCCTCATGCCACATGGTTTCCACAAAACAAGGGCCTGTGAGTTCTGCTGGAAGAGGCCCCAGTGGTCCTCAATGCTCTTACCCTAAACTTATGAACCCAGCCTGAGGCCCCAGTGCGCTTCCTTGGACGTTGGCATCACGCCGAGAGCACCTAACTGCATTCTCACCCAGTTCTGTGTGTTGACCTGGATCCGCCAGGTTCAGTCCTATCAAAAGTCCCTTAGCACCTAAAGTGTACCTATCATACATGCGCACACACACGTGTGCTTGCACACACACACACACACACACACACACACACACACTAACTCAATGCCTCAAGGTGAGAGCAGCAACATTAATCCCCACCGGTATCCTGAAAAGATTATATCTAAATCAGACTTTTGAAAATGACTTCTATTTTTCCTATGGAATTTCAGTATTTTAGTGATAATCCACATTTTCTTTCTCATTAATTTTCTCATAATATAAATGTTTCTGTGCGGCTCCAAGTGTGATTTGTAAATATGAAAGCGAACATTCAAAAGTCATGCAGAAGGAGGGACAATTCTTCATCTGGGAGGACTATCCCCACACAGGAGGGTGTCTCTCAGCCCTGCCCCTCCTAAAAGCCCACGTAAATAACTACGAAAAAAAAAAATGTGATGCCTCCTTATCAGTAACAGCCAAGAGCCCCTCTAGAGAGTAGAACACGCAGAGTAGTGGGCCCAGGAACCAACGCCACCCTCCTACCCCTCAGTGGCCAGCAGGGCGGACCGCCCCGTGTGGAGATGTCTGCCAAGGCATGCATAGATTCCTCTGATTTTTTTTCTAAGCTCCATTTCTAAGAATATTTTCTACCAATAACCACAGACCTTGGTTCTCTGATTTAAATCTTGATGCCTATTAGTTGGTTACACCAATGGGTACTAAATACTTAGGTTTCAATCTTACTAACATTAAGTAATTTGAATACCTGCTAGATCTTCATGTCTATATGAGGAAATTTACCTATATGCAAACGGCCACATCTGCTGAGCCCAAATGCAAAGCAACCCTTCAGGTCTTTCAAAGGATGGGAAGCCCCTGAGAGAGTCAGATAAGAATCAATAGATTCTTGCCTGAGGAGAAACAGCTGGCTGCCCTTTCCAACTCCATAAAGACAATGTATCTAGTGGGGACATTCTAGTGAGGTCCCTACATTTGTTTACTGTGGTTTCCACTGTGTAACTAACTTCACACCTGAGAGGGAAAAGCATAGTTGCTAATGACCCACATTCCCAGTGGGCCTGTATTTTCTTAGAATTTGGAAGAGTCCTTAGAATTTTTACCTTTTGGAGCAAGATTAGGCGACAAGCAACCAGGTGCTCTCAACTTACCACAAGGCGCCCGCTTTCCCTGGGCCTTGCTCAGGCAGCAGGTGACTCCCGGAAGTTGTAACAGGAGGTGGAGGAGACCCGTTCCTTCCCGCTGGGTAAATATTGACTTGTGGTTTTGTTTCATGGCAATTGAGGCCTTTCCTGCCCTGGCCCTGCCACACTCTGGACTCCCCGTCCCTCTGTACAATGCCTCCACCGTCCTGTTACACAGACTATTAGGTTTTCCATAATATGCTAAAAAATAAGCATAAAACATTCCATTTTGTTCACCAAGATCTTTCTCCTGATTGTTTTCCCTCTAATTCTCTATCTGGTAGAAACTTTCTCCTGCTTTTAAGCTTCAAAGAAGCCATGGGGCTCAGGCTGGGTATCCTGCTATCCTGTAAAGCAGCACTTCGTGCACAGCCTAAGTGGGACCAGGTGTCCCAGCCTTGGGCAGCATTCCTTTGGTGGTCCAGGTTAACCGCTCCTCCTTCACATGTGCTCTCAGGATCTGGGCAAACGTTCCACTAAAGCCCTATCTTACTCTATCATATGGTCCTCTTGCTATTGGCAAGCCTATGAGCTCCTGGAGGGCAGAACCACCTTTTTGTTTGATTTCTTGTTTCTGTGGTCCCAATCTTTAACAAAGTAACTATCACAGATAATATGTGCTCAGTTAAAGCTGATTGAATCTATCAGCATTTCAAAGCTGAAGGAAAGATCACCTACTTCAGGTCAGCTACTCCAGAAACTATCACATGACCAGAGAGGCAAAGCAGCCACTAGCAAGTTATGATAGAGGAAAGACTAAACCAAGTTCAGTGAAAAAATGGTTCCAGAACACTTGCTTTTTCTTTACCCCTCTACACAGCATCATGGAGTCAAATAAAAGCCATGAACATTTTTTTTTTTCCCATAAAAAACTTATACCACAACCCACTAACAGTCACAATTATATTGTAGCTAACCCTCAACAAAGGTTTACTGAATGAATCAATGAATAGATTGATGAATGAATGAACAACCTATCTCTATTATTTAAACTCTTTAATGTGAAATGCACACACATACAGAAAAGCACACAAATTATAAGTATATAACACAAAATTCTCACAAAGTGAACACTCATTTAACTACCATTCATATTAAGAAATAAAACTGTGCCAGTATCCCAAAACCTACTTAATGCTTTCTCTCAATTACTGCCTATTTCCTCCTCTCCAAAAGGAACCACTTTCCTGACTTAAGCATAGATTCGTTTTGCTTACTTTTGATCTTTATGTAAATGGAATCACATGGTATGATTCCTTTGTGTCTGGCTTCTTTTGCTTAATGTCATGTTTGGAAGACTCAAGTATGTATATTAGCCAAGGTTTGTCCATTTTTATTGCTGTGTAGAATTTCATTGTATGATTACATCATGGTTTATTCATTTCTCTACTCTTAAATATCTGGGTTCTTTCCGCTGTGGGGCTATTATAAATAATACTGCCTATGAGCATTCTTGCCCATGGATTTTGGTCCACATTGAGTATGCATTTCCCTTTAGAATATTCATGGGTATAGACTTGCTATGTCATATATTTAACTTTAGTAGATAATATCAAACTACTTTCCAAAGTGGTTCTATCAATATTGCTCACCAGAAATGTATGAACATACTCATTGGTTCACATCTTCACCAACATTTGGTTTCGTCAGTCTTTAATTTCAATTACTTTAATGGGTGTGTTGTGGTAATCATTGTGTTTTGTTTTTTCCTTACTAATGAATTGGTTTGCTGACCATATGAATGTCATGCAGGTGTGTGTGTGTGTGTGTGTGTGTGTGTGTGAGAGAGAGAGAGAGAGAGAGAGGTGTCCAAGCCTTCTGCTCATATTTTTTTTTTAATTTTTATTTTTTTATAATTTTTTTTTACCATTTTATTCCTCCCTTTCCCATATTTCTATTGGGTTGTCTTTTTTTATTATTATTATTGATTTGTAGCAACTCTGTCCATATTCTGGATACTCTTTGTTGTTTATATGTATTATAAGTACCTTCTGCCTCTGATGGCTTGCTATTTTCCCTCTCTTAAGCTGTCATTGAAAAAAAAATTGTGGAATTTTTCAATATATACAAAAATAGAGGAAATCTATATATTTATTGCCCAGTTTCAACTCAAACCACTGTCTTTCCTGGATACCTTAACCCATTTCCTTGCCCTCTCTCCCATCTTCACCTTTGCAATGGCAGAATATTTTTTAGCAAATTCCAGATGGCATATCATTTCATGTGTATTTTAGTATGTACCAAAAAGAGATAAGGACTCTTCTTAAATATAACAATACCATTATCAAATCTTAAAGTATTAGCAAGAATTTCATAGTAACAGTAAATCCCAGTTTGTTTCTAAATTTACTTAATCACAGTTCCCTCCTCTCTCTGTGTACAATTATTTTGTCTGAGAATAAACACAGTATTTCCATTTCCTGTCTATATACATCTTATATCTTTTTCTTTCCTTATTGCATTCTCTAGGTATTCCAGTACAATGTTTAATAGAAGTGATGAATGTGAATGGCCTTTAGTATTCCACTTTATCTTCACAGTTGGCTTTTTAAAAAAGTGGTTGCTTTAGAATTTATAATATAGGTCTTGAACTTTTTATGAAACCTTATGACCCCTTTTGATTTTAGTTACCATTTTTGGTTCTCCTGTGTCTAAACATCAATAAAAAAAAAGTGGGAAATTAAATAAATAACTAAATTTTACTTGAAAAAAGTAAAAGAAAACCTTAAAACAGATAAAAGAAAAGGATTGCATAGCTTTTTTAATGTCTTTATCATGTTGTGAAGCTGTGTCCTTAATTTTCCACTTAACATTCACATAATTATATGTCCTAGAGGAATGTATAAATGGAAACCATTATGAATGATACAAGCACCATCACTGGTGAATTTGGGTAGATGGAATATTTGTTGCTTGAAGATAAATGTTGAAAAATCTGGGCTAAATATGTATTGTCTAGTCTCTCCTTACCATTATTACCTCTGCCGATGTGAAGTCTGAGTGTGCTGCTTCCATTTCAGGGGACATTATGTAAACCAAACAGAGAGGGTGGTGTATTGAATACAGTTAGCAAAATGACATAGACAAAGTAATACACGGAAATGTGTAGTTCTAAATATTTTTGTCTTTGCAAAAATGAAATAATTCTTTTTTCTTCTTTCAAGACCAATATCCAGTTTCTCAACTAATTTAACTGTCATATTTTTACAATTCAAATTGATATTTCTGGTTACATCAGTTTTATTTATATCTAAAATTGTGAATACTAAAAAGAGTCTCATAAAATTCCCCCTTCAGAAATATCTGGAGAGAGTCTGGGCTAACAGCTGTAGGAAAGGTGAAAAATAGGTAGCATTTAATGAAATTTGTTCTGGATGTTATAGGTTTATTCAAAATTTAGGCAACTACCGTCTTTACAGACAGGCTACAGCTAATATTGCTCTCTGGAGAAGAAAGCTTCTAATCCCAAAACTTATTAGCTACTAAATGCCTTGTTGAGAAGAATGTCAACTCTAAAATGTCAGAAAATTCTGGAGTTTTCTCTTCTCATAAGGTACTTTATTATTAGCAAAAATGCTGTTTCCTTGGAGTCAGGTTGACTAAGCTCATCTTTATTAAGCTACAAGATTCCTCCATTTCCTGGCTGGACACATGTGAGACTTTGTTGGTGCTAGAAAATAAGAAGAAATGGGTGAAATCTGTGGCTGAGAAGTGACAAAGGAGAGGAATATTTTTGAAAAGGCTCTGAACTCAGAAGGGCTGTGGCCAGCTACGACTGTTTTTCATGAAGCAAGTTAGTTAATGGCAGTTGAATTTTATGCCGGCCCAATCCACTGGGAAGACAGTGTCTTTGGGACTCTGGGGACTTGGAATCCAGAAAGGGTAACACAGTGATGGGGCTTTGGATCCCAAGGCCCATAGTCTGCCTCAATAGATTAAATATCAAAGCTTTTGTCCTTAATCACTGACTCGCTCCTGAAGCTATAGCCAATGTCACTGGTTTCAGATCTATTCTTGTGTCCTGCTTCCAGTAGACCATTAATATAAAACTGCTGAAAATGGCACTCAGGTCAATAGCTACATCTAAAATAAATCTTCGAGATCATTTGACACAAATATTTCAAAACCGACCTGGGGAGGGGCAGTGACTAAGTCACCAGGGTTGATACTGTGTTGAGTCCCTGGCCTTTGCTGCCTAACTATATGCTCCTGGACACATCACTTAAATCTCTGACTTTGATCTCATGTGGAATAGAGACAGTAATACCTATTCCATATCTTTGTGTGCAAAGTTAAATGAAATAATAAATTCTAAATACTTAGGTATCTAGCCTCAGACACATGGAGATTCCCTCTCACTCCCGCTCCACGCCTGCTTCTCCTTGGCTGGAGGGACTTGTTGTCCTAAAAAGGATTTCCAAGGGTGTGCTTTATACATACTGTTCCATTCTTCCTTTCCTAACTCCAGATTCTTTGTTTGCCTATGTGCTTGGGATTTTTATTTAGAGAGAACAAGAAAAGTTGTTAAAGTGATGTCCAATTGGCTAACTTTCCTTGCAGCCAAAGGCATCCCAAATGCTACATCTGCATCCTTTGAATCCCCATAGAGAATTTCGATTGGGATGAAGTCGAAGCAACTATCAGTAGTGGTGTTTCAAAGTATACCCTTTAGGGAACAAATCAGAGGCACTCCAGAAACCAACGCAGTGATTCTCCGCTGTGGCTGCACATCACAATGCCCTGGAAATCTCTAAAAATACCGATACCCTTAAGAACCAAGAGCCTTTAAAAATTTCATACCATTTGACTTAGAAATTCCACCACTAGGTATCAATCTCTTCTAATAAAATAGAGATGTGGACAAAGATATGTGTTCAAAGCATCTCATGTATTTTAACTGGATCTTCCAAATCCAATTAAAGGAATGAGAAATGGTTAAATGAAGTATGATTTATCCGTAGACGATTGCAGATTCATTAAAAATTACACTTATGCTTGGCGTTAGAAATCAAGATACCAGTACCCTTGAGGTAGGGATAGTGTCTGGGAGGGGGATAAATGTGGCTAATGGGGTGCTGGTAATATTAAGTTTCTTCATCTGGGTGCTGGTTATACAAGTCTGTTCACTTTGTAAAAATTTGTCAGGCTGCATTCTTTTGATATATGCACCTTTTAAAAAATGGTGGTAAAATACACATAACAAAATTTACCATCTTAACCATTTTTAAGTGACCTATAGTTCACTGATATTAAGTACATTTACATTGTTATGCAACCAACCTCTAGAACTCTTTTTATCGTGCAAACTGAAACTCTGTACTCATTAAACAACAACTCCTCATTCACCTCTCCCCTCAGCCCCTGGTAACCACCATTCAACTTTTTATCTCTATGAATCTGACTACTCTAGGTACCTCATATAAGTAGAATTATTAACAGTATTTGTCTTTTCATGACTGGCTTATTTTACTTGGTATCATGTCCTCAAGTTTTCTCAATGTTGTAGCATATGTCGGAATGTCCTTCTGTTTTAAGGCTAAGTAATATTCCATTGTAAGGATATATCACATTTTGTTTATCCATTCATCCATCAATGGACACTTAAGTTACTTCTTCCTTTTGGTTACTAGAAATAATGCTGCTGTGAATATGCATGTACAAGTATTTCTTTGAAACCCTTGTTTTCAATTCTTTTTCCCAGTTCTTATTTCCAAAAGTAGAATTGCCAGAGATATATGTGGTTTTTATATGTATGTTATACTTCGATTAAAATTTAACGTAAAAAATACTGTTGGAACTGATGGTTTCACCTCTAGGGGTTATAATTAAATGACCTGGAGTCATCCTAGGCATTGGAATTTGTTAAGGCTCCTCAGGCAATTCTAACACGCAGCCAAGGTTGAGAACCCCAAAGTTAAGAGAGGCATTTAGTGCATTCTTAGAAACAGCTTGCTGAGATCTGTGCAGAAGTAGGCATCAAAAGCTCGCGTACCCATCTTTCACACCAATCTTTGCTATCCCTTCAATCTTTTAACTTAGAATCATTTCCATCACATGGTGACCTGAACCGAGATGGTATGTCAGTCATGTGGTGCCTCCCATCAACAACACACCCGGGTCCTCATTCCAGCCCTTGCCAGAATGAGGGGTCAAGACTGGTCCTTCTACCCATAGCCTTCATGATGAGACTAAAGGAATAGCTGAGAGAGCCTTCCATGACACGGTAGCTGCCTAAAAGTCTTCATTTCCTTTTTTGGTATGATTTAAAGTCTTATCAACCAGTGAGAACCTCTTTTAAAAGCCAGCCGATGTAGAAGGTTATATGTAGACTATCGGCCATTTAAACCATGTTGCAAATTAGTTCAAGTGGATGCTTTTCAATAATACAGCTGTGATGTCAGGATGTGAAAGCAGGGGTTTTCAGTCTCAGTTCTGGTGACACTTTGAGCTGGGTAATTTTTGATTTGTGCAGCTGTTCTGTGTCTGGTAGGATGTTAGCAACATCTCTGACACAAGAGATGCCAGTCCCCAGTTGGAATCACTAAAAATGTCTCTAGACAATGACAAATATCCCCTCGGGTGCAAAATCCACCCTCAGTTGAGAACCACTGTACTGAAGGAATGAGAATTTTGATGGAAGAAAAGAGGAAGAAGGAATTTTGCAACAAAGGAAGATTTAGAGGCGGCCAGGCCTATTTAAGATTGTCAGGGGTGGGGTTGTCGGTGATACCCTCTGACTTCTCATGATCCAGTTGTGTCTTGGCCCCAGAAAACCCACCTCACTATTCCAGGGTGAGAGTCAAGTGCACCACAGAAACCAGAAGGGCACTAAAGATAAAGCCCAACTGTATGAAATAGTGCCTCGCACTCGTATGCAACCTGTGTGTCCTCTGGCTCCTATTGGTCCCTTTTTCTCTCCCTTACTGCCTCCAAAATGTGGAATGTCATAGAGTTAGGATTTATTACGAGAACCATCCTACCCCACTTCCTCCCCCTCAAAAATATTTCCAGCTTTTCACAGTGACAAAGCTACATCTTGCGATACCATAAACAGGATTTGTTCATTGACACAACGTCATGTCATTTATCACATATGAGACCACAATACACATTCCCTAAATTCTTTAATTCGTTTCTGCCCAAATTCTAAAAGTCTCCGTGTTGCTAAAGTGGGGGCATTTTTAGGTACATGCATGGAAGGCTGAGGAACAGCACTGGCTGACTGATCAGAACCTCGGAAAACTACCCTCTTTCCTCTCAGGTCCCTTTTCCGCCTTGGAGCAAGAATTGTAAAAGTTACTTTCCAAGCCCATCCTAACTGACAGGACATGTTTGATGCCTTTTTTCCTCTCATTTTGTTTTCTTCACCTAAGGCTTCTGCTTTATTTGGGTTATAGGACTCTAAGCTCCTATCTCTGAGGAATATGCAACCCACACTTTCTCCTGCAGGCCGGGGAGCCAGCACACCTGTGGATGCAGGCACTGCCCCCATCGCCTGCCCCACCTAGCTCAGTTTATGACCCTAATGGGGCAGCCATTTTGCAATGAAAGACGCTTAGTAAACAAAGCACTGGCCCCGGGAGATTGGCTCAGATTGAATAGAGGATGTGTGCAGGCTTTCAGTGCTTCTCGGCCCACAAGCTTTAACCGCTGTACAAACTGATTTAGAACACTAAAGCCCAACTGTTTGTTTAGTGCCTTTATTGACTCAATTCCCGCCTCTAAGGCAGGTGGCCTTGGCCAGCCACTCAGTCATTGTTCTGACTCAGTTCTCCTCAGTGACATGGCGGCCTCCCTGTTGAGAGGCTCCTTTATTTTGTCTTCTGGTCCTTGAAAAGTCAGGCAATCAGCTTACACTTATAGGCATAGACTTTCATTTTTAAAGAGGCATAATTCAATCCGGTCAGAATTTTCAACTAACTAACTGGGTTTGTTGTGGAAGAAGGACTTTTCTACTTTCTTCTTGGAAAGAAAAGGGCTGATTTCCCAGGTGATGGTAATCGTGAGGAGTGTTGTCACTGTTCTGGAATATTAACTCTTTCTGACTCTGGGGCCTCACTTGTAAATAGCTCCCAAAGTGCCCTAATGTGTGGTTAAGATGGACCAAAAAGCTTTTGCAAACCTCCCACAGTGCCAGGCTTCACTCATGAGAGCTATTGATTTGGCCCAAAGTGTCGACCTGGAAGAAAGAAACAAGGTTATTTTATTAATTGTTCATTGGAACAATAATATCTATATCGAGCATATACTTTGTGCAGAATATTATACTTAGTAGTGTTTTCTATTTGTTTTTTTGGTGCATTGGGTCTTTTGACCTTCACCGTAAACTGGGTATGATTGCTCTCTTTTATTAGACAGGGAAGCCAAGGATGGGACATTGAAGTAGTTAGCCCATTGTCCCTTAGTGTCCTGAGGCAGAGCGGGATTTGATCCTCAGTCTGTTTGACTCCAAAAAGCCTGTGCTACTCCCTCTCTAGCACCTGATCACTTCCCTCTTCACTCCCCTGGGAGAAAAGGAAAACCCACAAGGCCCCGGTAGGGGGTAGCACTCACATGCCATGGTCCAAGGAGTGAGGCAGATGGTGCACCAGTGGTTTGCTCCGCTCCTACCTGCCCGAGAGCTGGCATCTTACTGGACACAGAGCTGGCGTCCTCCCTTCTCCGTGACCAGGGCCGTCCTTAGACAACTTCCTCAAGCTTTCTTGTCAGAGGGCAGAACTCAAGTGTCACCTGATCTGCCTGCCAGTAAAGGAAGTAGGGAGCAGCACACATACTCACACATTCACACACATGCAGCACAAACACACTCACCTGTGTCACTCATATATGCACACATGTACACGTATTCATTCAGACACACACACATGCACACAGACATCCACATGCATGCACATTTGTATGCATACCCACCCACACATTCTCAGACACAGGCTCATGCACAAGTTTACACACACATGCCCACACACATCCACCCTCAATACATTCACTTACACACTTATTCACGTTTTTACTACACACACTCACAAATGCACGTACATTCACATACATCACTCTCGCACACTCACAAATGCACTCACACAGTAACAACCCCTCCACTTATGTAAATTTATACCCACACACTCACATACATTCACACATAAACATTATTTACACACACTCACACATACTCCACATTCACGCACACAAGTTTACATACACTCGTGCACACGTATACCTCTCATTTCCTGTCTAGAAGCTGAGTACACACTTGGTGCAAGGTCAGGAGGCCGACACCCAACATAATAAACTGCCAGAGGAGTAGTGTTGGAATTTGTGACTCAAAAGCCACTTGAAATAATTGGAGAGTTTATAACAAGGACACTGGCTTTGTTTTAAGAAATTTGGTCTCTGTCCGAACTCTCATTGGTCCCAGTCTTCATGAGTCAGGGTTATGGTCTCAGGCCCTTTGCTCAGAGTATTCCCTTTGGAGCCTCGCACACTCGTCTTTGTTCTTGAGCAAGCAGCTGGACTTCTCTTTGCCTGCACTGCCTCACCTGTTAAGTGAGGATAATAATAGTGCTTGAGCACTGAATGGGCTAACACATGTGAAAGCTCCTGGCCCAGGGCGGGGCACAGCAGTGGGCAACCATGGGCTTGGGTTTGCTCTCTATCATTAAGTCGTGAGGATGGTCTTAAAGACATATCAGTTTCAGATTTTGATGTGATAGTGAGGTCCAGGGAGAGATTTACCAAGTTTTAGGGGCTTTCTGCTCTAGCAGCTACAATTTATAAGCCCTTAGCTTGAAAACACCTCAGGACAAATGAGAACTATCCTTTTCCTTCTCACTCTCAAAATGTCCTTGACTCCCTTAGACCAATGAGTGATAAACTCAGTCACCTGAGTCAGATGGGCAGCATCTTAGATTTCCGGAAAGATCAGATTTGCACCTTACCTTACCCTTCCCCCACTCCCTGGTCCCCGTTAAATTAATCTTCATCTTGTGAAAATTTTGCTTGGAGAAGGAGCACGTAACACATAAGAATTTTATTTTTATGAGCTGCTTACTTGGAAGCAGGTAGAGTTTAAGAATTAGCACATTTAACCTGTGGTTCCAAGACGTGTCCTCCTAAAATTATAGAAGAAACATGCATGTTCATTTTAAGTCGATTAATAAAGAACAGTATAAAGCAGAAATCAATATAGTGAATAAAAATCATTTTTTTCACTATATAGATTTACAAATCTATTTTTGTAAGAAATAAAGCCATTTTAAGAAGGATTTTTAAAAATGTATACACAGCCATGCATCTATACTTTTTAACCAAAAACTGAAATTGTTTTAATTAAGAGTGTTCAGACTAATTACACATGATTTTGTTCTATTTCTTTCCTTTGATCAGATCGAGGATCACTTTTCAAAACTTCCAGATCTTTGTTACCCCAGTCACCTTACCCTTCCTTTTTGCTTACCCGTCAGGCCCTGGCAGTAACTCTGGGCCATATCTTCTCTTTCCTTCTTTGTTCTATGATGGTCTTCACCTTGGTCTACCTTTCCTTCAGAAAGTCCTTACAAGGAGCAAGAGGTTGTTCCTTTCCATCCCACCTTTCACCTCTGAGAGTAAGACTTGACCAGAAAGGCACTATTTGCCTTAAAATTCCAACCATTTTGCTATCAGAATGCTCATCTCATCAAAGGAATGGGCAGAAAGGGGCTATTTTACAGTCTCAAAGCACAGGTTCTGCTCTCTCCACTACAGATATGACTAGAGATTTCTCAAACAATTTTCTTTTGTAATTTATTTTGTGTTTAAGTTACACCCATGTTTACAAAATAATTCCTATCTGTGCCTTAGAGAATTGTTGGAATAATAATGACAACGCTAATAATAGTTACTTGGGGAGGTAGCATCAGGGGTGATTTTTATTCACTATATTGATTTCTGCTTTATACTGTTCTTTATTAATCGACTTAAAATGAACATGCATCGCTTTTGTAAGAAATAAAGCCATTTTAAGAAGGATTTTTAAAAATGTATACACAGCCATGCATCTATACTTTTTAAAAACGCTTCGAAATACACTATTTTTTTTTTTTTTCTGCATTTGTTTCTAGACACCTCACTCAGCTGGCAGGTTAGGCAGCACTTCTTTCTGAGCTCCGTTCAAGGCAGGTTTTGAGGTGAAAAGAAAGTTACTCTAGGTATGAAGCTAACATTTTTCTTCGTTTGGTTAAATTATCTCAGCTCATAAAGCTTTTGTAAAGTACACCTTATGGGCATATCTTTTTTTCAGGAATCTTTTGTCAAACTTCTCTAAAGACAACCAAAATGGTCAGTTGGGAAAATAGTGTTCAGGGGTTAACGTGTGAGGGCTCTTCCTGACATCGTTAAAAAGAAAGGGGACACTTCTATAAATAAATGCCAGTTTTCTCTTGGTGAACTTCATCAGCTACTCTTTGGCTTGAGGTTGATTTTGACTTTTAATTGAAAGTTAAACTTACGTCTGTGAAATTCATCGAGTTTTGCATGTAATTTTAGATAATTCATTTTCTTTGCCATATAATATTCTGTTGCATGACTATATATAATTTATTTATCCATTCTACTGTGGATGGAGGGTCGTTGTGAAGTTTACAGTTTTGAGCTATTAAGAATAGTACAACTGTGATCGTTCTAGTACATGTCTTTTGGTGAACATATGTTTGCATTGCTGTTTATATATTTGTAGGCGTGAAATAGCATACACAAATGTTCAGCTTTACTAGATACCACTAAACTGTTTTCCAAAGTGATTGTACCAATTTACATTCTCACCAGCCATGTTTGGAAATTTCAATGGACCCCCTTTTTTTAAAACAAGATTTGTGATGTAAAGTATTTGTAAAGTATTCCTGGAGAGAAATACTTGTCTGAACCAACTGTTAATGATGCCTATGAGTCCTCCTAAGAAGTCCAAAGCACCATTCGTTTTTCACATTTATTTTCAGATCAAGATGTCCCTGTGAAATAGATGGAGATATGTCTTATATCATTTCTGTCTGAAGCTGAGGAAATATGGCAGAAGCGACTGAAATGCTTTTTCTGAGAGCCCTACAGAGCTCCACATTCACACTCTTGCTTCAGTGTCTAAATTTGATTTTAGGTCCAAATGCCTTTCTGTGAATTTGTTACAAGAATGTCATGCTCATGCTGGCATTTCTGTTACAACATTATTAGTTTCAAATAACAAAGTCTAATGCCCCAAATACTCATAACATTTTCCAGGCAATCGGCCAGCAAAAAGCGCATATTCATAAACTCTCTGAACTGATCCTAAAGGTCTTCTGACAGCTTTAAATGGAAAAAGCTTCCTCCTAGCTGCTCACTGGACTCGCCTTGGCAGCATATATAAAGTTCTATATAAAGTTCCCAAGTGATTCTGATTTGACTGGAGACCACTAGTCAACCTTTGGAATTGCTGTTGCCCCCAGATAGTTTTTTAAAATGTTAGCCATTAATACGAATACAATAGGAAAATCCAGAAAATAAGAAGAAAAATGAATGAAAGATCAGACCTTTTTCCTTCCTTC
Organism: Pteropus medius; assembly: GCF_902729225.1. Lineage (NCBI taxonomy): Eukaryota > Metazoa > Chordata > Mammalia > Chiroptera > Pteropodidae > Pteropus > Pteropus medius. The sequence continues at coordinate 20,455,889 of NW_024354502.1, read as the reverse complement.
AAAATAGTATCTCAGAATACAATGTTTTGCCAAATAAAGCACAGAAGAGAAGTTTCAGTGGAAGATGGCTCTGATCTCAGGGCGATAATAACTATAAGTAAACAATTACATGGCACTTAATAGTTTGCTGAATAGTGTCAGATGTACTATTTCACTTAATCTCCCAAGACCCCTTTAAGGTAGAAATAATAACACCCAATTCACAGAACGGAATACTGAAGCTTGGAGGTTAAGTGCCTCCTCCAATGGCATACAGCATGAAGTGGCAGAGCTAAGACATAAACCCAAGTTTACTGATTCCAAATGTTATGTATTCCTCCAGTACTTCAGGAGTCAGGAAGCTGCCTGAAGGCCAACGTGAGTTCAGTGTTTTGACAACTCTGAGTGAGATCCGTGAGTCTGAGCGGACTCCCTCCCTTCTACTCTTCTTACCTCTTCTCCCATCCTTCAATCTGCTTTTAATGTCTCCTATGCGACATGTAATCTGCACTACGCTAGGAAATCAGAGATTAGAGAAAAAGTCTCCACCCTCGAAAAGTTCACGTTCTCATGGGAAGATAGATCTTTGAGTGGCGATGCACTGAATGCCACAGTCATACCTGGTAAAAGGGCAGACCATCAACATTAGGTCAGAATGGGAAGAAAAGATTATGCTGTGATCACCCATCCAATTGGGCCTGTGGATTCATACTCTCTACTCAGAGTATAAGTCCAAATTCTTAAAGGTAAGACTTGCTTTGATGTACTCTCACTTCAAAGGGGAACTGTTTTATTTTGAAACAATCCTACTGCCTCCAGTATCCTCTTACTATACCCTTCAAAATGTGCCTTTAGATCTCTCACCTATATTCTATAACATGTGTTTACTCTTTCCCGATTAAATTTAGAAGCGTGCCATCTTATAAGTGGTACACGTGCCTACTCTATAAAGAATTATCGACATTCACGAGTGGCATAGAGGCCTTAAGTAAGTGTAGGAAGGGGCTCAGGGATTCCCTGCCAGGGCTGGCACACAGAAAAAACAACTCCCCATACACCAGGAATCAGCTTTGTTTATACTCAGCAACCGGGCTACATAGAGCGGGGTAGGTAGGTGCATGTGTGTTCATGCGTGTGTGGCAGAGGTTGGTGGCAGACAGATTTTCTAACATATTATTTCATTAGTGACAATAAACTACCCACTTTGTTTTCAAACACCTATGAATTATTTAGCAATAATAAATAGTTGTCAAGTGCCCACTGGGTACCAGCGGCTTCTTAAGCATAAGATCCGCAGTCGTGAAGGATACAGATATGTCCCTCACCCTCTGCCCCTTTCCAAGTAGACTCATGAAGACCAATGAAACATTTCTGGGAGAGTGAGTGTGAACGCTGCTCTTAAGTCTGATGCTTTGTATCGTTGCTGAACCCACATGACATTCCTGAAGCACCGCACCCTACAGATGGCCCATGTGTTGTGCACTTGTTCACCTTTGGTTTCTGTGGCCCTCTTCTTCCAAGTCCTCGTTTTTCTGAGTGCTTGGTCTCCTTTTCATCTTCATTATGACTCCTCTGGACAATTATAGCATCTTCTTCCATGCTCTCTCTGCTCCAGGGTCTCTAACTTTTAATCTAGTCCCATCTTTTACTTTCCCATTAGAGTTATCTTTTGGTTTTTTCCCTTTCCAACTCTAAATTATAATAACCAACAATTGTGTAGATTTTAAACACGTTTTCATAAAAAGGTCCAGTCACTCTCTGAATCAACAAGCACTTATTGAGAACTTTCTGTGTGGCAGGCATGGCGCCTACTATCAACTCCAGCGGTAAGTACTGAAGGTGGTCCAGGATGTGACAGGCTCAGTCTTCGTATCCTTGGTTCTGATTTCTTCCATCTGTTGCAGAGTGGTTCCCTAGGAGACGAGATTAGCGCGCAGGAGGTTTATAAGGAATACTCTTGGGACCAGAGCTGGTAGAAGGGAAGGGGAAGATACAAAATTGGGCAAAGGGAGAAGTCAGTCAACAATGCCGTTTCCAAGGGAATCTTAGAGTTCTGAGCATGGGATGACTCTTCAGAACTGTCTGCTTGTGAAATAAGACTTACAGCTGAAGGCTGTCTGCTGGCAGCACTCACGGTGGCATGGGGAGTGAGTCCTTCAGTCATGAAGGGGGATCTGGGTGGTACCTCTCAGCATCTGCCACACCTCCCACATTGCTCAGATTTGTTGAAGGTGACTGACTTGACTTGTTGCCTTGAGCAGGGAACTCATGGAGAACAGGAGCTGGGTTTCTGAGGCCAGGATCATAGCTCTTGGTGATGGAAGAGCAGGAAGAGGCTGGAAAGGGTCCGATCAAGTTTTACCAAATAAACGAGCAAAGGCCAAGGTCACGCTAAGCCAGGCAACCCTATTTCCTGCCTCGGGTCTTCCTGAGATGCTGGCTTTTCTGCCTGAAACAATCTTCACCCAATCTTCAGGTCTCTGCTTACATGTGACATCCTCTATCTTGTCTCTTTGGGCACAGTTGACATTATGATCCCGATCTTTGCCTTTATCATATCTGTCACTCTATGGCCTGTTGGGAGATGATCTATTCAATGTTTTCTTTCTTATTTTTTTCCCCCAAAGCCTCATGAAGGCATACATTCTTCTTTTTTTACTATGATATTCCTCCATGTCTAGTGGGGTGCCTTATATATAGTAGGTGCTCAAAAAAAAACCCCACTTTTTAAATGATTAAAATTGCAGTAGAGGCTACATCAGGGTTCTTTGCTTACAAGAAACAGAAACTGACACTGGCATCAATAAGCAAAAAAAGGAGTTATGGAAAGAATTTGGGGGAGCCCTGGGATCACAGAGAACAGAGATGAAAACAAGCAACACCCAGCAGCTCTGGAAGGTGGTCACAAGGCAAGAACTGCTGGACAAAGCAACTATTTTCATTCTCTGCCATTCAGCTTAAGAGTCAATTTTCACAGGGGAGACAGTGTCTTACTAGTCTAGCTGGGTCGCATGCTGTTCCCTTTGCCGGAAGAGAATAGAGATGGTAACAATCCTTCCAGACTATATCCGAGGAAATCGGGGGAGGCTGAAGAAAAAGGTCACCAGCATCTTTCTGCATGTCGAGGCTGCACCTTACGCCACTACGAGCACTGGTAGAGAAAGTCCAGTGATCTTTCTTAAATACACGTCATGACCTGCTCTCCATTGCTTGTAGAATGATATTCAAATTTCTAAGTGTGACTCTTCAGGCTTTTTATACCTGGCCCCACCAGCCTCTCTGGCCACTCCTCCCCATGGCTCTGGGGGAGCCACACCAGGCTGCTTGTCCCACCGTTCTACAAAGGTGTGACCTGTTGCCCTATCTATTTTTGTGGCTTTGCTTCTGCATATCCCCTACTTGATTGACCCTCCGTCTCATCTGGCTCTGGTAAAACCTCTCTTCTGTAAAACTGTCTCCTCCACGCCCAGCTGGCGGAATCATTCTGTCTGCTTTGTTTATACTGTTATAGCAGCACTTAGCAAACTTTATTGCAGTTAATTGCATGCAAATCTGATTCCCTAATAGAATCTAAATTACCTGAAGGCCAGGTTTGCAGCTTCAGATGTTTAGTGTCACCACAGCTTTATAAATACTTTTCTTCTTTAAATGAGTAACGAATAAGATTTTTTTTAAAAAAAAAAAAACATCTTTCTTCTTCATTTTTACCAGATCTTTCTAGAGAAATTGTTTTTACTGAGAATTCACTTTAATATAAATTTTCCTGAGAAGAGGCTGTGAAATAAGTAAATAGCATCAAGAAATCCTAGAAATTATTCCTGGTACAAACCTGAAGGTTTCATGAGGAAATGAGGAGCCCCGTGTCAGAACTGGGAGTGATTTCCTCGGATGATTTTTTCCTCAGAAAGTTTTAGAAAGAAAAGCTTTTGATACACTTTTTTAAAACAAAAATTTAAATGTAATCAATGCATATATTCAATTCCTCAAAAGGATCTTTACAGCATTCATTTTCTCCTGTTGCTATGACGTAGCCAGGGCCCTTTGGCAACTGTAATTACAGTGTTCTTCATGTCGGTCTAAAAAATTGGTGTAGTCTAAGGAACAATTAAGAGTTTATTGGCATCAAAGAGAGACTGGGCTCTAAAAGAATAATCAGGTGCTTTGCTCTGCGTTGTTGGTGCTAATCTCAACAATTTCCACCCAAAGAAAGCAAGTCGGCCACAGCAGCCAGACCTGCTTTAACCCAAACGCTAATCTTGAGCAGGATTGGCACAATCATCACCAAGGAAGAAATCTCACCTCACAGAAGCTGGTTGATTACTTAGCGCTTACCACGTGCCAGGCACCTCGAGTCAGGCACCACAAACTGAGCCCAATGCTTGCCTGTCTCATTTAATCTTCAGAGAACCTAGGAGATAAGAGGACTTTATGACTTGCATTTTGCAAATGAGGTTAGGGAAGGTAAGGAACTGCCCCAGGTCATGAGACATTTCAGCTGCCAAACACTGGAACCCAGGTCTGGAGGATGCAGAAGCCTGTGCCCTGAACCTGCTCCTTGCCAACCTGGCTGCATGTTAGAATCACCTGCAGGTCTTGGGGAAATGCAAAATAAATCAGACAAACAAAGAACAATAACAACAAAACAAAATAAAATAGTATGTTACACGGTGATAGGATTCTAGGGAATAATACAGCGGAGAAGAGGGACAGAGTGCTGTGTGGGAAAAGGGTAGGCTGCAGTTCTAAATATTGTCAGAAAAATAGTCAGGAAAATAATCAGTGAAATAACATATCAGCAAAGATCTGGAAAAAATGAAAGAGCTATGTGGATAACCGGGAGAAGAGATTTCCAGACAGAAGCTGTATTGCAGAAACAAGGCCCTATTATGGACCGGCTGGCCAGTATGACCAGAAAGGAAGCAGAAGATGAGATCGGAGAATCATCTGGAACCCTGTAAACCGCTGTAAGACTTTTCTCTTCTTACTGGGCTACCGCTCAAATTGCTCATATTCGACTTTTTACAAACGTTAAAAACACCGTACATAAGAAAGTAGAATTGGCCTAAACTACATTAAGATATATTTTCAAAGTTGGAGCACCTGAGCAAATGTATGGGTCCAGGGTCCAGAGAAGGAATGGGCCAGAGAACCAGTAAAGATGGAAGAGAGGAGCCAGGGCCCAGGTGGCCCCCGCAACCCACAGGCCATCCTCCCTTTAAAACAAGGGAGCTACTCGGAAAATCCATGCTCCCCCGTTTAAAGAAGTAATGGAACATGCATTTGTAAGCATTTTCTTCCCACTTCCCCTCTCTATCATAAATTAGCAGTTTTTTCTATTTATTGTTTAGCTTCTGCCTAGTGACCTACCTCATTTCTTTGATTTTTATTCTGCCCTTCTGACCATGCTATAGACGATATCTGTTTAACCAGCCACACAGCCTCTTTGTCGATCCCCTCAGCTTGATCTTCTTGACCTCGCCCTTAGAGGTTCCTGTCATGGCCTCTGCTCATGACCTTTGCCCCCTACTGCATCTCCCTTTCACATCTTCCTATCACTCCATGCTCTTGACTTGGTCCCTGTAGTCGACTGTTGGCTTGATGTCTTGTGATGAACCACACCTAGAAATAGTCCTAAGATAGGCCATGTGACTTGCTTTGGCCAATGGGCCAAATTAGCAACTAGGAAGCAAGCAGAGGATCCATTAGTGCTAATACAATGAGGCTTACATTCTGGAAGTTATCTGCTGTGCAGTAAACTTGCTGGGACCACACTACCTGAAGAATGAGATGCCACCTTGGATGCCAGGCCAAGCCAAGCTCCAAGTGGAAGGAAGCCATGTGACTTCGGGTGAAGCAGAAAAGCTATCCTGCTAAGCCTGTTCAACCCTCAAACTCATGGAAAAATAATAAATACTGTATTTGCTTTAAGTCACTAAGTTTTGTGGTATTTTATTACACAGCAATAGATAAAACAATTTCTATCACATCTGGTCCAAAACTTGTTAGTTCCAGACCAGTGAGGGACCCACTTCTGTGGTAGCCTCAGTTTCTGTGTGTCTAAATGCTTTCATCAAGACCTGCTGACCCAACTGCACCTGAACCTGGGCTGTTACAGGCATCCGGTTTTGGACAGTTTGGTATCTGAGCAGGAAACAAATTGAGAGAAAACTGGGTGTGCAAATACTCATTATTATCATGCTGCGTTATGACTTCTGTGCCACTCTCCTCATTCATTCCTTGGCCTATGTTATATGCTGAGTCATTGTTTGGAAATAAATTTGTATTTGCATTGTCTATCAGCCAGGGAGCACAGCACCTATGGTTTCCCTTCATAAATGCGCTCTTTATAATAGTGTTTCTTTTGTCTTGCTTTCATCTTCTTCACATCCTTTAGGGTGAGAGATTGTTGACAGTTTTATTATTATTATTATTTAAAAGTTAGCTGCTTAAAACAAGACTTAGAAGTTTTACATTTAGTTCCGGAAATACTGGAGAAAAACTGATATTTTACTTTTCAGTAAGAGTTACGTTCTATTTTGAAGGGCTCCTTACAAACTCAAGCTAATAAATTTATTTCTGGTGCACTAAATATGCAGTAAAAAGCTCTGGAATTTTACAGGCATGGCCTCCATTTGAAAACTGGTCATGCCGTGGCCTGAGTGGTGGATTACTGAGATAGTGACATAGCTGGTGGGAAAGGCTCTGGGCTGTGAGCATCACGGGTGCGGAGGTGCTTGGTCTGGTCCACCCCTATATTCTCAGCCCTAGGCACAGTGCCAGACACAAAGGTGTGCTTAATAAATAAGCAAGAGTGAATGGATTATCTTATCAGGAATTTGGTGCCTTGGAAACGATGTTCAATTTCTCGTAGGAAACCATACATCTTGATAAGTAAAAAAAAAAAAAAAAAAAAGAGCAAAGAAGCCTCCGCTCCAATGTGGTAAAAACACATTCAGTACCCTCTTTCAATTCCTGTGTCAAGTTCATATGAACAAATGAACTCGACAGAAAGAGGTCCAAGTCAGTGAGAAATGAATCGCGTGCACACTAACTATGCATTTCATTTAAAATTTGAAAGTGAAGGCGAAATGTTGAAACCAAGAGATTTTTTTAAAATATCATTTTCTGATTTAAAGTAATATGTTTGCTTTAGCTATTTTAGAAAATACAGATCAGTAAAAGTAAACAAAATAAAAACTACCTCCCAAAACAAAAAAAATAAATTGTCTATCCTAATTATGTACAACGAAACCAAGATTATAATATTTTGAAATCTGCTTTATTCTGTTACCAATATAGCATGCATAACTTTTTATTTTGTTAAATATTCTCCTATGTTATAATTTTTTATTGTTGAATTGTATTATTTCACTCCCATGTGAGTACTAATTTTTTTAGCTAATTCTCTAATTTTGAATGTTTATAACTTTCTTTCGCTATTATAGAATAGTGTTATAATAAACAGAGTTGTAGATAAATTTTTGCATACATGCGTGATTATTTCTCAAGGTCAAATTCCGAGAAATGGATTTCCTGAGTTAAGTGATATACATTTAAGTCTTTTGACACATATTGTTATGCGTCAAAATATTGTACCTCTTTCTACGCCTCACGCTTAGCTCTTAGACATTCATGATCACTAATTATTATTATAGTTTTTGTTAGCTTTGTATAATAAATAAGAATAATAGCTCATATTTGAAAATTCTCTGATTATTAGTGAGAGTGGGCATTTTTTAAATTATTGATGAGATTAGGAATTTTAACATATTTGGATACTGTTTATGTATCTTCTTTTGTTAAGTGCCATACATGTCCAATGGCTATTTTTTCTACTATAATATTTTCCTTTTATGTATTACATAGGAATGATATTGACTCCTTGTCATACAATTTGCAAATAGTTTGCCTATGCGGTCAGTTTTCTTTTAACATTGTTTGACACAGTTTTTTTTTTTTACAGTAAATATTTAAATTGATCTCTTTTCTCCTCATAATTTCTGCTTTTGATGCTATACTTAGAAAGGTCATTTGCGCTCCCACACTTAAAAAACATTCACTTATATTTTCTATTTAGTGATATTGTGGTTTCTTAATTTTTTATTTTACATTGAACTTTTCTGCTCTTTAACATGTCTTTCCTTATACTTTCTTTAGTTTTCATTTGCCATAGTTTGCCAATTTCTTGAAATGGATGCTGAAAATATTAATATTTAACCTTTCTCTTTTTCTAATATGTGTATTTAAAGCTATCTATTGTTCTTTAAGCATGGGTTTTAGCTGTATTCCAGAAGTGTTAGTATGTATTACTTTTTTACCATTCGAAATATTTCCGAATTTCCATTGAGATTTCTTCTTTAACCCACAGGTTTTAAATTTATGTTTTAACATTTCCAGATATACAGAGGATTTCTAGTTAACTTTAAAAAATAATTTCTATCCTGATTCCACTCCAGTCAAAGAATTGATTTGATATGACTTCCATCCTATAACATGTGGACAATTTTTGTTTCTGTTCCACGTACCTTTTGTCAGTTGTTGGATACACTGTTCTATTTATGTCAATTAGATTAAATTTATTAATGATCTTGTTTAAGTTTTTTTTTTTTCCCTACTTCTCTCAGATACCTAGAGAAATATATTACTATCTCCTATAATGATTGTGGCGTTTTCTGTTTCAATGCTCTGTAAAATGTGGATTATTGGCCAGTGTTACTCTGCAAACTGTTACTTGTTTAATAGTACATATATAGAAAATGAAATAAGCATTTAGCAACTTTTATAGCAATTTGATATTGCTGTAACACCCATGCATGTGATAAGTAAACATATTTTGTGTTTTTTTTAATTTATTTTTTTATTAACCCTTTTTACTGTAGTTTTATGGAAGTATTCATCTGTAACAGATTAGAAATTTTTAAAATGTTCTTTCAATGTTTGCTTTGTATACTTTGCATCTATGTTATAAGACATACAATCTTGGAAATGCAAAATTTTCCCAGTAAAATGAACATTTTATTATCGTAAATTGTCTCTCTTTATCTCCAGTAATACCTTTTGCCTGAAAAATCTACTTAGTGTGATGTTAATATAGTCACTCTAACTTTCTTTTTCCATCCATCTCTATATCTTTATACTTTAGATGAGTCTTTTATAAGTTGCATATAGTTATTTTTTAAATCCTGCCTGACAAACCTTGTTTTTAATTGGAACATTCAGTTCACTTATATTAAATGTAATTACTGATATGTCTAGATTTAATTCTGCCATTTTATTATTTACTTCCACTTTCCCTTCCTGGCCTATATTCCTTTCTTCTCCTTTCTTGCCCATTTTGGACTTAGTATTTTTTTTATTATTTTATTTCCTTCTCCCATTAGCTTGGTAGTTTTATACAATTTTGCTCTTCTGTTTCTACTTACCTTTGTGATTACAATATGCATCCTTTACTTATCCAAGTCAATATTGTTTGGTATTTTTACTTTATTCCAAGAACTCTAATGCATGAATTTTAGAACATTTTAACTCTACTTACCCCCTCATGACTTATGTGTCCCTCATGTCGTTTGCTTCTCTCTATATGTTACACCCCGATACATTAGTGTTATAGTTTTATACAGTCAATAGTCATTAAAATTAGACCCATATTCACCCTTTTTGTACTCTAGTCCTTTCATTATGAGATAATTTTCTTCCTGTGTAGAGAACACCCTACAGAATCTCTTTAGTATTGGTCTGATGGTAACATAACATATCTCTTACGTCTGCTCGGCTACATTTAAATTTCTAGATTGACAATTATTTTCTTCCAGCATTTTGAAGATACCATTTCAAAGGTAAGGAGACGATAGGTAAAATGGAATGATCTCCTGTCACAAAAGATGAAATGTGAGAATGGGAGTACCAGGCAGCTCTACACAAAGACCCTTTATATGAGAAAAGTTAAGGGATGCATCAGAGCAGATAGCCCTAGATGCATCTGTCTGCAACAGGCATGGCCTCAGGTCAGAACAGGGTTCTCGTCTATCATGACTTCTATAACATCAGCAGGAAGTGGATGTCAGGGGCCCCACAAACAGAAGAGAAGGTGGCAGCAGCAATAGGGGACTTCATAAGGCTTTGAGAATATCAGAGACTGGGGTATAGGCATCTCTCCAGGAAGCCAGGCCAGGGCAGGAAGGGAAGAAGGGATGTTATGTAGTTCATGTTCATGAACACATGTGAGACACCTCCTGGAAGCAGCTGGGAGTAGACAGAGCGGACTTTCTAGGAGAGTAGGCTAGAGGGTCTTGTGTTAGTTCAGATCCTCCAAGAAGCAGATATCACATCAGTGTTAGATGTGCCAGAGACTGATTGAGGGCAATGTCTGTGGAGGAAAAAGAGAGGTAGTCAGAGATGAAAGGAATATCTGACATGTATGAAGGAGGAGTAAGTAGGAAGAGTCTCGGACTTCAGGCCAGTTTCTCAGAAAATTTCGGACAGGATGATGGGAGTCCTTGAATCAACATCTTCTGGTTGGGGAGTCCCATGTTCCGCTCTGCTCAGGAACTCCGTCATGCTCAGTAACTGGGAGCAGCCCTGGGAAACACAGTCATGATACATACGTGACAGTCGACCCAGAAGGGAAGAAGTTGGAGCCATTGGACAGTCATGCTCCCATGGCAAGAGATGTGAGCAGTTCATCTTTGTGGCTGCCACAGTCCTTACTAGCAGATGAGGCCAGCACAAAGAAATATCATTTGATAGGTCTGCAAAGCCACATTTTTAACCCCAGGCTTGTGTTATATATACAGAGAAATTTGGGTTGCGTATAGTTACAAATTTTAAAACTCTTTGAAGCTTAAAGAGTTATACTTAGTTATCTGAGCTCCTTTATCCAGAACTATGTCCTATTCCCTCACAATGACGGTTAATGTTGGTGCATCTATAGTAGATAATTTTAGACGGCATGGAAGAGGTTCTGGAATTACCAATGACTTGCGCAGAGATGGTCAGAATGAGAATTTCTGGCCTCAGAATATCAAAAGATAATAGGTTATTTGCATTGCTCTAAATGTACATAGGATGGACTAGGGTGCTAAAGGTGAGGATATGTAAAGAAACCAACTAAAAGAGGGGAAACAAGCAGCCCCCTGACTCCAGCTGCTCAGCTGTATAAGGAATAGAAAAATGGCTTTGTGAGACTTCAGAACTTTGATGAGAGGGTTTTAAGAGACATGTGTACTTGCAATGATGCCGTTTGTCAGGACTATCAGTTCAAGAATGATTTGTTCAACTGGTGCTTCAGCCACATCAGGTTGAGCCTGTTTACCAATACAGAACACCTAGGGATTACCCCTGGAAAGTGCGAGAGGTAAATATAGGACAGGGAAAAGGAAGTGCATAGGTGGTGGCAACTTACTGAACTTATTATGTCAAGAGGTGATGACAGCCAAGAATATAAATAGCATGGCTATTTTTTTTTAATTGTTATAAGAATTTATTTGAGCCAAACTGACAACATTGCTAGGAAGCAAGATCTCAAATACTCCCTAAATGGCATCACTATTTAAAAAGTTTAGATAAGTTGGTGCTTAGCAGCTCACTAGCTATGATTTGGGAGTGACCTTCTTTGGTCTTTTGAGAGTGACATCAGAGAGACTGTCCTGTTTGTCCCACAACAGTATCTACTGGGGACTCTGTGAAAGCCAGATTGCTGGACCAGATGTATAGTGGTTCTAATTTAAATATTCTCAAGTGACAGAACGCAATATGTATATATATATATATGGTGGCATTGTTAACCAATGCCACCATAATCTATCTATCTATCTATCTATCTATCTATCTATCTATCTATCTATCTATCTATCTATCCATGTATTCTTAAATGAACAAATTAATGTGAGGAAATTCTAAGGAACTGTTAACGTCTCTAGTTGTGCTAGTTCAGATCATCGAACTTTTGCTGGTGTTGCAGTTCTCTTCCTTCCAGAAGCCATTCCATGAGCACCACCCTGACACCCTGACGCCTTCATCTGCCAGCTCTAGAGGATTCTGGCGCCCACCTCTCATGCAAGGTACTGAACCAGAATGTGGATCATCTAGAGGTACAGAAGTTGTTGAAAACTTTTTCAAACACATGATCTCAACTCATAGAAATGGAGTAGCATTTGAAGGGATGATGGGGAGAGGATTGGGAGTTGAGGACAGACAGCAGGTGACTTGTGCCCATCCTCCTTCTCTGTCCCCACTGAAGTTTCTGAGTCCTCTCTTCAGGACATGATTTGAGTACCACTGTGGCAAAGAAATCAATGTATTTAGGGTTGGACCTGATGATCAGTGACACCTACCCAGTCCTAAGACGGCCTGTTTGACTACATAATTACAGAATGTCACACCACACATGGTAATCAGAGTTCTCTGGTGAATTTAAATAAACTTTTCTAAAAGGCTCACCTGGATAGATCATGAGCTTTGGAGTCAAAAGATCTGGGTTCTAGTCTTTTTTTTTTTTTTTTTTTTGGCAGAAATAACACAAGTCTGCTAACTGCCCACTGCTGCAGTGGGAAGTACTAGGAACAGAGTGGTGGAAAAAGAGGGTGAAAAATTAAGGGGCAGGAAGGGGCAAGAGGAGCATATTCTAAAATATTTTTTTTTCCTTGAGAGAATAAATAGACTAAAAACACAGAAGCCAAATTATTTAAAGTAAAACCGATTGATTCTTAAAAGAACAGTGTTAAATGTTGTCAAATCAAAAGATAAGGTCTCTTAGCACTGCAACTGTCAGAGCGTATCAGCTGATCTGTAGAATTCCTGGATGGAGAAGTGGGAGGGCACTGAGTGAAACCACAATGGGTCAAGCTGCTATTGCGAAGGTGGGTTCAAAGAGCCAGAATCCAGAGAGCAAAGATGCCCATGTCATCTTGCCCTTCCACATGAACATTTGCCTCTTTGAGACTCCAGGTAGTAAAAGCAGGTAAACTTGCTTAGTCTCCATACAATAAAATGGGTTATGGAAGACAAATCTTGGAATAGGCATGGCATCCAAGAAGACTGTGTGGGTCCATATCAGGTTTTTTAAAGCTCAGTTAAATCATTTATAATAGTGAAAAATTAAAATCCATCCAGATAGACATCGGTAGGGAAATGCTACATAAGTTATGGTACCCATCAGTGAGAGACCTCTGGGATGGTGCACTGGGGTGAGTGGAGTAGATTTGCCTACCTGTAACACAAGGTTCTGGTTAGATAGCTAGTTGATGGTAAGTGTGGCTTGTGGATGGTGTGGAGCCGAAAGGTGGTTAGTATGACTTGTTATTAGCAGACACATACATACCCATCCTCTAACCAACACACACACACCCAAAAGCTAAGTTCTTTCTTGGTTTTCTTAGTGATGTCCCAGTTCCCCAAGGCCTGGGTTCTAATTTTGACTCTTACACTTACTAACTTTGTGACTTTGGTGAATAATTTCTCTAAGTCTCAGTTTTCTGGCTTTTATAATTGGGAGAATAACATCTTCCTCAAAGAATGGCAGGGAAAGAAAGTGACATACCCATGCTGTCTTGTCTGGGACGAGACAGTCCTGCTCACACAGACATTCCCCAGCAGCTCTCATCTGATCTTCTGACACCCTTGTGTACCTTGATTCCCAACACTCTTACAGGGCTCCTGTCTTTGACAGCCCACTTTATACAAATCATTGCAGCCCAATGCCAGTGTTTCCTGGGACATAATCCTGATATTCACCCCTTGACTCACCCTACCACGACTGTGGATAAGGACGTGTGGGCACTCCTCAGGCTGACCTTACAGGCAGGACTCTGGCTGCTATGGAGCGGGGTGGAGGTGGGCCTGATGCCCTAAGACTTGCTTGGTTTCTGACCTTGATCAGAGTCAGCCTTCCTATTGGGGCTTGGGTTCTGGGTCCTACCTAAGCTAAAAGAACATACAATCACTTCACTCTCACATCATAAAACCTTCTGCCAGTCAAATTCAGGTAGCCCAGATCCTCACCCCAAATACGCATCTGTCCTGACCATAAGCTACTGGGAGGAATCTTCAGGTATGCAGAGGATGGCATGCATGGTGAAGACCAGACATTAGCCAGGACTAAGGGTAAGAACACAGGCTGGGCTCACCCCAAAGAAGTCCTGGCTGCACAGAACATGCAGAAAGGCACCAAGGAGAATCCACTCCAGCCACGAGCATGGAAGGCAACGGGTGCTACAAGCAGAGTCAGGAGACCTGGGATCCTGTCATGGCTCAGCTAGAATCCAACTGTCACCATACTGCTTGATGTACTCATTGGTAAAATAAAAAGTTTGGATGAAGTGATCCCACGGGCCCTATAGATTCACAAGAAAGAACCTATGAATACAGGGCTTGAGTTACATGCGTTATTTATTCCCTAGCGACCCACCCATATGAGCAGATGGGAGAGCGGAAGGAAAGCCAAAGCTTCCAATCCGGTTTATTTGTGAGAAGAGACCCTCATTTGTTTAGAAATTGAGCGGAAGCAACACCTTGGTCTTATCACTATGCTCGATGATACACCACTGATATCTCTTAACACATGTTCTTGTAATTCCTGATCTCAGGAGATAGGTTGCCTTCTGTTCATTGTGGAGAAGGTAGCAGAAGTGAAAGGGTATGGGTAGGGACTAATAGGGAAAGCAGGTTTGTCAAGCCCCATCACTGAGGACCTTAGGTAATTTAATCTGGGGTATATCAGATAAGCAAACAAATCTGTTAATGGTAGGAAATGGAGTCTAGCTCTGCCAGCTAAGAAGAGAGATTGGGCCAGATAGTAAACAGCCCTTTTCTCTGCAGAGATCATCGTTTTTCTTTTCTTGTTGATAAAGAAGATGAGACAGGCATATGAATTTTACCTGGAACATAAGGTGGTTTTGTAGCCATGTGTTCCAAACGTCAAGAGGCCTGACGGGAAACAAGAACAACAGAATCTGGCAGAGAGAAAGTGGGAAAACAAAAAGCAAGGATCTCAGGGAATCTGAAGGAGAGAATCAAAGAGGCCAGAACACATGTTACTGCCTGGGCTCAGCATGGAAGACTTTGGGGCTGGAGGAGTTTCCACAGGGATCACCCTCTGCCATCGTCCTTGACTTTGCACCTTGTCTCTCTAACTTATGAGATGAATTTCATGACAACTCCAACTTATTTTACCACCATTTGATCAAATCACTTAATGTGAAAATTTCCTATACTGAATATGCCAAGTATGCATCTTATACCAGGCTTCTTGTGTTTCAATTTGTCTTCAGAATATTTTTGGCAATCAAGGAACCAAGGAATAATAATAATAATAATAATAATAATAATAATAATAATGATAATAATAATAATAGCAGCGAAGTGCTAGAAACTCTCCCAAGCACTTTAGAATATTTTTTCACTAAATTCTTACAATAGCCCAGTGAGGTAAGTACTATTATTATCACTATTTTACAGTTAAGAAAACTGAAACTCAAAGAACTGACGAAATTTACTCATGGTTGCAAGGCTACTCGATGGTGAAGCTGGAACTCCTACCCAGAATTATTTGCACCCACATTCATTTCTTAGTTAATATGCTACACAATGCAGCCAACAGCCAGGAGCATTTAATGAGCACTCACTAATTCTCAGACCTCCCAAGATCTTCTCTTCAATTATCTCATTTAAATACTCACAGCAGCCCACACACAGGTACTATTACTGAAATCCTTTTTTAAGTTACTGTTATTATTACAGAAAAAGACAGTGAGACTTGAGAGGTTCAGCAACCCTCCCAAGGAATCCAAGCGGAAGATTTGGGATGCAACCCCAGGCAGCCTTACAGGCAAGCTCACGCCATTAACCACTAACTTAAACCTAGAGTTAAACCCTCTGACTCACTGACCCAGTGGTACATATATTGCGTGTTGTCAATAATGTGAATTTCCAGGGTAAATTCTACCTGTTTGTCAAGTTCAATCTTCTATTTTAACTGCTCGGGGCCGTTCCCACGGGAGTACTGTTTGGCGCCTGGTTGATCGCCAACAGTTTGGATCTTCGGGTAGTTTCAGGTCTCTCGCATTCATGCTTAGGCTTGAAATATTTATTGCACAGCACCACTAATTTTCCAGACAAAGGCAGTTCTTCCTGTGTAAATAGAAGAATGATGAGCTTTATTCCCTCCCCCCCACCCCCACCCCGCCCCACCGTCCTGGAGAACTTTGTCTAAACCCTCCTAAAATGGATATGCGGCCAACCTCACACTTACCTAGCTTCTATTTCCCATCCTGCCAGGACATGAGCCCTATCACTGGGAAGGGCCAAGCTCTCAGAGCAATGCCGGCTACCCTGAGTCAAGCCTCTGTGCCGTGAAGAGCTTTAGAATTTTCTAACTGGAGACCTGCACTCGACTGAGTTCTAATCTGCTGCGGGGCTCCCTTCCCTGGCGCAGCGTCGCCTTGCCCCTTCCAGGTCTCCTACGCTTTTGAAAAGGCCCACCAAAGCGTTTCTAATGTCCACCTCCATTTCCTGCAGCAAGTTGGGATGTAGGTTTCCTGGAGCTTTATCAACACGAAGAATCTCAAGCCATTCTGTGGTAATCTGCCCGCTTCCCAAATCCTCCTCATCAATCCACCATAATGTGATTCCTGATTGAGAAAATATCATTTCCGTACAAATGAATGCAGGGAGCTCCAAGGCTGTCATAATTTCTTTGTCCTTATCTCCTGTATAACACATTATCCTTTGCCATTTGAGGAAGAAATTCCTTTTACGGCCTTAATTTTTTGTTTGTTGTTGTTTATGTCCCCTTGCATACTTGAAAATGGCCACTTTCATCTTTCGTTCTATAACTCTGTTTTGTCTTTTTGAACCAGGACTTGGCCAAAGCTTTAATTTGCTCATCTGTCTAGTAGTTGGACTAGATCAGGGCCAGTAACCTCATTCTGTGGGCCAGATAGTAAGTATTTTAGGTTTGTGAGCCATACGGTCTCCATGGCAACTACTCAAATTTTTTGAATTGTAATTCAAAAGCAGCATATTACAATAAAACTTTATTTATGGGCACTAAAATTTAAATTTCACATAATTTTCACCTTTCATGAAATATTATTTTTTTACAAACTACATAAAAATGTAAAAGCCATTTCTAGCTTGCGGCATGCACAAAATCAGGCAGTGGGCCAGATTCGGCCCCTGGACTAAACGATTCTAAATTTCCTCCTTATTCTAAGTATCATGGCATTTCAGAACTAGGGGGACCCTTAGAAGCCATCAAATCCAGGTGTCGTATGTGCCACTGAAGGAAAAAGTGGCCCACAAAGTCAATGTGACAGACCCCTGCTCACACAGTTGGTGTATTGGCGGCAGTGCAAGACTATAGTTCAACTCTGTTGGAGCTCACTCTGGGCCACCCCACCACTTTGTCCTGCCTGCAGCTTGTAAACATACATGCTGTGTTCCACTTATTAACAGAATGAGATCATTTTCCAGAGTCATAAATTTGGGGACCGCTTTTTACTCTGCCTGGAAATAGCATTTTATATACTTGTATTTAAGTAAAAACATGACTGTGAATACTTGATTTGAATGAACATATAAACTATTCACTTCTATAAAACACTAAAGAATTTGTGTAGTATATATGCTTTTTGTTGTTGTTATAATTAAGGCCAAATTATTCAACTGCTTAAATAAACTCAGGGCAATGTGCAGATACCCAATATTTGTGATACTTGAACTAAAATAATAAAGTAAATTTATCTGGAAAATTTAGGATAAATTGGGCTGAAGTATTAAATAGCAGAATAACCACATATATACACACACGCACCAAAGGAAAAATTTTGATTTGTGCCTCTAAAGACTGGTGAAATTAAAATAAATAAATTTTAATGAGCCAGGTATAGGACATGTTCCTTCTACTCTCCAAGGAGCCCTACAAAATACTAATGACGAAAGACTTGTTTTGGTAGCAAGACTGAGTCGATCACAGTGCAGCCAACTTAAAATATAAGGCACTGTTTTAAAATGTATCGCTCACCATTCAAAGAGATTGGCCAGGCAATAAGATGGATCATAGAAAAAGCCTACATTTTTCCCTTATTATCTGCTAAAAATAGATAAAGTTTTTTTTGGAGGGGCGCGCACGCGCGCGTGTGTGTGTTGGACTGGGGACTGAGCAGTTGCTTTAAAAAATCAATCCATGCTTTTACTTCCTTTGACCAGGAAAGTGAGAAGCAGGAGTTGGAATAAGAAGGAATTTCATTTAAAAAACAGCCCATTAAGATAAGTTTCTAGGAGGATAGGGAAGGGAAGAGGAGGTGGCCCAGAAAGAGAAGACTGCTCCAGCAATTCCCATCTGGAACTTTGTTTATACTTCCTGAATCTTCACACTATGTCTGCAGTTTCTTAACTTTCAAGAGAGACTCTGCCTTAGCAGCCAGTTCTGGCAAGTGTTATCTAGTGATCCAGGGAAAAACACAATTGCAAAGATATGAGAGAAACCTCTAGTAGCTTTTCAGATGGCCCACATCTTTCCATAGTCACCTTGAGAATTGCAGGCCCACTCACCTTTCAGAACACTTCCTTGAACCTATCTGTACTCACATCTGGGAAGAGGAATCGAAAGTTTTAGCAGACGCAGCCCCAAGTGATGCGTACTCAGCTGTTCACCTACCAGACATAAAGCTGACATCCTAACTAGCCAGGCCTTGGTAATTCAAAGGCTTAGTGAGATGCACTAAAGCTCCCAGCCAAGAGGTCCACCCTTCTATGTGGAAGCTGATCTTGCAGGTGCTAAATCATTTCTTCCTATTCCTCATACCTTTCGGGAGCTCAAGGCTTCATCTCACAAAATAAAGGGATCCCAGTTTATATTTTGCAGAGTAGAAAATAAATGGCTTACCCTTTCTTCTAAGGTAAAGAGGCCCTTGGCTTTGGTTTATCATTTAAAATGTGGTAGCTCACCTTCCTCGTTACCTTAACCACACACACTACCCAGTCCACACCTGGAAAGGAGAATCTGGGCATCTCATGTTCGCTCGGTCAGAAATCCTGGGCTGTCTCACTTTCTGCTCAACTAGCTCTGTTTGACCCTTAACCTCTCAGTGTTGTCTTCCTTTTCCTACCCATTTCTAGAGTTTTATTTGTTTGATTATTCCTTTATTATTCATTCCTACCACCAATGCTGGGTGCCACCATGTGCAGGCACTGTGCTAATACTGATGGAGAGCACTATAAGGGAGGTTCTTATGCACTTGAAACTTAAAGTTTAGCAATGAACAAGACAACTGAGAGACAATTACCTAGGTACTTACATCCTTCGATGTGGTGCATGCTCTGATGGATATTAGCTCACTACATGTTTATAGAGAACCTACTTCTGCCAGGCTGAGTTCAAAATGGCAATCCTAAAAGGACCTCTCTCACCTCTATTTTCATGGAGACAGACCATTAATCAAACAATCATACTCATGAATGCTACAATTACAATCTGAGTATGCAACAGGGGAATCTAAGAGTCTTGGGAGTCAGGGGTGGCTTCTGGGAGGAAACAGCATTGAAGCAGTGACGTGAAGGGTGACTGACTAACTTTGGCTTCTCTGCATATACCCAGTAGTGTGTGTGACCCTGGGAACCCCTCCATGAGGCAATTTCTGCACCCGCCTTCTGCTGGTATCTGGACTTGCCAGGAACTACTCAAACCAATCCAAACCCTCCCTTAATGCATCGAGCATCAGTCCATGTGGCCAGCATCCTGGGTCCCTAACAGTGGTTACCCAATACATGGAACATCCAATTGCTTCAGATATGTGTACCACTTAACACAGAGCCTACATGTAATAACTACTCATTAATATAATATTTAATATAAAGTAAGTTCTTTACCAATTAGCTCTGGTCCGCTGTGGCTGGGGGTCTCTTCTCACATGATTCACTAATTCCTTTGCTCTCCAGGGAGAATTTATTGCTAATATGCTTCTATATGCCTTAGCTAATTACTATTCAGACACAAGGTCAACAGTAAATATATATATCTTAGTTTCTGGAGTGGAGGGTCTCATTTCTTTGGTAAACGTAAACCCGTAGCAGCCATGCTTCCTTGGCCTCTGATTGCCCAGGCTGGAAGATTAAGCTGGAGGAACACATGTAGTTCGTTGGATTTGTAACCCTAGAAAGCTCGGGAGTGAGCAGGTGTGGGAAGTGTGGCTGCTCACTGAGGCCGGAGCTTGGGTCACAGTCCACCTTCTCTTGGCCCCACTTTTTCTTTTCTCACTCTCCTAAAGCACCGGCTGGGCTCGGTGAGCTAACGTTCCGAGCCTAGGAACATGAAGTTCTTGTTCTAGATCTTCTCCCAGGGGGTCTCTGAGCAAGCCAGTGAGTGACCTCACCTGGAAAGAAGAGTCACAGGACAGCCCTGAGACAACATCCTGAGAGGCAGAAGAGAATCCTCATTAAGATGATTTGGAGGCACTTAGCAAAGATGAAGTTCAGGGTCAGTGTGCCATGTGGTTCCTAATAAAACCTTTGGAACTTTTATGGGGAGAGTTGTTGAAGAAGGGTGAGGTGCTGGAGAGAAGGGCTGGGGAGGAGGCGAGGGAGGGCGGTGACCTGTGTTCACTGAGAGGACATGGCTCACCCAGCCTTTTCATCCATTTCGCAGCTATTTCGTGGCAATTCTTGAGTTGACTGACTCTTTCCTTCCTTTTAGGCGTAAGGTCTGTGATGACTCCAGTGGCTCCCCAAACTACCCAAACTGCTCAGTTTTGAGCTTTGGGAAGAATTGTTTTAAATTGTCTACACAATATAGCTACATTTTAGAAATAAAATAGAAAAAATTAGGGAGAAAACACATGACCCCATTAACCTGACATTATTACTGTTATCATTTTGGTGTATTTTTCTTTTTCAAATGCAGTTTTTTATACTATATAATAATGTGCATTAAAATTAGTGTCTCATTTTGCTTTATGTTTCTATCTAGTCTTCATAATCAATTTGAATGGCTAGATACTATTCATTGAAAGAACAGATGATATTTACCTTAACTGTTCCTATGGCTTTATATTTCCTTGCATCCAGTTTTTCCAGTAGTGAAATGATACTGGAGGGAACATTTTTGTACAAAATCCACAGTATAGTCCTAGAAAAGTGCCTGATGACTCACATGGCAGAGTAGCTTTCTGCTAATGGCTAGGTAAAATAAACGATGTCCTCTGGGGTATCTATACTGAGGCTAACTGCACATCTATCAGGCAGTGATGCTATCGTAGATAAGACTGTCTTGGATCCTGGATTTGCAAAGTCACCTGACTCATTGTCATCTTTACAATCATCTGCTTCCTGCTCACCAGTCTCTGAACTCATGGTAGATGGAAGGTGGCCACCGCTTAGCTCCTGGATTCAAATCACCATTCGAAAGACATTCCAGACTGACCTCTGCCTCTAAATCCCGACTCCAAATTCCAGAGAGAGGGAATCTGTTGACTTCATTTAGGCTTGATATGTCTCTTGTCTCTTCTGTCAAATATAGGCAGAGAAGTAAAGTCACCTAGGACCCCCTGGAGGCCTATTCTATTGCTATTATGGGTGATTTATCCCTGTCCCTATCCAAGGTCACCCCCTCCTATTATGCCCCGTATCCTACTCCTGGCTTCTCAAGGACACGACTCCTGCAACTATGCTCTCCCTCTGATTTCCGCTCACTACTCTTGTCATTTTGTTTTTCAGCAAACAAACATGTTTTAGTTTAGCTTCAGCTTAAAACAATGACAAACCTCCTTTTGGCCCCAGTTGTTCTCTATTTAATTCTCAATCTCTCTGCTCCTATTGACTGATAACATTATCAAAGGAATTATCTATACTGCTGTCTTCATTTCCTCATCTCCATGTTCTTCCCAGTCCCTTCAGTTAGATTTGCCTCTTTCCAGTTTCACTCAAATTGCTTTGGTTAAGGTCACCAAGATCTCCTTCTTGGCGCATCTGTCTTCATTTAAGGCAAACTTTCAAAAATATTTCAAACAGTTGACCACTTCTTTCTTGAAACATCCTCTTCTCTTGAATTTGAGAATACCATATATACTAGATGCTCTGGTGTGCTACTCAGATCCCCCTGGCAGGGCAAGGAACTCATTCCTCCAGTTGGCAGGTACTTTGGTGGCTGATAGCTCAGGGCTCAGGCCATTTCCAGGAATTGCCCTCGGATAGACAAACTGCCTTTCCCAAACAAACTTACGCCCCTTGCCAGGGACAGTCCATATGTAAGTACTGGTTGACATGAGGGTGCAAAGTCCATACCCCTTGCTGCAATTTGAGACAACTTGAAAGGACTATCCCAGCTCCAGAGCTCCCGGTTGGAATGGACAGGCTGAGGCTTCTGCTGCAACAGCATCACTTTGAATTCCCCCCACCACCCAGTCCCATTTCCTTCATTTCCTTAAGATGTTGTTCCTGAGATCTCCCACATCTCCATCTCAGAATTTGTTTTCAGGGGACCTGACCCAGGATAACAAAGTGTCCTGGTTTTCCTTTTATCTCGTTTTCTGCCACCTAAGTTTCTTACAAGTTCATTCCTGTAAATCTTCATTCTTGATTTCTTTTCTCAATAACTTTAAAACTTTCTTCTTTTCTTCGTATTATCTGGTTGGTACGCTAGTGCCAAATAGAGAACTGATAAGATAGGTCCCAAACTAACAGTTCTCCTTAGAAAAAGCCACACTACCCAATGGCTGTATTCAATTTTTCTGATATCTAGGGAACAGATAAAGTGCAAGACAGATTTTACTCACTGGCCCAACTGAAATGAATGTAGCATTATTTATTGTTTCATAATTAGTTAAGTAGATAGTACTTACCCATGGATGCAAACCCGCTGGCCTGATACACAAATCAAACCAGTGATGGTGAAATTATGTGCATAGCTGTTATTTGTAAGTACATTTTATTCCTTCTCTTAATTTGGCTTTAAAATAAAGAAGAAAACGACCAAAAGTTTGGATTTTCAACAGCTGTAAACTTCCTAGTGGAGAAATAGAACACTTATTCTCAAAGAGCTTCACAAGCTGAGGCATCAAGAAGAAATTGTGGTCCTAGACCATTATATACAAATGAGATCATCTCGAAAATCAGAAAATATCTGCTACATGATGTAATGTTCACGTCATATAGCACATTAAAAGCACATGTACAACCAATGTTGATCTTTTGGTTTTGACAAATGTACCATGGTTATGTAAGATGTTAACATAGGAGAAGCTGAGCAAAGGGTAGGAGAAAACTCTGCACTAGCTTTGCAACTTTTCTCTAAATCTAAAATTAAAACTTTAAATACTATACAGTTTAATATGTAAGCCCAATCTGATTGGTTGAGAGGAAGTACCTAGGAGATGCTGAAATTGGATGTTTGGTGACTCCAGCCATTCAGAGTATAGCTATGAATACTGAAATCAGAGAAAAGGTCTTTGAGCAGCTGCAAGTTTTTATGAACTCCTAGGAAAGGCAGTTATCCTCAGGCCTGCTCACAGCAGCTGTGCCAAAGATACTGAAAAGACTGGAAGCTGCCAAGACATGTAGACTGCAGCAAGCAGTGCTACAGGAAAAACTGCTGAAAATGCACAGCCAGTTAGGGACATTTGATGTAGGGACAACCAAAATCACATACTCCTTGGAGCGTGACTGAATGATAATGCATTTCAATGGAGGGCATTTGTAATGAGGTTCTTGGATGACGAAGAAAGGTTAAAGTTATTTCAAGCTTAGGCAGGAATACTTCTTAGAATTTTCTGCTCATCTTTGCTCACACATCCCCCAACTCCTCCCAGGCGGAGATGTGGTAGAGAAGGAAGAGCCTGGGCTTTGGGGCTGATATCTCATGTTATCTGACCTTGGGCAAATCCCTTCATCTTTTTGTCTTAATTTCTCCATCTATAAAGTGAGAATAATGATAAATATCTTGCAAAGGTTGCGATGAAGATTCTCTTTTAGAATCTTTATAAAACATTTAGGAAATGCCTGGCACTCAGTGGGTACACAGACTTCAGGGAGGTAATGAATGCACATCTAACTGTGTAAGATTTAGAGTCTTGCCGTTCAGACCACCTTTCCAGCTGTGGCACTTGAGAGCTCCCTCTCCATTCCATCCCTGAGCACAAGATGGACTGATATGGGTCAGGTCAACAACTTTCTTAAGTCCCAGTGATTAGGGTGAAACTCGAGGTGAAGAGCAAAGAGGTTAGAAGCTCAGGAATCTTCATGGTCTTGGCTTGACCTTGTGTACTCTCCTCTCTGCATTTTCTTCCTTCCCCTTGAGGTTCCCATGAGGTTGGCAGCATAGATGGCTCTGGCTCTGCCATTGCCCTTTAGCTCCAATGTGGTGACGGGTTTCTCAGGCCAGCTCTGCTCTGAGCCTTAAGGAGAAGCACTCTCTCTGTAGATAAGCTTTTTTTTTTTGGATTAATTATTTCCGAACTAATCGTTTTAATGTAATAACAATAAGATCTGAAGGGCCAAGATCAGGGACCAAGGAAACTATCAGCCTGGCTTTAACCAAGGCCATTGGGCCTGGTCATTTAAAAGAGTCTTCCCTGCTCCATGAGGTCCATCCTCAACCATCAGGGCCAAAGGCTCCGAGTGGTCTTTTGAAATTGATGCCTGGAACAGGATCTCATCTGCAGTGCTCCATCAGAATCCTCAGAGTAGGCACAGTGGAGGGTTCTCTTGTGATTAATGTGGCCCCTTGAGCTCCTCCAATGCACAGGCATTACTCAGCTCCCAAGAGGGGTGATATTTTCTTTGCTCTGGTTTTGAAGACCAGTCCATATTCCCGGTCCAGGTGGAGCCCTGGTTTATCAGGGCTCCCATATCATCCCCTATGCCTTGCCACAAAGGACCTGATCCCAGCCTCTTGCTTTATGTCTATGGTCCAGTGCCCTAGCAAGAAATGTATATCCTATGCCTCGGAAAGATATTTGTTCAAAATGACTCAATAGACAAGGGTTGATGGTCGAAGAAGAAAGTGTCAGATATTATGAAAATTCATGTATGCAGATATCTTATGGATCCAGACATAAATGAGCATACAGTAGCCATGCATATTTTTCCTCACTGTCCTCAAATAAGTTGACAATTTAGGAAAAAGCTGCTTTAGTTCAGCCTGTTTCTCTTCAAATCACCATTTCTTCCCCCATCTTACTTTGCTATTGTTGATTTTTTAATTCCCTGCTTTTACAACCCTACCTTACCCACCTCCCTCACTCACCTCCTTCCAGGACTTAAAACTGAGGAGATCAGTTATTTCCCAGTATACATAAAACCAGTTCTCAGCTGCTAGGCTTTCATTTCTGATCACAAATGTACAGCGTCTTTCCAGGTCTAGACATCCAATGATAATAAGTCATAAAATTTTGTTGACAGCCAGTGCTCTGGTTTGAAACACTTATTAAAAAGAGGGTAACATTTAAACAAACTGAGCCATGAAAGTGTGTCTTATCTCCTCTGGATGTGCCAATATTTGGCTCATTCTTTTTTTTGAGGTGTAGGGCACAGGTTCCTATTCATTTACCTCCCCTGGATCTGTCCTTGTCAGTTCCCACAGGTGTCTCCTCGTTAGGTTAGTGGCTTCCTCACGCCCTGCCAGCTCCTTTCATTGGCTCCTTCCCCTCAGGCTCACCTCCATGGTGTGACCCTCACCTCCCCTTTGAGCACAGTTGCTGAGACCTTCGGCCCCTAAGGATCCTCCTGCCATCACCCATCTTCACTTGATCAGCGGGTGCCATGATAACTAGTCTGGAAGAGGTGAGCGAAAGGACTTGTTTTTCACTCTCTCTTAGAGGCAAATGTGGATAGTGATGCAGGGAAATGGGAATTCCACCTCAGCCGAGCAGTGGGCAATCGTCAGTGCACACTGGAAAGGTGAAGCCAGCGAAAGGCTTTAGAACATCGAGCCCCACATGTGTAGTACGAACCTATGGGAAATTCTTAAAAGAAACACAGAGAAAGTGTTTGCTGTTGTTAAGATGATAAAAACAGGGCAAATTAAGAGAACACATTTGTCATTAGCATTCCTTTCTCCACAGTCCTGCATCCCTTCCTCACCAGGTTCAGAGCTCTAGCTCAGCTTCATTCTGCCCACCTTGAATGCTGGCCCTATAAGCTCCTTTTTACTATTGGGACAGAGAACCCTAACACCTGATAGTCCTCCAAACACAGGAACATATTAATAATGAGAATTTAAAAGATCCCAAGTGTTTATTTATTTGAATTAAATATGGACCAGAGAGGTGGGGATCAAGCCTTCCCAGCTACATAATTACTACATGCTGACTGTTACTGGGTTCTTGCATTCATGGCCCAGAGAGGGAACAGCTTAGACACATGCGGAGACATTCTGGGGTACTAAATCATCAGGGTGGGACTTACTGAATCTTTACTTATTTTCATCTTATTTCCCTAATTTTCAGATGCACGGACAGCTGAACAAAAGCAAGGTTCCAGGTGCTGAGGAGCTAAGTACAGCTGAAACACATCTCTGGCCCCGCAAGAAGTAGACATATGTGTTCATTTGAAAGTGAACAGTTTTAGCAAGAAGAACTCAAGGCAGGACAACTGCAGGAAGAGTGGGAAGGGGAATAACCAGAAGGAATGGGTATAAAGGAGGGATCTCTGCTCCAGACCATCCTGAGCCTGGCTTATAGAGTCTTAGGTTCTACCCGCTAAGTCTCCAGGGGTCCACGGGGGCAGGAGGGTGGGCTTGGGGAGAGACTGGACCCTAAGGCCTGCTGTGACTCCACGGGAGGCCAGCTGAAAGACACTAGGGTATTTTTCAAGAATATTCTATGTGAAAAGCTAAGCATCTCAGCAAAACGGCAACTCCATCCTTCCAGCTGCTCAGGCTAAAACCTTGCACTCATCCTTGACTCCTCTCCTTCTTCCACATCCCACTTTCAATCCATCGGCAAATTACTTTGGTTCTGCCTCCATGATATATACTGAATCTGACCGCTTCTTTCCATAGATTTATTGCTACCATGTTGTCCAAGCCACCATCATCTCTCACTTGGATTTTTGCAGAAACCTCCTAAGCTGTCTCCTGGTTTCCATCCTTGCCCCTCTACAGTCTATTCTCAACGCAGCTGCCAGAGGGATCATGTCCCTCCTTTGCTACAAATGCTCCCACGCCTTCCCTTCTCATTCAGAGGAGAAGTCAAAGTGTCACAGAGTCATGACCAGTCCAACCCAGTCTCACTGACTGATCTCTACCACCCCTCCTTCATGGCCTCATCAGCCCCCTTCTCATATCTTGAAGACATCAAGCACACTTCTGCCTGAAAACCTTTGCCCTCAGGATAAGACACTCTTCCCTCAGAAACCAACCCAGCTCCTCCCTCACTTCCTTCATGCCTCTACTCCAGTGCTGCCTAATCAGATACTTTCCTTACCACCCCCCTTTCCAGCCCTGAACCTGCTTTGTTGTTCTCCTTGGCACTTATCATTATGTGACATATGTATTTATTGGTTTGGTGGTCTCGGCCACAGAATGCCAGTTTCATGAAGACTTTGTGTACTTGACTTGCCACTGTATACCTCCAGGGCTGAGGACAGGGGCCACTCAGGAAATATGTTTGAATGGCCAAATGCATAGAAGTTAATTAGGGCACCATAAGGTACAGTGACACATGGATGCAATTTAGATCTAGAATTCTGGTTCTCAAGCCCTCCTCATCCATGGAATCCTTTCTTTAAGTAAAACAAAGGGGTTGAAGGAGGAGGGAGAGTTGAGGGATTAGAGGCCCATTTATGGGTCTCTCCTCCCACTCCCCAAGGAAGTCCCCAGTATACCCTGGTTGAACCTGCAAAAGTCTGAAGCGTGAAGTTTGAAGACTAGTGATCTAGGAGATAACTTTAATATTGTCACTGTTTTCAGTGGTTTAGAATTTGTTTTGCCCTTTGGCTACAGTTTGGGGCACATCTATGGATTCTTTTAAGATATTCTCTAATTAAATACCTTTACCTCGAGGAAGGTCACCCTCTTTCTGAGAAAACAGAATTTTCTTTGTAGTGACTGACTTTATGATGCAGTTTTCTGGAACACTATGTGGTAAAAAGCAGGGACTTCTTGTGATGGTATTTTGGGAAGGCATTGTTGGACCAGAATCTAGGAGAAATGTTTATACTTGACTTTTTGGTGATAGGTGAAGAATAAGAAACCAAGGTATTCATTTTCAAAAAAAAACTTTTATGAAGTGGTTATCTTGTGCCAGGCACCTCTAGGTGCTAGAGATTCAGTCAAGAACTAGACAAAGCCCCATAGAGCTTCCATTTGAGAAGGCCAGGCAGGTAGAAAACACACACATGGGTAAATGAACTGCTCATTTCAGATAGAGTTACAAGCTATAAAGAAAATAAATCAAGCCTATGTCATAGAGAATGACTGAGAGTTGTCACATAACCTAGACTTACTCACTATTTAATTGTCCAGAGAATTAACCAAGCTGATTTCTTCATCTCAAGGCTGAACAGTAAAATTTCATGTTTAGAATGAGCTGAAAGATTAAGTTGTATTCCTTATACTCATTTTTAAGTAAGAAAAGATAAAAAATAGTGTCGAGGTGATGGGAGGAAGGAATAAGGAAAAGATAAAACTATGTTCTAAAAAAATTTCTTGCAAAGTGAAGAAGATCTAATTAATCAGCGCATACCACTCCCAAAGAATTCCAACTCATCAAGGATTCATAGGACCATTAAAGTTGTGTCTTAATACTTTGCCTCTCTTTAACAGAGAAAATTCTGGCACATAACCTAGACTATTTATTTTTCATAAATACTGTTTTGATTTCAAGTATATCTCATTCCATAATCTAGTTCCTTTTGGATTTATAAATGGCATCCTAATCATTCACGGTCTTTATATAACTGAAAAGAAATTTGTCTGTGAAAGTGACACATTTGCAAAAGTTACAATATTTTTTAGATCAAAGTGACCCAATTTAATTCTAATTGATTCACCTTATTACTGACATCGAAAAGAATTCAAGACACATACTGGGCCATACCAATTGCTTCCGTTTTTCTTGATTAACTAATAAAAAAAAGTCATTCGTCTAGGTGTGAGTCCAATTAAATTGAGTGTGACGCAGGCAGGGCCTGCATGATTTAAATGTGATTCCCCTCCCATTTATATACACAGCTTTTAAAGTCAATGATAAAGGATGTGATCTGAGCTTAGGGTAGAACAAGATTTCCCAGAGCAAGTTTCTGCCATATTGGGGTCTGTGGAGAAAACCAAGTGCTTTGGCCAGAGTAGAGGCACTCTGAAAGGTTCCTGGATGTACTGGCACCAATCTAGGTAGACCACAAAGTCAGAACAGTGTCACCAATAAGATCTGGAGTTTTACAATGTGGTTCCAGTGGAGATGTCCGAGACAGGGCTGGGCATTGATTCATTCTCTTCTCCACCACCAGACACCCACATCATAATCGCTAACTTTTGAGTGCACACGAGGGTTCATTTGTTATATTCATTCACTCATGCAACTACCCTGCCAGGTATGTACCATTATCATGCCCATTTTGCAGACATGGAAATTGAGGGAGTTGGATAATTTGGGCAATCTCACATAATAGGAACTGAAGAGTTAGGATTCCAACTAGGGCAAGAAGCTCTAGAAACTGCATTCAGAAACACGACATCATAAAGAACTCCACTTTGACCTCATTGTATGTCTACATTTCTTGTAAAATTTTGTTAAAAGGGGAAAAAATTAGGTAGTTAAAATAAACCACTCCCTCCCCAAACAAGGTTTAAAGACCATCCACTTAGAGTAAACACGACATCTCTACCTAATACCTCTGTACCTTGCAAAGAGGGATAAACAGTAATCTCCACAGAGAGTCTATACCTTTGTGCTGGGGAAAAGGCTTAGGGCCTTCTCACTGAGCCCAGACACCTTAGATAATAATAATGAGGAGCATACAACGGCAATAATTAATAACACTAGCCATCATTTATTGAGTGCTTGCTTTGTACTAGGCATTAAGGCATTATGCTAGATACATTACAGGGATTATTTCAATTGAACATTCCCAAGCCTTTTGAGGTCAGTACTATTGTTGTTCTGAATTTTAAGAAGAAACTCAGGGGTAAGCCATGTGCCCTGCCCAAGACCATGCAGGAGTTCTAAGTGACAGATATTCAAATCTTCATCTATCTGATTGCAGAACCTGAGTCCTAAACCACTAAACTCTATACAGCCCAGGGTCAAACCAATCTGAAAGTCATGAGGAGTTGGGGGTCACTTAACTGCCTGAGGCAGAAACAGAAAGATATGAGCCTGCTAAGAAGAAAGTGGAGTGAGGGGACAGCTGTTTGGAAAGTATTCATCAATCCATTAATTCATTCTATTATTCAACAAATATTTCTTGCATTCTCACTATTTGTTAAGCTAAGCTAGTTCCACTCATGAGCTCTTTAATTCGTTCAGCAAACATTTACTGAGTGCTTCATATTAGGCAGATAAAGGAAAATAAGTCCTTGTCTCCAGGAGCTCCTCCGGCCTAGCAGAGAAATTGTGTTAACAAATCTCTAAGAAAGGAATCACTAACCCAAACAAACGAACCAACCAAACCCCAGCAACCTTGGACCTTCCTTTCTGGATGGCTCCCTTGCCCATACAGAGCCTGGAGGGGAAGGCAGTGGGGGAAAAACAGGTGAATAAATAAGCATGGGGGATGGGGATGAGAAAGGACTCCTCGGTTGGAGCACTGGACATTTGGCAGGCACTGTGCTGGGCACTTGAAAGAGACTCATGTCATCTGTGCAGCTGCCTGCTGGGCAGTACCATTAGCCCTTACACACAAGGGAACTGAGGAGCAGACAGGCTTCAAAATTGTCTTCAGTCACACGGTCAGTAAAGTGGCACAGATTTAGAGCCAAATCTGTCTGGCTCTAAGCTCTTGGAAAGGTTCAGCATGTATTCTGATTTCCCATCTGCCTTTTGCCCCAGGATCTGTTTGGCAAGTGTCAGATCTGGAGAGAACTGTACTTGGAGCTATTAGGCCCTGATTCGAGAGGTTGCCTGGAAGGAATCCTCTCCCCAGATCCTCCACCATCAGATCATTCTATTGAACTTGAGGAAAGAGGAAAGGAAGAGGAAAAAAAAAATCAACAGAACACAATACGTTTACTCCCTGATAGCTCTGAGGAAAGAAGGCAGCGCTCAGTCCATCAGGACACCTTGATTGTCATCAGGACAGAAGACAGGACAGAGGCGACCTGTCCAGGCAGGCAACTTGCTAACAGAAGTCACTCTAGAAACTGGGAGGGACTCCAGACAACGATGGGGACGCTCTGCCACCACTCAGCCTTGCAATCCAGCTGTCTTTACTCAAAAGAGTGTGTGTGTGGGGAGGGGGGGCGGGGGGGGGGCAGTTGGAGGTGCTAAAATGAGGCACGTGGACAGCATTTAGAGAAATATTAAAAAAACTGGGGTCCAATACGATAGAACCTATTGCTGTGGGGCTATTCATTCATTTCTTTAACAGATATTTTTTGAGTGCCTATTTGGTGGCAGGCACTGGGACCACTAGTGGTGAACAAAATAGAAAGAGCTTTTTACCTTTGTAAAGTGTGTCATCTGGGAGAGGGCGCATGGATAATAAACAATCCAAATTATAAAACTATGAATCATAATCATTGCTCTGTGGGGACAGCGGAGTTAGACTTCTGGGAGTTGTCCATTGAAAGCACAATCTTTGGGAGGCTGTGGCATGAGGAGTGAGGTACCTTTCAAGGCTTGCTAGATAACAGCTTGCTCAGAACCAGCTCGCACTACCCAAGCAAAAACACATGACAGTCTGTGCTAAGAGATACTGCCTGAGAGGAAGTGGAACATGGCCTGAGAAGACAGTGTTTAGACCTCAAGGGAGGCAGCTTATAGGTAGAGTTGGTAAAAAGTAACTTTTATCCTCCTCTCATACTGCTCTGGGGCGGGTATAGGGCAGGTATGGGGCAGGTATGAGGCAGGTCTGTGGGGCAGGTGTGGGGCATGTATGAGGCAGGTATGGGCAGGTATGGGATAGGTATGGGGCAGGTATGGGATAGGTATGGGGCAGGTATGGAGCAGGTACAGGGCAGTGCAGTGCAGGTGCGGGGCATGTATGAGGCAGGTATGGGGCAGGTATGGGGCAGGAGAAATGTCATGAATAGTAGAGTGGCAGATGGCCGGTTGTTCAAGAGTATTCACTCCTTCCCTTCTGCCTCCATGGTAAGAAAGTATTTCCTTGGTCCTTGACTTAGGGCTCAGCTGTGTGACTTGCTTTGTCAGTGGGTTGTTACAGATGCAATGTAAGCCCAGATAGTTGGAACTGCCCACCTGCTCCTTCTCCTCAGCCATGAAAGTGCTTCCCCTGAATAGCTGCAGCTCCTTCGGCCTGGGCCCCTGAGGGAACACACAGGCCGAACCCAAGCCACCAGAGAAGCCCAGGCCAGTCGGAGCTGGGGCCCAAGGCATCCATCGCTGATCTGCAGCAGACGTGCAGACCCACAGGCGTGAGAGTAAACGCTTGCTGCTGTAAGCCATGAGTGTTGCGGTGGTTTATTACACAACATTATGTGGCAATTGCTCAATAACTGTGCCAAGAGGTGGTTAGGAGAATTAGCCACCCCTCGAACAAAAACTCTAAGTGAAAACAATGAGTATATTATGCAAATGTGACATAAAAAAAAAAATCTCTTAGCGATTACCTTCCTACCATGTTCCAGCTCTCAGCTTCTCTAGGAATTCTGGAGCCACCACTGTTGAGAAGAGCTTCTGCCTCTGAAAGTGGACACTGCTGCATGGCATGGCCATCTGCAGTGGCACAGGTGTCTCTCTTTATGCCAGTTCTTGGCCTCACAATGGATCTGAACGTCAGGGTTCAAGGCAGAAGATTTCATTTCCACTGTGCCTTGACATATATGAATCCTTGTGCAGTGTAAGCCAAGGCAAGTCAAGTCCTTATCTGGTCTCACCTGAAGTCTGTCAGCTCACAGCTCTGCGAGAAGAGCAGGGCAGAGCACAGGGGTTACGGACACACAGTAGCCCCAGGATGGCATCCGGCATGGAGGGAGAGGAAAGGAGAGTCCTGCAGAGGTTTTCAGTCCAAAGGGGCTGTCACCTCCTGCCGGAGTGGACATGCTGCTAACTTCTATCTCTAAAACACTGTCCTGGAGCAGGACTGGGAATCTGTTGTCAGGAACACTGGATAATATTTCTCTCTCTGGTTCTCTGTGAGTGTCCATTACATCCTTCTCTCCCAGCATATCTGCCTTCTCTGGTATGCATTGGATGTAGGTAAGAAAAATTGCCACGTAAATCTCTGTTCTTTTATCTGATTTCTCTATCTGGCTCCTCTACTCCTCCTCCTCCTCTTCCTGTCTTGCTCTCTCTCCTTTCCTTCTCCCCACATTTACTGTGAATAGGCTCTGATTGGTTTTATGTGGGTCAAATGGACACTTGTGGTCTAATCAGCTGGGCCCAGGGGACCAGATTGGTTGAATAAGCATGACTGGAGGGAACCAGCTTCCTGCGAATGAGCATAGAGTGGGGAGTTAAGAGGGCATTGCGAGTTGGGCAAAAATCCCTAGAGCAGTCTATTCTAGGCAGGGCCATCTCTGTTATCCTTTCGTATCTGCATAACGTTTCATGCAATGCTGAGGACATATATGTGATTCACGAAAGCTGCAGACTGTGACTGATTGATTGATTACAGTAGCATTTTTATACCCAGAAAGAAAACCTACCACGGCAGTGATAATAAAGCCAGTTACAGGGCAGCATTAGGAGACTAAGATTTCTCAGCATCCTCAAGAAACACTGAACAAACAACAGTTTACAGATAGGTTATTGATGAACAGTCTCAACATCATAGCCCCTGTGTTTTCTCTCCTCTCTAACTTACTCCTCCTGTTCTCCTCCCCTTTTGCTTCCCGCATTTCAGAGTTCAAACTTCCATTCTTCATGAGCACTTCTGCTCTCTCTTCCAATCTCTACAAATCGACTTGGAAAGGGAAAAAACAAAAGCAAAACAATGGGCAGAGCGCTGAAACCTTAATCCCGTTTTGGCTTTAGCACAATCTAGTTGTGTGACCTCCGCTGTCCAGATTACTTAGTTTCTCAGGGCATTTTTCCCCCCGCAACTATAATAAAGAGAAGACGTGGCAGTTTGCAGATTATCACCCTGAAGCCTTCAGGATCTTCAGAAGTGCGTCAGGAGCAGTCACAGGCTAGAAGGCTCATGGGAGACCAACCCCAAGTCTAACCAACAGAACATCTACAGTTTAATAACAGGGGTAAGATTTAAAGTGCTGCTAAACAGGACTAGTTGACCTCTAAGATTCTTATCCACATTGCTTCAGAATTTGGTTAGTTGGCAAGCAAAACGTTTACGGGGACTTTAAAAAAAGAGCGAATGGTCTTTTTTTCCTTCATGTAAAAAAGTCCAGAGTTCAGGGTCAGGTTGGTTGCTCCCCAGTATCAGCGATGACCCTAGCTTCCCTTCTTTTTGCTCTACTTATAGCACTAGCTATTGGCTCCCACCCCAACAGTTGCTAAATATTTACTGAGGAACTATCTATATGTGCTTGAATACCCACATACATAAAAATCTAGAGACCTCCAGGATTTCTCCTGGCGCCTTGTCTATAAAGTGTTCCACACTTTACAGGCCGGCTTAGTAATTCCCACCTCTGTTGCCCATTCTACTATCTGTCAAATGTTGTGTTTACCACATTGTATTATGCACCATCTTTCTATATGTCACAAAATCTGTGGCTCTTGACATTGAGCACCACATCCTAATTCCTCTTTTGGTTCCTGGTGCCTAATCCAGTACTTAGCATCCAGCAAGAGCATGGTACTTGTAGCATACATGGGTAGATGGATGAGTCATTACATCATTTTGTCCTCGCTACCCATGGCCCATCTGTAATAAATGAAAATTAGATTGCTTGGTCATGCTTGTTTCTCCAGGGGAAAGGGACAGGAGGAACAGGACACAGCTGATTATCTACAAACCTAGTAGAGCTCCAGGAGAGGGCTGAGCCAGAGGTAAATCTGAGAATCATTGACATATATGTGGGAGTTAAATTTATGAGGTAGATGGAGATCACAGAGTAGACCAATGGAGTAAAGGAAGATGAAGGGGACTTTGGGGAACACGCACATTTAAGAATTGGTTAGAAAAAAGAAGATGCAGCCAAGGAGACTGAGGAGTGAAGAGATGGGAAGAGAACTAAAGCAGGAGACGGCTTCAGAAGGAAGCCACGCGCAGCAGCGTAGAAAGCTCAGTGGGATCGATAGGTGTACATGCTCGGCCTGGCCCTGCTGACCAGTCTCTAGAGTTACAGGGCACCAGCTGAATTCAAACCCTAATCCTCACTCTCAATACCCTCCGGAAAAAGCACATTTCTAAGAAAGTCAGAGGCATCTATTCCCCATACCCAGCCGCCCTAACTATCACAACTATACCTCCTCCACTATAAGATAATTTTATCCATAGCAAAAACCACTTATAACTGAAAGACGTGTGTAAGGAAAAGAGGCAGTTCTTGCTGAGAAAGTTTTATGGCTGCATGGTCACAGCTTTGGTTAACTTGGAGGGCGATAAGGCCAAAATCAAACTAAGAAGGACAACGGGAATTTGAGTCACATCTCTGGCCTTGGGGTTGCAAGTATAGCAGTATTACCCAAAGTGTGTGCCAAGAAGTATTGGTTATACAGAGAGGATAAGAAGAAGAAGAACAAAAGACTCTGTTGTTAAATAAGGACCAGAAGATCAGAATCAGCTGCTGAGTCAGAGACTGGGTGATAGAAGCTCAGCATTGAGCAAGAGAAGAAGCTATAGAATTTGGCTTCGAATGGTGAAGCAGAATGACAGCCCAGCAGTGTGAAGACTATAATAGACATAGAGACAAAGTGAGGAGAGGGCACTGGGGACAGAAAGCTGACTCATACCAGGGGGACCTAGGACAATCTCCCAGATTGGGACATGTACCTAGCACCCAGTAGCCATTCCTGTTGATTTAGATTTAGATAAGATTTAGATAGGATTTGAGCTGCTCTTAGAAGAAAGGCAGATAGGGAGGTGGGAGGTAGGTCATGTGGGGCAGAGGAAAACATTTGAACAATAGCCTAGAGTGTTGGGTTAGTTCTGCCAGCAGGTGGTGAAAGGTGGGGGTTGTGAGGCTTTAGCTTTGTGCATTCTCAGCATCTCCCCAGGGAGAGTGACTTTCAGCCTCATGCTGTTTCGGGGCACAGCTCTGGAATGAAACAGGACCCACTGCCCTCCTCAATGCCAGCTTTTGACTGAGAATGGGCCGAGACTGGGCCAGGCAGCCCAGCTTCCCGCCTGGACAAAGCAGAATTTAAACTCTCCAGGCCTGGGCACTGCGTGGGGCCTGCTCAGCCAAGCAGAGTCTCCATTACTCCGAGCTGCAGGCTCCCGGGCAGGGCCCCAGCTGCTTTGTTCACAGCTGCTCCTTTGAGCGAGGCTA
Organism: Pteropus medius; assembly: GCF_902729225.1. Classification (NCBI taxonomy): domain Eukaryota; kingdom Metazoa; phylum Chordata; class Mammalia; order Chiroptera; family Pteropodidae; genus Pteropus; species Pteropus medius. The sequence goes on along the minus strand of NW_024354502.1, from coordinate 20,419,405 downwards.
GTGGTGCTGGTATATCCTCCCAGCTGAGACACTCACTTTGTTCTGCAGGATAGCCCCACCATTGTGCACTCTGTCACCTGTCCCAAGGCCTTCCTCTCAGTCTACATCCCACGTCAAGGGAGCGGGAGATGCCATGTCTTTCGTTCAAAAGGCTTGAGAGCTCTTGGATGGGAAGGGAAGTGCACAGAAAGAGGTACGACTGAGAACGTCTGTGGAGAGTGCCAACGCCCAGCACCGAGCCTTCTGAAAAGACTTAAAATGAGTCTTCACATTCTAAATATAATGTAAAACAAAAGGAGTAAGTCAGGGAGACTTTCTGGGCTGCAGTCTTGGCTCTACCATCTGTCTGCTAATCAGACTAGGCCGTGTGCCTAGCATGGGTCAAAGTACTTAACTCAGTCTCCTGTTAAATGGAGATAATCACATCTACTTTAAGAGTAGTTGTGAACATTACTGAGATTGTGAGCAGAAAGCATTTAGCATAATGACTGGCACCTGGTAAGTGCTTAATAAACGTTAGCCCCTTGTGAAAAACACTGCCCTACTTGTCAAGTTTGTCCCTTTTATACCAAACTTGTGAGTACACACATTCACAACCTTTGATTAAGTAATTCTCCTCCCAGGAATGTACCTTAAGAAACTGCACAACCAAGAGAAACAAGAGATGTAAACATAAAAATGTTCTTTGCAACAGTAATAACAATAATAAAAAAACAAGACTGGAAGAGTAAATGCTGAAGTATGTTTATTATAAAACATCCATTTTTAAAGACTATTCTGCAACCATTAAAAACTGTTGCACAGAATAGCCAAAAGAATTTTGAAAAAGAACAAATTTAGAGGATTTATACAACCCGATTTCAAGACTTACGATAAGGCTGAGGAAATCAAAACAGTATGGAACTGGCATAAATAGACATGACTGAATCAAAATTGAGAGCCCAAAACTAAACTGTTACTTTGTGGTCAACTGATTTTTGACAAAGCTGTCAAGACTATTTAATGGGGAAAGACAGTCTTTTCAACAAATAGTGGTGGAACGATTAGACGTCCACATGCAAAAAAAATAAAATAAAATAAGTAAAAAATCTGCTTAAACCTTAAATTACACCGAACACAAAAATTAACTCAAAATGGATCACAGGTCTATACATAAGAACAAAAACTATAAAACTTTAGGTTAAAACAGAGGAGAAAATCTTTTTGACCTTGGACTAAGCAAGATTTCTTAGATATGATACCAAAAGCATGATCTATAAAAGAAAAACATTGTCAAATTAGACTTCATCAAAAGGAAAAACTTTAATTCTTCAAAAAGATACCACTAAGAAAATGAAAAAGAAAAAAAAGCCACAGACTGAGAGAACATAAGTCCAGAATACATTAAAAAAAAAAAAAAAAAGAAACCTTACAGGAGCGAGAAAAAAATGGCATAGATGATGGAGGTTCTGTTCATCCCTCTGGCGACCAAATCAAAGTTGTGACGAAAACAAGGAGCAGCAGCAAGGAAAAATTGCCTGGGATCTAGATGAACAAGCCACACAACTAGAGAGAAATCCAAGAAAGCACCCTGCAATGGCAGAAGGTAGGACAGGGCCAGGACGCAGGGCTGCCCAGTCCCAAGCAGCTGAGTGAGATGGAGGCTGCGGCAGTGGCAGACGCCTCTTTAAGGGGCTGTGTCTGCGAGCAGAGTTTCACGGTGACCTGCTCACTCTGAGTACCAGTGCCAATTCGGCTGCACAGGGGTCGCCAGGAACTTACAGAGAGATATTGTCGGAGCAAGGGCCGAGGTGAGACTTGCTCTGTGAAGAAGTACTTGTGGTATCCATTGCTCCCTGTTGAGCCCTCCCCACTTCCAGCGTGCGGACACAGGGCCGCCATTGCCGTGAGGTCATCAGACTGGATAACAGAGGTCGCTCCACCCAGAGGATTCCCTGAAACCTCAGCTACCTCAACTTGGGCCCCACCTAAGCCACATCCAGGTGTATCCTCAGCGAGAGTCAGGTGCTCCTTGCTGAGCAGCGCCTAGACTCACACTGGAGGCAGTTGGCCTCAGTTTCTGATGCGGCCTTTTGAGGCAACTATAAGTACAGCATCTATGGATTGCTAACTGAATCTTAACAGATGGCCCCGGAAGGGGTAGAGGCTTGGGCTAAATTTGGCCTGCAACTGAACCCCTCTCAGGACTGTGCCACTGGATACCACCTTCACAAATCCACATTAATAAGACTGGGAGATTTAGGAGCTTTGCTTAGTATATAGAAACAGACACGGAAAGGCAGCCAAAATGGGAAGACAAAGAATCAGAAAACATATGGCAGAACAGAACAGAGATTCAGATAAAATGGACTCAAGTAATCTAACAGATGCAGAGTTCAAAACACTAGTTATAAAGATGCTCAATGAACTTTTGAGAAATGTAGAGAACTCCAACAAAGAGATAATAATGGAAATGGAAATTATAAAAGAGAACCAGTCTGAAATGGAGAACACATTATCTGAGATGAGTAGTATATTAAATCGAATAAACAAAGGAATAAACAAAGCGAATAAAGAATAAGATCAAATGCCTTATTTAGAGGACAAGAAAGCCAATCAGGACACTCAATCAGAATGGCAAGAAAAAAGATGCCAAGACTTATAAAAATGATTTAAGGAGTATACGGGACACTATTAAGGATCCAAATATTTGTCTGATCAGCGTAACTGAAGAAAATCAAGATGTTGAACAGCTGTTTGAAGAAATAATGATGGAAAACTTCCCTAACTTGGTGAAAGAAATGGACATAAAACCCCAGGAAGCTCAGAGAATTCCAAAAATCAGAGATCCAAAGAGGCCCACACCAAGACACATCATAATTAAAATGCCAAAGGTTAAATATAAAGAAAGAATCTTAAAAGCAGCAAGAGAAAAGCAGTTAGTTACCTACAAGGGACTGCCCATAAGACTGGCAGCTGATTTCTCAAAAGAAACTATTCAGGACAGAAGGGCTTGGCAAAAAATATTCAAGGAATATTCAGGATGAAGACCCAGGATATACAACCAAGAATAATTTATCCAGCAAAGCTATAGTTTAGAGTTGAAGGACAGATAAAGACCTTCCCAGACAAAATAAACTAAAGGAATTTATTACCACTAAGCCAGTATTACAGGAAATGTTGGAGGGACTTCTTTATGAAGAAAAAACATGTATCAAAAACAGGAATAAAGGATGGTAACAACTACATTCCTATCAACAAGTACATTCCTATCAACAAATGGAAAAGAATTAAGTGCTCCAACTAAAAGATAGAGTGGCCGAAAGGATAAGAAAACAAGACTCCTACATATGAAAAGGAAGGAGATGGAAAAAGATGTTGCTTTGATAGACCTAGAAGATACTTAAGTCAGACAGAGAAAGATAAACGCTATATGATTTCACTTATATGTGGAATTTAAGGAATAAAAAGAACAAACTAATCAAAAACAGACTCACAAATATAGTGGACAATTTGGTGACAGACAGAGAGGAGGGGAGTTTGGGAGGCTGGAAGAATGGGGTGAAGATTTAAAAAATACATGTTTGTAGCTGATGGATGGTCACGGGGATGGGGAGCACGGCATAGGAAATGCAATTAGCATTAATACATTGTCTAGGTGGAGGGTCAGGGGAGAGAGGGAGCAATTGGGGAGATCATTTTACTAACTATATAGATTTCTAACCAATGTACTATATACTTGAAACTAATTAAAATTTAAAAAATTAAAAATTAAAAAAAAAACCCTTACAATTCAGTAACAAGAAGATAAGCAACCTAATTTAAAAACAGACAAAAGATTTGAATAGTCATTTCACACACAAAAGAAAGGTATATAAAAGGCTAATAATATACCTAAAAAGATGTTCCATATCATTAGTTATTAGGGAAATTACATCGAAACTAATAAAATACCACCTCCCAACTACTTTAAACACTATGATCGAAAAGAAAGATAATAAGTGTTGGCAAATATGTGGAGATACTGGAACCTTCATATATTGCTGTGTATACTAAGTCGAATGTAAAATGGCTTAGCCACTTTGAAACAGTTTAGTAGTTACTTTAGAAGTTAAATACAGAGTTGCCCTATGACTCAGCAATTCCACTCTTTTTGTTATCTGGCCAAGAAAAGTGAAAACACATGTTCACACAAAGACATATGTTCATAGCAGCGGTATTCATAGCCGCCCCAAACTGGAAGCAATCCAAGCGTCCATCACCTGGTGAGTGGATAAACAAAAGGTGGTATATCCATACAATAGGGTATGGTTTGGCAATAAAAAGAAGCAAGCTACTGACTGATATGTACTACAGTGCAGATGGATCCCAAAAACTTTTTGCTAAGTGAAATAAGCCCAACACAAATTTACATGAAATTTTTAGGAAATACAAATCTAAAACAGAAAGCAGATCAGTGGTTTCCTGGGGCAGGAGATGAAACCAAGAACTTCAAATGCGGACAGAGGATTTTGTGATGGAGATATCCTAACACTGGATTTTACCCATAGCTGCGTAACTCTATAAATTTTCTGAAAGGCCTAGAACTATACACGAAAATAGGTGAATTTTATGGCATATATAAACTGTACATCAACGTAATACTTTAAAAATTATTATCAAGATTGCGTAGCAACATGAACAAATTGCATGACATGTTAAGCAAAAACAAAAAAGCTAACACAAAATATATAAATATTTAAAATACAAAGTACACGCATGATTACAACTGTGGATGAATCGGAATAAAGAAGAAGGAACTATGGAGCAATAAAAGTTACCATATTCGTAAAATGGGGAATTCTTTTTTGTCTTTTAACAAAACATTCTTTATTAAAAAAAAAAAAACTGAGACGGACTGGTTTGTATTTGGTCTTTTAGCTTTGGGAGGATCGGGGGAGGAGGGCGGAGATAACCACCCCTCCTAATTTTCTAGTTCTTTTTTTCTGCATTGCTAGAGAACTTCAGAGATATTAGCTCATTGATCTTTAACAAGCCACGAAGCAGGCAGAGAATAATACTACCTCCCCCACCTTCCTTATTCAAGTTCATTTAAAGGCATAATTTTTAAAAAATTTATGATAAGGGTTTATGTGAGGCCCATGATAATCATATTTTTATATATTTCGAATTCCTACGTACCAACACACCAGAATAAATGGATTACATTTTAACCACCTCCTTTGAATTAAGCTATTTCTCCCCCATTCTCATTGTCCTCTTATCCATTCTGAGCTAAAGCCGAGGTATCATGTTACCTTAACTTCCAAATAAAAAAAACACGAGGCCTGCTAAATGCTTCTGGTGGGCCAACATTTCTCTTTTTGTGCTATCCTTAAGTGATCTGGACAGCAGACACGAGTGTCCAGGCGCCAGCCTACCCCGCTGGTGTGTAGCTCTCGTTTTGTTTGGTTAGGACTGACTTTCCCCCATTACAGACAGGTGAAGTCCCATGTTACAGAACAACTGATTCCGAAATAACAAATCCTGAAGGACGTCCTTCTTACACATGACTCGCACTGTATGTGCTGTCCCTTTGCTTAAAATGCCCTGTCCCACTTATCTACCAAGTGACCTTCCTTGATCCTTTCAGGAATAAGATCTCTTATAACCTTTTGCCTTTTTCTTCTTTACTTCTTCTTAAGTACCTCCCTGCTCCATATTGTAAAGCATCCCTCTCCTGTGCTCTAATGGGTACAGACCTCAAATTTTATCCTTGTCAGCCTGTATCATCAAGTATATTTGCCTATGTGCTTGTTTCCCTCTATTAGGCTGTGAATTTTTTAAAGAAAAGAGATAATGGCATAACCATCTTTGAATCCCAGCACATGGTAACAGTGATGATGATAAAGATGCTGATGAATTATATTAGTTTGCGAGGGCTGCTGTACCAAATACTACAGACTGCATGGCTTAAACAACAGAAATTTATTTTCTCACAGTTCTGGAGGCTAGAAATCCAAGATCAAGGTGTCAGCGGGGTTCATTTCATTTTGAGGCCTCTCTGCTTGGTTTGTAGATGGCCGTCCTCTCCCTGTGTCTTCCCAGGGTCTTCCCTCTGTGTGTGTCTGTCTTCACCTCCTCTTCTGGTAAGGACACTAGTTGTATTGGATCAGGGTTCACCCATATGACCTCATTTTACCTTAATTGCCTCTTTAAAGGCTCTATTTTCAAATACAGTCACATTCTGAAGTACTGGGGGTTAGGACTTCAACATATGAATTTGAAAGGAAAGCACAATTCAGCTCATAACACTGGTGATGAAGAGGATGTTAACAGCTAGCATTTACTGAGTGCTTACTATATTCGGAGCACTTGACTTTCTATCAGCTATCTCTTTTAATCTTCAATATCCCTATAATTACGATCAATATTTTATTATTCTCGGTTTATAGACAAAGGAACCAAGGATTGGAGCTAATGTACAGTGGAAGTAAGATTCGATCCCAAGTTATTTTGCCTGCAGAATTATACTCTTAATCACCATACTCCACTACCTGATACATAATATGTGTGCAGTGCATATTTGAAGAAAGAGTGATCAAGTAAGTGAACGAAATAACAAATAAGATGGACGTGAAACATTTAGATTTAGTCATCCCACAGACTATATCATAGTTCCAAAAACTAATAAAAATTGCACATATGAAACTTTGATAGATAATTATCCTAAAAAGTAATTATTCTTGTCTCTAATGCTGGATTTTTAAAAATTCTATGAAATTTTAAATCTAGCACTTTTTTGTTTAAAAAAAACCAAAAAGTTGAAGTCCTACAATGAAAGAATTTCAGAGCTGGGAGAAGCTTCACAAATCATCCAGTTCAAATTCCCCCTTTCACAAATAGGAAATAAAGGCTCAGCGAGGTTAGCTGACTGGCCATTACTTTATTAGGCCGATAACACATTATTAATTATGTATTATTGTTCCTACTATTTATATCACTGTGCTCTTAGGTGTGGAGTGATAAAATTAGGTTTTCTTTATCTTCAAGATCATTTCAGAGTAGCTGGGGTGTTAGACATGTGAGGAGGGAATGGAAAAGGTTGGATCGGCAATCCTTCAAGGCCACCTTCCAATTTGCTTTTCCCCACTTGCCTTTTCTCCACTGCAACTCATTCAAACTAGAGAAAGCAGGCTTTTTCTTCCATGCATTGATTGAGAGGAGTATTCTCTAACCATTGCTGATGAAAGGAAAAGCAAAGTTCCGCATAATTCTCGGGAAAATTAAGCACATGTATGGCGTGGCGCCAGGGGACCGACAGGCACACTGCTCTTGACTGCATCTCCCTCCAGGGTGCTGGGCCCTTCAGCAGGGTCTTGGAAAACTCTAGATCCTTAGGGACAGGAAGGAGCTCAGAGCCTATTTAGTCTAACTTCCTCAGATGAGGAAATGAAGTCATAAGGAGCGGAGTGACTAACCCAGATTTGATGGGCTAATTAATGAGTGTTAGAACCAATCACTCTCCTCCATGGATAAACTGGGCAGATTTAATATCTGCCCAGTTCTTATATCTGGGCAGTATTTACCAAAATGTGGTCTGCTCACCCCTCGTGGTTTCACAAGATAGTTTTAGCTACTTTTTTTTAGCCAACATTTTTTTCTTTTAATAGTTACATATTTATTTAAATTAATATTAGAAAGAAAAGTAATTAGTCCATAAATTCATAGGTTAAACTGATTTGGAAGAAACTTAAATTTTATTCTGAAAGATTCTATTTAGGTAAAAAAATAAAGTGATTTGATTTCATGAAAAAAATCAGTAAATAATAATATAGACCTTATGATAATACGGCAAAAATCCCGATTTAGTGTGGGACACGCTGAACTAGGATAATTCTCTCCTTTTTATAGATGTGTTATCTAGTGTGTGGGGAAGAGATGAAATCTGCTCATGAATAAGACACAGATATTTTTTCCTATAGTTCAGGGATCTGGCTTTGCCCTGTCCTTATAACCAAGAACTAGGATAAGTTATACAATTTCATTTATGTCCAACAGTTCATGGATTTCAATGATGTGAGGGCTGCCATCCCACAGAGAGTTTTTTCCTTTAGATGAATATTGTAAATACATCGTGAGAACAGCAGTCGTCTTGAACCTTTATTGATACACGTGCATGTTTAGCACGGAAATGATGAACCAGAAAAGATCTCGCTGCAGAAGTTCCCATGGTAATCTGTCACTTATCAGATCCCGGTCTTTTATCTGAAAATTGGCAGATTGGACGGCAACCGGTCTACACTTGTCCTATACAACTGCTGTTCTAACATGTTTACTGCGAACAAATACACGTTGTTTTTATAGGGTGAATAATATCCTGAAAGGGTAACCTGGGTTTCTCGCTGCCCAATTTAAGCCAGTCCCAGATATTCTTAGCCTTTAAGTAACTCCTTTCTTCATTTAAAATGCCTCATTAAATCCTCCAAATTTGTAAGTTGAGTAATGAGTTGGGGTAAGGCTTTTTGGAGTTTTCCTGTGGTTGTTTTTTGTTGTTTGCAAAGTTCCCACCTTAAAGATTTGGATCTGGAACATTTGTAATCAACCGGCAGAGGCTTAACCTCCCCCCACCCCCACCACACACCCCTCCTTAGAGGAGGATCAAGCATTAATCCTCAGATTTGAAGACTGTGGGCCCAAAACTCTGGGCCCAGAGTCCTCTTCTTAGCCCGGTCCCTGGAGGCCCACGGGTACGCCATTAACCTCCCACTGCCACAGAGAGACTGCGGTGACGTTTTCTCAGAGACACTTTGTCAAAGAAGCACCCCAAGCAAACTAGCAAGAGACATTATGGATCCAACCGTGGGCCTGGATCTCACAGGCACGTGAACGCTACACAAGCCTACAGCAAATTACAGGGCAAACCCTGGGTTGGCTTTTAAATTTTCCCAGGGAACATATGTCCAAGGACCCTTCTAGAAAGTTCCACTCTCTTTTGTGTTAAATACGGGTCAAGATATTTTTGTGGTGTTAGCAGTACATATCCTCCTTCTTACGTCCTTAACCTCCTTTTAGTCAGAGTCCATGAGACCACTGTAGATAAGACTTTACAAGTGTTTAAACTGAATATATATAGGTTGATAATTAAAGTCTCACGAGGTAAATACAGCTCCAAGCCTGGGAGAGATCTTACATGCCGAGTTCGTAGCTGTCTCTCAACACAATCACTGCGACTGAACCCTCACTTGGCTTGGCTCTCATTCTATTCTTTTCCTATGTAGAGTTTCAATGTAGAGATTCTGGGCTCCAAAGTAGAAGCGGTGGTTCTTGTCTGGTTTCTTGTCTGGGCTGCTTCCTTCACTCTGCAGCTCCCATCTGTTGCCTCGTTCCTACCCAGATCTCTTGTTATTCAACTCCCTTCACTTCTTACCGTCATTTTCTTCCCATTCTCAGGCCCAGAAGTTGGACCTGACACATTACAACTCGTGTTCAACTGGAAACCAGAGGCTGTCAGTTGGAACACTTTAGTGCTATTTCAAGATTTCTACACAACTTATTTGAAGACCCACTTGCTTCAAGTCAATATTCTTTATCCACCATAGAAGGGAAATGTACATGTTCTTATAGAAGATTGTTTTTAAGGGAAAACCATGTCCTGAGAAATTTGGGCTGGAGAGACAATCCTTGGAGGTTCTCTTTAAAGACTAAAAGAAAATGGTGGGAAAATATACCTTGAAAGAGATGTTTAATGTATCAGAATGTATCTTATATTTTCTACTATCACAGTTAAGATGCTTTCTGCCAGATCTTGCTAATGTTTTCTGACCAGTCCACATTTCTAGCTGAGTGGGCAACAGATGAGGTGAACTTATCTCATTGCACCTGGTGAGGACACGAGTCTCAGGATGGTTCACCCATACAGCACCTGTGACAAAACCTGGCTCAATAGCTAAGCCAGTCAAAGACCTCTCTAGGGTTTTAGGTAAAGATGCCCAGAGAGAAATTAGTTTTGGTGGCTAGACCTGGAAGGTCATACAGATTTGGGAACTGAATGGCCATTTCGAGCCATGTGTAGATAAGTAAGCAGAAATATCCAGCTGGCAAACAAGAGAATAAAAGAGGCAGCATATAGAGACAGACTCTGCTGTGAGGAGAAGAGCTGGAAATGCGAAACGAGCATATCACAGAGCTGCCTCGATTCCCGCCTTTCTGGAGGCTGGGTTCCTGGCTCTTCCAGAGCTCCCACGCACATGTGTGCCTTCAGTAAACTCCATTATTTCTGAAAGAACTTGAGTGAGTCACTGTTCCTGATTAAGATAGAACCATGATGGAAGCTCTAGAGGAGCTGGACTTTGTGGACCCTAACCTGGGTGACTATCAGCGCTCTCTCTCTATGTCAGATTTGTTGGTGACCCCTCCTTAGTGTTAGCTTGTACATCAGTCCAGGGGATGCACCCAACCATATTTAGTCCTCATCTCAAGACTCTGGCTTCTGCCATTTTGCTTTAAAGTAATTATACATCCTTAAAGACAATGCTAAATCTAATACAGACTCACAGGCTCTAAGTGTAGGAAAGGCATGAGACCACTCTGTCCAACCACCCATCCCATGGTTGAATGACGCCTATAAATCCCTGGCCAATGACTTTTTCAATCCTGACTTGAAGACTTCTAGTGACAGAAAATTATAATAAAATGATCTCTGTAGCTACCACTTATTAAGCAGCTACTATGTACTGGGCACTATGCTAGCTACCTCGCATACACTATCTCTCTTAATTATTTTTGAAGACAGAAAATTTATGCTTTAGAGGAAAAAGAGAAGAGAACCAGTATTTATTGAGCACCTACTATGTGTCTTTCTCTGTATAGATACTATCTTATAGTATACTCTAAAGTTACTGGGATTATTTTCAAATGAAGAAACTAGGGCTCAAAGAGGTCAAATTGTTTCCCATGCATCTGATTAATGGCTGTGAAAGTTAGAATTTTTTGCTCACATTAGAAAAACATTCCTATTAATTTTAGCAAAAACAATATATTAGGAAGACATAAGTAGCTCATGGAATTGAGAGAATTTTGAAGACTAAGACAAAGACTAGTAATAATTCTATTCCTCAAGGTCAAACCACATTGTAAGGAACTTAGGTTGGAGATACTCCTTAATGATTCTCTTTAAAGACTGGAAGAAAATGGTTGGAAAACATAGCTTTAAGGACATGTTTAATATAGAAGAATACATCTTGTATTTTGGCATCCTCACAAGTAAGAAGTTTCTTACCACATATCACGAACGTTTTCTGACTAGTGCACAGCTCCTACTGTGGCAAGTTCAAAGCCCAGGATAAGAGCCAATACTCAGGTAGGTCAGGGCACTGCTCAGGGACGAATCAGCTCCAGCCATTTATCCACTCTCATGTTACTCGGCTCAAGATAGAGTGTCCTGGGAAAAAGAATCTGACTGGGCCAACTTGGGTCACATACTCAACTCTTGGCCAGGGGTGATTAGTACAACTTGATTGGTTGTCCCACCAAGACTGCTCTCAAAGGAAAATTTTATTTACCCCAAAGGAAATTGGGCATTGCTTTCAGAATAAAAGGGAATAGACTCTGGAAAGCAAAAACAACAAATGCCCACCACAGTGACGACACTGGCATTCACACCGGCATTTCTTCCACTGCTTCCAGTCAGAGATAATGAACCTGTCTCCATACAAGATCGAAATCTGTTGCCCTCCAACTTTCTCTTATTGGTCCTGGTTTTCCAACTTGGAGCCACACAACACCAGCCTATTTTTCTTGAGTAGGAATATAAATATTTCTCGCTCCTTAAACTCTTCCTCACATGGTTTGAGTATCTTCTCCACTCTGGTTGTTCTCCTCAAAGCCTGCTTTGGATTGTTTATTTTCCCACTTACAGCATAGCGACCAGAGGAACTCAAGGTAACAGAACTCAAGGTATCTATACAGAGAGAGACACACAGTAGGTGCTCAATAAAACGTTCTGTTCAAAGCAGAGAAGAGTAGAACATCTCAGACTCACAAAACCTTAAAGACCAAATGGTCATTTGTTTCCACAGCTTGCCTAATGCGGGCTCTAGTGCCTCACGGGGCTAGTTCTGCACCTCAGCATTGCCATTCGTTAGCTATGTGACCTCAGGTAAGTTATTTATTCTCTGTGAGCAGGCTTCCTTCCCTGCTACCTGTAGTCATAATATACATCTAAGGCCATCATGATTATTAAAAGAGACAGTGCATGTAGAGTGTTTGGCACAGTGCCTAGTCCATACCTAACAGGTATACTCATTGCTATTATCATTTATTATTATTACTCCACCCCAAGTAAGTGGCCATTCAGCCTTTCCATGGCTGCTAAATGTGGGTCATTGCCACACAAGCCATATCTGTCCTTCAGAGTTTGCTCAAAGGCACACAAGGGACGAACTGGTCAAAGAGCACAAAGTTCAGGATTTATATACACTAACAGAAGGAAGTATTATCAGCTGGGAACTACAAACGACCTTGTGGGGATATGTGCAATGCTACAAGGTAAGGAATCACTCTAAGGTGCTTCCCTTGAGTAGTAAAGTGAGAGCTAATTTTGCTTGTTTTTTTTCAGGATTGACCAGAAGTAGTCATTATGTCAGGATCTGTGAAGATCAAGTTCTAATTATGAAAGGGAGAAAACTAACATACAAATATTTGTCATTGATAAGATACCTGGTAATCAAGTGGCTTCTCACACCCACAGTAGGCTTTGCTCACAGGACTTACAAACTTGAATTTACTACTCCCACACTAATTAGGCACATAAAACAAAGCAGGCCCGGAGTAGAAATGTAGTGTATGTCCTAGAAAATGGCCATTATCCTTTGCTGTACTAAGACACTGCTACTGAGGGTGTCGGAGCATGGCTAGGAAATGGCAGAGGTGAATGTCGTAGTCTCTGAATAGGTCGTGTCAGAAACAATGGCAAACTTTAAAGTGTATGCACCACTAAGAGGCTATCTAGAGCAGGGTTCCCCGAATCCCAGGCCAAGGACCTATACTGGTCGGTGACCTTTCAGAAATCAGGCTGCACAGTAGGAGGTGAGCAGCAGGCAAGTGAGCGAAGCTTCATCTGTATTTGCAGCCACTCCCCAGCACTAGCCTCACCGTCTCAGCTCCACCTCAGATTGTCAGGCATTAGATTCTCATAGGAGCACCGGTCCCTGGTGCCAAAAATGTTGGCGACCACTGATCTAGGGGATAGTTAAGAGAACAGGTATAAGAGTCAGAGACAACAATTAAACTCTGTGAAGTCTTATATGTCCATGAAAGACCAATTCTAAGATTTCATTGTGGTCTTGTGAATCACTGGCACTGTGCCTGCCTCAGAACAAGAGTTCAAAACTGTGAATGAATGAATGAACTGCCTGGGTTCAGAGCCTAGCTCTGCCACTCACCAACAGTATGATCTTAGGCAAGTTCTAGAACTTCTCTGTGCCTTGATCGCCTTGTCTGTAAAGTGGAGATCATGATAAAACTGTCTCAGGATTGTTGTAGAGATTAAACGAGAAATGTAGACTGTTGAGCACAGCACATAATGTTCTGACTTTTCATTATTATTATTATTACTGACTTTCGATCAATTCTGATAAATGGTCTGTAGACAATAATCTTCACATTACACAAATGCCTCAAGAGTTAAATTGCCACATTAGCAGCTGTTTTAACCACCAGCAATAGTCAACAATGAGACAGCTAAGTTTTTGTTTGCTTGTTTGTTTCTGCCAATTGAATTTTAAGATCCTCTGCTTCACTATAATTACCTTTGAACAGGCAAGGTGCTTTCAGTGTAATCACCGGCTGTCAGTTCTCCCTTGCCTCCCCCGCGTCTCTGCCAGGACCTCAGTGACTCGCATCCTGGGACGATATCTTGGGACTTCAGAGCTTCGAGAGCACGGAGAAGAATGGGAAGCACCTATCATTTATTTGGAAGTGACTTTAATAGTTTCTGCAATGAAAAGAGACAGTGTAAAAGAAGGGGATATATATATATATATATATATATATATATATATATATATATATATATATATATATTTAGAAAACCAACTTGGTAAATTTTAAATAATTAATTACTTGAAAATTTTCAAAGTTTTGTTTTAGCACTGCTCCCTATTTCCAGGTCCAAATCTCCCTTGGCTTGATTTTTTCCCCCTTCTCATTAATGAGGAATACGATACAGGAAAATTAAAGTGCTACTACCAAACACCCATTTGAATCAAAAGCAAGTCATGTTATGTATGTGTCCGTGTGTATGTGTACTCTCCATTATACTGTATATCACATATAATATTATCCTAATGTTCTATTATTTTAAACAGCAAATTACTTGCTTTAATTATGCTTTATCCAAACAGCATGTTTAATTTTTAAAATATACAGATTATATATAATTTATTGAGGAAAAAATCCCGATCTTTGCTTTTCTGGGCGTCACTGCAGCTACGCTAAGAAAAATAGCAAACATTTCTAGACTGTCTCAAGCCAGACACCATCCTTCAAGAAGCCTATCTTAAGCTCTCAATAATATTATGATCTCCTTAAAAAGAAAAAAGAAAAAAATTGGGGGAGGGGGAAGTGACTTTTCAATCTTTGGCATTTTGTACGAGTCTGGGGTTTCTCAAGTCTTGAGACCTGAAGCACATGTTCCTTTCAGACATTAAAAAAAAAAAAAAAACTTCTGAATACCTTCGCAGTTTCTTCCTTGAGCTACCTAGAGGGAACTATTTATTTTGCTTCTTTACCTTGCAAATAGCTAACGGCTTCCAGTCAGGGCTCAACCCAGCCCTTTTGTGCCCTGCAGTCATCGCTGTGTCTTTAAAAGAAAACCGATTCTCTGGAATGCTGTGCGTGCACATGCCTGTCGGACTCAGTAGGCCCCACCTGCGAGCAGGTAAACCAGATCCTCTGCTCTGGTCTCTGCAGCCACATTCCAGCCAGGCGAGCTCCTACTCTCTAATTGTTACCTGTCAAACAGGTCAACCAAGCACTTGGGTCTGGTCCAAACACGCGCATATTCCCACGAAACCCTAGACCTGCAAACCTTTGACCTTTCATGTTGCCCCAGTCCCCGTGATTATTGTAACCAAGGCTGATTTAAATCCAGATGACGATTTTTTAACAGGCACACTGGTTCTCCTTCTCCCTCACCGCGGATGGTAGAGCTGACCGCACACTGTCTGGGGTTTCTGGACCAGCACACTGTGGTAGTTCAGCATGACCAGAAGGCATAGCCGGGCTAGCAGAGCTCCTGAAGTGAAATCCACTGGCACTAAATCACTCGTGAAAATCGCAGGCTTTCCACCCTGACCAACTGGAGAGTAAATTCCCCAGGGGGGATAAAAACAGAGGTGACTCACAGGTAAAAACTCCCTCCTCTCCTCGCAGGTACTATGCTGGCAGCAGAGACTGTGGCCTATGGACTAAGCCCCAAACCTGGGACAGGTAAGACCTTGAACAAGTCACGTATATGGTCTGGGCCTCAGCTTCCCCTCTTGAGTAGTGAGAAGAAAGGGGGCCACGCAGGTCGTAAGGATCTCTTCCGGCACTCACTCTGTGTTCTCTCCTTCCCGATGCCACCCAAAGTAGAGGGATCATGTCACAGGATTGCAGCCGCCCCTTCGCTCTTGTTATCTGAAGTGGGTTGTGGGCCATGGGTGCGGCCGCGGGGACCCTTGATCAGCTGAGGGACTGTTTTGATTCGGTTACCAAATCTGGGGACTTTGCTCAAGTGTGGGAGGCCCTGGGCTTCCCCTGTTGGGACATCTGGGTAGAATACAGGACGTCCATCTTGACCTCCGTTTCCTCTCCGCATCAGGCTCATTTAGGGAGCTTAGTCTTTTTAACTGGGAGAGGTGATTATTTTGATTGTTTTGGTAGCACTGACCATCCTTTTTATTCTACTGATAATGAATTCAGAATAAAAACGATGGGCTCACTGAATCCAAATATTTCATTTTACAGATAAAGAACCTGAGGCTTAGAGAAGGAGTATGAGTTGCTGGACGACCCTCAACTAGTTGGGTTCCTCAATTAAGGGACAGTGGGCGTTGGTGAACACTGTGGGCTAGCAAAATCATTGCCAGAGAAGTGACACCAGAAGATGCTTCCAAGACTGCTCCAGCGACGGAATTTCAAAAATCCAGGCAGAGAACAGGAGCTCTCCGACAGGTTTCTGAGATGGGCGGTGCTGTCAGGCCAGTTTGCTTGGGGCAGGGGAAGGTCTCTCCTTAAGCGAGGCAGGTTATTCTACCAGGAGCCCAGGATCACCGCATGCAGAGCAGGAACTGGCACTTCCTGCTTGTTCATCCAGCTCAGGCTTGTCCGCCAGTGCCAAACAGGCGGGGCTGGCTCCCGGGAGAAACTTCCTCCAGGCTCTGGTATGGTGGAGTCCAGCTGTCCGCAGGCCTGTGAAGCATCCTTCTCACCGGCAGCTCACTTTAAGGCAAACAAAGTATAGACTTGGAGTGTAGAGTGCGTGGGCTCAGGGAGGGGACTCCCACCTGAAGCCCGCCTGGCTTGTCCTCTGGGCTGCCATTAACTTACGAGGACTGCTCTGTTCTATGGGCGCCACGATTCCCCCACGAAGGGACTGCATGTACGGAAGGGGCCTTCAGCAGTCACACTGGAAGTCACACTTCATCTCACTGTGAGCACCACTGGGAACATGTAGACCCTGTGTGGTTGCTTGAAATAAATATTAAACAGTATTTACACAACATACCTGATTAGCATTATTCTCTCATTATCAAACACAAAACTTTCCACAAATTGTAAATTGTTAGCCATCAGCTTCTATCAAACCCCAGATGTATTGGCTGTGGACCACTGAGCGAGCTATATCAGCTTCCTGAGCCCCAGCTTCCTTATCTGCACAAGGGGAACAATTGTCCTATTTCCTTAATAGCCTCCTCATGTGGAATAAAAGATAAAGGTCCCTGCCTGGTATGGGTTTTGCACGTAACATACATTTAATGTCAGTTATTTTTGTTGCTGTTGTTGATATAAAACTAATTAAAGTAGTGATCCACGTGGCCCGGTTTCAGAAAAGTATGTCTGAGGATCGAAAAGTAACTTCAGAACAACCCAAGCTCTCTGCTGCCGGTCCCCAATGCCGGGAAGGGGGCTCCAGTTTCCTCACACACCAGAGCCATTCCCCGCGTGGTACCCCCTTGAATTCTAGGCTGTTCCCCTGCCGTCCCTCACACTTCTCTACTTGCCATTTGTTGGTAAGGGGTCTGGAGTTTTAAATAGATTCTAGTATCAAAAAATCCAAAGCATGATTAGAAAAGACGCTCTGAAGGAGAGGGTGTTTTGGGGATTATGGCACAAGGTCTTCCCTACGGGGGTCTCAGCTCATTCAAACGCCCGCATGCCAATATCTATGCTGGGTGATGGTTCCTCGCCCACCCTTTCCTTAGGCCATCACGCTGGTTCCGAAGCAGGCTTTCAGAGAAAGGAGAAGAGTCTAAAGACTGAGAAAATTCACTCACCAAGTAATCACCTCCCGAATCCTTAGGTGCTGACAGTTCTCTTTAAAATCCTGGCTTTTCTAAAACAAGACTGGCCCAAGGTTATGCCAAGCTCATTCTAGCCTGCCCCAGGCTAAAGCACCTTGGCCTCGGGGATGGATGAGGATGAATAGAGTGAGATCTGCTGGATATTTGGCTAAGGGTTGATAAGGAAGTAAATCAGTCCGCAAAAATTTGTTTTTGAATCCATGACGACTAAACCCACTACATTCAATGAATCATCAAATCTCATCAATTCTACTCAGATCTGTTGACTGCTCATGGCTTTGTCCACATTTAGAACACCAAAGTTTTGCATGTGAATACAACAGCCTCCTAACCAGTCTTCTAAGAATGGTTCCTGTGGCCTTTGACGGACTCACTGGCATTTCTCCACAGCCTCACTCCTAGACTCGGCCCCTCTCTGTTCCAGGGCACACTGCAGATGCTGTTCTCTCTGCCTGAAGCACCCTCCCTGCCTAATCCCTACTCAGCCTTCAAGTCTCTGCCGAGACAATGCTTTCTACAGGAATCTCTACACTCTACCAAAAATGGTCTGAAAGCCCCTCCTAGGCTCCAAGCAGCTCGGTGGCAGGCACAGCTTTTGTCCTGGGCACCACGCAGACTGTGCCTTGTGCAGTGCTTGACCTATCGGAGCTGTTCAATGTGTATTCTCTCATTTAATTCGTATCACTGCCTTAGAACACAGGTGTGACCGTGCCCACGTGACACATGAAACTGAACTTTAGAGACAGGAAAGAACTCGCCTGAGGTCACCCAGCTAGGAGAGGGGCAGAGTCTTTATTTTAATCCAGGCCTAGGGGATTGAGGCCTGTGCTTTTAACCTCTACAAGATGCTGCCCCATGAATACTCAGTTCACTCTATAATTAAACAAGTCAGGGGTCAAACAGTTAACGAGGGTTTGAGTCAGTCATGAAGGCGATCAAAAGACCCTGGCTCTCTCAGATGCAAATTCAAGCAAACTGTCACCTTTGAGATGGAGTATGCAGGCCCCTTAAGAGCAGTTTCTGTTTGAGCCACATTAGATTAGCCATTTCTACTCCCATAAGTATAAAAGACACTTTTAAGGCTGCATTCTGAAAAATTTAAATGATTAAAAAAGAAGTTTGGATGCAGGTGTACATTGTGCTTTTAGTTTTGATGCTAGCGGTCAGAAGTTTTATGACAGAATGAGGTCCGAGGGGATGATTCTCAAATGCAGAAGTGTATGGCATGTCGGAAGTGGAAATCATGCCAGAAGGGGAAACATTAGGTAGAGAAAGAACAATGATGAACTGCAGAAGTCAATTTGTGCTTTAAGAGTGAGCGCCACGTAAGACTGTGCGGGCCATATCACCAAGTGGAAAGTATTTCTCCTGTTTATGGAAGCAATACGTTTAAACTTGAATGTCGGGAAAACTACGTGAATCCATTAGTGGTTGAGTGAAGCAATTGAAATGCATCCAACTTCCTACCTATAAAAGGTAATAATGTTTCATAATAATGTATGATGATAACCTGCCAAGGTATGTGAACACTGGGAGGATGAAAAATTAATATGAGAGGAAGTGTTTTTTTAAACACACACATGTGCACACATATTCACATGCATACAAACGGGTTTGTGCTGCTCACTTACTTCAACAGGAGCTCTTCCATGGAAAAAGTCATAGAAGCGAAGACCCATCTGTGTCCAAAGCAAATCAACACTGACCCTGATGGCATCTTTGGAAAGAATGGAATGATTGGTCAAAACGGTCTACAGAAAAATACTAGCCTAACTCTGGGGAAGAGAGAAGGAAAAGTTACACCGTTTCGGTTTTGTTAATACATTTACCGAATATATTAAGGAAGTACAATTCTTATGCTACAAAACTTTGAAGGGACTTTAAAAATTCATACAAAAAGAAACATTCTTCCAGTCTATGGTGTGTCCTTGAATGTGTCAAGGGCTTTCTAAGCTGCAAAGGAAAGAGAAGACACTTGTCTCCAATTTTTATGTAGTTGGGTAGACAAAACAAAAGCGCATTAAAGTACAGGCAGTGGGTAAGCAGTGTGTAAGTGAAGGAAGTTCGTGTGATTTAGTTGCCGGGGGACACAGGGAGTCAGAAAGCAGAAGAGCATGTGCTATGGGACTAGCCAGAGGATGGTCTCGTAAAGTACACGAATCTAAAAAAATTACTTGGACTTGAAATGCCTCAGTTCTGATCAGGATGCCCAAATAAGTCATCACAAAGATACCTGCTGAGTATGAGTATCTACAAGGTTTACTACACTGGAGGCCTTACTGTATGCAAAGTACCTTATGTGTGCTATGCACTTAATTTTCACACCACCACTTAAAGACAGGCCCTAACACCATCCTTCTTTTTCATATGAGGACGTCGAGGCACTGAGAGTGTAATCGCCTTGCCCTGAGTAACGGAACTAGTAAGTGGTCTGCAATATTAACCACTTCTCTCTACTAGCTAGAGAGTCAATGCTCAATAACTGTGAAGGCTTCTGGTCAAGCAGAAAAGCCATCACAAGTCTCAGCATTAACATAAATGTTTCTGCTAAAGTAACGACTGCTTGAAAACATAGAAATTTGGTTTGGAAATCTCATAGGTATCAGTGCAGGTGACATAGATATTGTACAAAGGATTTTCAATTAACTACTCACTCAGGATTTTTGCCAATTAAATGTTGAAGTCTTCTCTAAACATTCCATCCAGCTGATAATGCTGATTAGAATAAGCAGAGTTTTGGCAAAATGTCATTCTTTTCCAAACTAGAACGTCTGATTCTGCCTAGTCTTGTCAGCAGAGGTTAGATTTAATGCGTACAACCTAACATCTCAAACCAGATTTAGTCTTCCCTTTTGAACCAGTAAGAGGTCAGCTAAGATCCATGAGATTTTGGGACATGCCAAAAAATGGTTAAATTTCACTGAGATTTTGTTTGAGGCGATCTGGTGGTCTCTGCGGGAGACCACCTCCTATGTAAAATCCAGCCTTAAGTATCAGGATTAAATGACACCAAGACCCCAAGATTCCCGGCTCTTTCTGGGGCGTTAAGGGTGTGTCAGATCATTTTCCTACAGCCACTCACAGATGTTGTTTGGGCCCCATTGTTATAGTCACTATATTATATGAATCGCTTGGAGCTTTCTTTTTGGTATGTATTGGTGTAAAAATATCTATTCTACAGAAACACATAAGTAATGAGGCCTAAAATATACACCTAGCAGGTCAGAGAGGGGACACAGGCAAGGATGACTCTTGCAGTGCTGCGGTGTTGGGGAACCGGAAGCAGTGTGGGAGACTGTTGCCGGGGTGTGGATGGGGAAAATGTGACTGGAATACTCTACAGCAGTTAGGAACAACAGGCTGGATGTGCCCAAAGCAATGTGGATGGAGTGAAAAAGTTATAATCAGAACGGGTCTAGAGCACAATACTTTTACATAAATTACAAGTGTAGGCATAAAAACCAGTAAACCACTTTTTACAGGAATGCATATAACACAAGCATATGTTGTACATACGTCAAGTATATTAGGGTGGTAGCTGCGGTGGAGGAAGAAACTTGGGAGTGAGAATAGAATAAAAGAGAATAAATAAATAAAATAAGCGAGGGCCTTGCATGGGCCAGTGAAGACAATACACTGTGAACTGATGAATATGACAACCTGAACTCTGCATCTGAGGTCCAAAACCAAAGAAAGACATTTAACCAAGAGTTTTAATCTTGTGTGCTCAGCCCCATGGCTCCCGAATGAGGTATTTAGCAGTGAGGTTAATGATTGCTGGGTGGGTTTCTTAAGCTCCTTGGATGTGCTTGGATGCTCCTTAGGCCAGAGGCTCTCAACCTTGGCTGCACATTAGAGACACTGGGGAGACGTAAAACATCGCAGTGTTGGGCTCCACTCCCCAGAGATTCTGTTCAAGCAGCCTGTGGTGAGGCCCAGGCATTGGTATTTTTCCAGAGCTCCCCAGGTGTCTCTAACGTGCATCCAGGGTTAAGAACCATTGCTTTAGGTGTTTGCACTTTTTTTTTCTAGTTGCAAATGTTGTATTTTTTGGCATTTCAAAAGAGACTACTGAAATCAGAATATTTTCCTTTTGCCAAACATTAATTTCATTATTAACAGAGAACAGCAACAATACATAGCATAATTCATTTATCCAGTTGATTACACAGTCAAAACTTCTGGTTGGGCCACGGCGTGTTTAGTGCAGGCACCGCATAATTCTAGGGGATGTATCCACGGTGCAGTCTATGCAAATAGGGCCCCTTGGAATTGATCAGTGCCCACCCTGCCTTGCTGTACACAGCAGTTTGTTCGAGTGTCCACTGTGTGCCAACCGCTGGGCTGAGTTCCTTGGCTGCGTTGGTGAACAAGACGACATGGTCACTGCCCTGGTGGAACTTCCGGCCTCCAGGGAAAGCCATTGCACTTATGATTTCCATGCGATGCGGCTGTGCTGTGGCGGCAGGGACACTGCGGGAGCTCAGGTCAGGGCCCCACGCCCCGGCGGGGGTCAGGGAGAGGCTTGCTGGAGGAACTGGAATTTGAACCCAAACCAAAGGGTAGGTAGTTCTCCTATGGGAAGACACTGCTGTCCACCCAGAGGGAACACCCTGGAAGGGCAGGGAGAGTTTACTGTGCTCGTAAAGGAGCCGGAAAAAACATAGAGTGAGTGAGTATCATGGGCAGGGGTGAGGTATGGGGACTTCGGAGAAGGCAACGTCTGGTTACAAAGGCTCTGTGGGCCAAGTTAAGAAGTCTGGACTTTGTCACATGAGTAACGGGGAAGGAAATAATCTAATATGAGACTTAGGAAGATCATTCTGGCAACAAGTGAAGTTGGGGCTGCAGGGAGCCAGGAGAAGTCACAGAGGACTGGTTATGGGGCTATTGAGCAGCTCAGGGTGATAAATGGTAGCAGCTTGGATGAGGGTAGAGGCCTGGAGAAGAAGAGAAATGGACACGTGTGAGAGATGTGTGGGAGAGACAGGATGTGGAGGGTGTCTGAGGGATAGGGTTGACGCTAGACAGAAGTGGTGCCGCTCAATGAGATAAGGCATGGAGAAGAGGAAATGGGGTGCGATGAGAGAGGGGGTGTGTGATGATCTTCTTTGAACATGTTGGTTTTGGGGAGCTAGTTTTACAGGTTGAATTCTTGGGAAGTAGGCTCTGAGACAGTTTAGTGAAAAGAATATTTCTTAAGGTGTGCTCTTGAGGGTGACACCCGCAGAAAAGAGGGGGAAGAGATGGATGTGGGCAGAGGGAGATATTGAGCTGTGGAGCGGGACTAATGATGGCCTTGGGTGTTTCAGATAATATTTTGCAGAGATGGCCATGCCAACTTGTGTCTCATCCTACATGCTCTTACAGTGTGATTGTTGATGCTCTTCCATGGAGAGATAGGGTCTATACTCCATATTCTTGAACTTGGGTGGACTTGGTAGCTGCTTGACCACAGTGATGCTGCATGACTTCTTCTTGGTTTCCTCTCTTGGGATATGCATTTAAGAGCCCTGAGTCAACAAGTAAGAAGTCTGGCTTTTCCGACGATGCCATGCTGGAGAGAGCGTGTGGAGAGACCACACGGACACATAGAGTGCTGCCCACGCAGCCAGCAGTCCCAGCCCCCGGCAGTTTGAATTTGCCCAATGCAGTATGTTAGACACATGAATGAGTGAACAAGCTTTTAAATGTATCCAGCTCCAAATCCCAAGAAACCCCACTAGACACTGAGTGGAGCAGAGAGGAACTATCTCTTTGCCCCTTCTCCCACCCGGAGCCTGGCCCAGACTGCAGATTCACAAGCAAAATCAGTGCTGTCATTGTCTTAAGCCATTACATTTGGGGGTGGTTTGTTAGGCAGCATTAGATAACCAGCACATCAGCTTACCTGTGGGAGCTCTAGAGCTTTTCCAAGCGGGACTGAGATGGCTGAGCCTTTATATTCCCACTCTGATCAGTGATTGGGCATGGGCTGTCCTGAGAAGTGACATGACCTTCGAGGAGGAGGTTCCCTCCAGCCAGGCAATCCTGGAAAGGGCTGACAGCTTAAGTCTGGAGGCAGACAGCACTCCCTGCAGCTGGGGCAGAAAGCCCTTGCCTGAAGAGTGATCTGGTGGCACATTGCTGTGACTGCTACAGCCAGAGAGACATCAAGCCAATTACACAGTCCGAAGCTTGGAAGAGCATGGGAAATACTGATTAGCCTATCATGCAGAGTGTTTCATCTTGTGGTCTGAGAAACGAAAACAACCTGCACTGAATCATCTGAATGCAGCCCCCTCCCCTGACCTGACAAATCAGCACTCAAGATTATTACTAGACTCCCTCAGATCATCCTTCTGTCCAGTAACATTGAGAATCTCTGGATAAGTGATACGAAAGCCAGTGGGGAGTAGATGGTACCTCAGGGAGACCACACAGGATGCCTGAGAACCCTGGAACACCACCATTTGGGAAGAAGAGGCTGCAAAGGAAGTGGGGTAGGAGTGGGGAACACAAGTACTTTCTGGTGGAAGCTGTCACTAGTAGTGCATGCAGATTAAGATCAAGTAGTGTGAGGATCCCAGAGTGCTCCTTGGACTTGACAACACGGAAGTTAGTGTTGGCTTTGGCCAGGGCAGTCAGCGTGGCTGTTAACTACATGGCACAGCCCCGATGATCTTTCTCTTGGCTTCTTGGCTGGGATTCCTGGGGAAGAGGAAGGGACTAGAGCTAATATGGAAGACTGGATGGGTGTTGTCTTGGGATGGGCCCTCTGCTCAGAGGAAAAAGAAAGGGATTGACTAAGCAAAGACAACACAAAGTAAGCTGGGAGAAAGTAAATGAGTGAGAAGCTAAAAGGAAAAGAAAGTACCCACCAGGGAGACTGAGAACTAGCTGAAGGACTGAAATCTGGAAAACTACTTATTAAGCAAGTACTTTCAGGGTTTACACAGCCCAAGAAGGCAGCCCGGTGGAGGCCCTCGCTCAAGTAGTCACTTAAGTAGCTAAAAGAGCAAATGTGCTTGGATGCGGCTTTGGTTCCCAGCACCATGAAGCTGCATCTCTTGAGAAAGCCATTTAACTTGTCCAAGCATCCATTCCCTTATCTGAGAAAGGGGGGTGATCCTGCCTGGCTTGCTGCTTTGCTGCGAGGACTAGCGCTCGTTCGTTCATTCAGTGAGCATTTACTAAGCATTGCCGCGTGCCAGGCTCTATGCTTGACGCAGGTGATACAACGGCCGATGGCACAGACCTGGCCCATGGTGAGGGTTTGTCCTTCAGTGAGAGAGCTATGCATTAAATAGAGTATAACAATAATGACATCACCACTATTGCGATAAGTGCTACAAGGGAGGAGAAAAACAAACTATGTTAGATGCCAAATGGTGCCTGGGACACAGTAAGTGGCCAATGAATGGTATTTACATCCAACTCATTGGGAAGATATTTAATGGGACCATGTTCAGCAAAATTGTAAAAAGAGATGTTTTATATTCAGCATCCACGGAATCCTTCTCTCTGCTGTTTTCCCCTCCTGGGGAACTGTGGTATTTCTTCTTTTGCTTATCAAAAGTAGTACTTAATCGGCACCATTAAATACTTCCAGGAAGAAGCGAGCTGGCTCGCTGGGAGAGAGGGCATTGCTCCTGGGCCTTCACAATCACACGTGGGGACGGCTGCCTCTGTCACTCACAACGTAAACACACTCTTGAACTTCTCACATGTAAAAACAAAAGTTTAAAACTTTTTTTCTTCTTATACATTCATTTATCAGAAATAGCACAAACGCGTTTTCTTGTGGTAGTAACCTGTGTAGTATATTAGCCTATTTTTTTCTTTTCTTTTTTTTTTTTTTT
>NW_024354502.1:20383145-20394028 GCF_902729225.1 Pteropus medius | reverse complement strand
TTTTTTTTTTTTTTTTTTTTTTTTTTTGAGCAATATTGGCACAAAGCTGACTCATTTGGCAGGAAAGCTCGCCAGTATGAGTCTAGAGTCAGCAGGAGAGGCATTTTACAACTTATCAGTCAGAACAATCACTGATGATAACCTCCATTGGGATGACATGTTCACATCAAGTGTGGGATTTGATATTCTCCACGACTCCATGACATGGTAACTTTATTTAACAGCAGAGGAAATGAGGATTCAGAGAAGTTTGGGCAGCTTCGCAAGGTCCCATAACCGTGACTTGACCCAGGCTTTGTTTCTCTAAGCCCTGAAAGAGGGTGAGATGCGGGGTGTCACCTGGGAGGGAGTCAGCTACAGGCTCTTGCCTTCCACGCCAGCTACCACTCACCCCTGCCTTCAGCAGCCTCTAGTCTCTCACACACACAGGCTTTGGAGTTGGGGCAGTGTGGCCAGGCTTTGAGGAAAAGGTCAAGACAGCAGGCAGCAAAGATGAACGTGAGCCTGGGAAAATGCTGATTGAGGCTGGGCCCAGAGAGAAACTGGGCAGGTTAGTACAGCTACAGCAGTTTTGCCAAAAATATATTGTACTTGTGTGTGTATGAGAGAGAGAGAGACTATGAGAGAGCATGTGTGTACGTGTGTGGGAGACTATGAGAGAGCGTGTGTGTGTGTGTGTGTGTAGGAATGCGTGTGTATGTGAGAGAAAGTATGTGTGCATGTGAACTTGTTGAGTGCTATATGAGCGGTGTGTGGATTTGTTGGAGAGCAAGTGTGTATAAGACAGCATGTGTTTATGTGTGTGCGTCTGAGAGCATGTGTGTGTGACTGTGGGTGTAACACGTGGGTCACGTGTCTTACGTCTGAGAGTGTGTGTGACCTCATGTTTGTGTGTGTGTGAGAGAGGCTGTGTGGGTGAAGAATCCGCCTGACGATGTGCAGAGATAAATGTGCCCCGGGTTACTCCGAGGCCTACCTATTCCTGATTGACGGGATATTACCATCACTTTTAATTTTCTTTAAGGGGGAATCTGAAGGAACACAGTCCCAGAGTTACCTGATCCACTAATCCCCAGAAATGAAATTCCTACACACGAGCAGGTATTATTTAGAGCCTTTCTCAATTAGCAATTATAACATCTGAAGCTTTGAACAGTTGTTATATGTTTATCTTTCTCTTCAAGTTCACTCTGTTGGCTCTCTAACTAGCCAAGTTCAAATAACCTTCTGTCTGGCAGCCGTGAAGACAACACCCCCAGCTCCCACCCGAAAGGCAGTTACAACCAGACAGAAGAGGGGGGCGATTTCCATCATCTCTGTGTGTGTCCTGTTGCCTTTCTATTTAATTGTGCTTTATGATGTGGCTACAATATTAAAAACACACACCCAACAGAAAAACAGAAATGCTTCAGAAACATAAAAACTCAGATCAAAACTCTAACTGTAGGAAGAGAAAGATGTTGCAGTGTGTGTGTTCTATTGCTTAATTTTCGCTTGTGGTAAAACAGAGCCATCAGAAGTGCAATACTGGGTAATAGTTAAGAATGTATCTTTAGGAATTACCCTTTCTGGATGTAACTTATTGTGCTATTTGCTTAAATACTCCACTTGCTTTCTCTACCACTACAAATGGGTACCTGCCTTGTAGGATCGAGAACGAAGTAAGATAATGTATACAAAATGCTTAACAGTGCTTGGCACACAGTAGGTGATCAATTTCATTGTGATGTTGTTGTTTTAACTGCCACTGTAAGGATTTCAATTACATTCACATTGCGTCTATTTTTGATTGTGCGCACATATCTAGGTAGGATTTTCCCCTCTCCAGACTAATGTAAAGAGAGGTGAAGTGAACATGTTACTGGAGTCCCATCGTCCAAGAGCCCAAGAGCAGACGCTGTAGCTGGCTCTTATGCATGGCAGCAAGACTATCCAGGCTGCACAAGAGACTGCATGATTCGGGATTGCTTTAATTTTCTTTTTCAGTTTTGGTTTTGTTTGCAAGCTCTGTTGGACATTTGCATGATCTGGTTTGGTTTGTGGGTTCTGTGATCACTAGGTGTGGCGCTGAGCTGAACTGAGGCGATGCTACACGCTCGAGTGAGACCCACAGGCCTCCTTCCAAGGCCAACTTAAGTTCTATCGATCTCTGAGAAACAACTGTTCTCTGGAGCAACCAGTCTCAGATAACACTGGTAGCCTATTTGATATATACACAGCCTACAGCATAAACACCTCCATGTGGGTTCCTCATTCAACCCGGAATACCTAGACACACAGTCACCATATCCATTCTCTGCTTATGTCTTCAAGGGGCAAATGAGAAAAGATCTACGATCTCCTAAAATATAATCGAATGCTCCGGAGATGCTCACCGAGCCCTCTGACCTGCCAGCTTCCCCTTGGAATCGCCTCAGTTTCCCAGGTTCCCGAGGCAAGTACCATCTGGACAGGTATAAGTGGAGGCTACTCCAAGAGCTAGCAATCTAATCCTGCCCAGCATCTGTTTTCCATCATCCTGTCTCCCCTTCTCGTCCTCCACCCAGCAAGATGGGTTCCAGCACTGCAGTGGCTCAGTAGTCATCTCTGCATCCCCATCCCCATCTCTCACTTCAGGTCTGCTTGGTACCTGGCACTCAGTAGTGCTCTATAAATATTTGTCCAATCAAAGAGCATGCGTATGAAAGCAAGTAAGCGAAGAAATGAGGTATTCCACAGAGAAAACTTTAAGGCGGAAATAAACCCAAGCGGTTGTTAGACTGAGCACCCACACATGATAGTCAAGGAGACAGAGGCTGTGGCTGCCCTACGAGGTGACGAGACTCAGTGGCAGGACTGGAGTCCAGGCGTCCCACTCTTGCTGTGGTCCTGTGCTGCTTCATATTCCCTCCCTGTCTTCATCGGTCATTCTTCTTGGAGAGATTCCAGGAGTCTGCCTGAGGATCTGTCAGCCCCACTGCTCTCTGACATCACTAGTTCATTAACCAGGGTGCAACCTAGCCTGGCCTTATAACAAAAGCAAATCAATTAATATTGATCGAGTGCCTACTATGTCGATAGCCAGGTGAGAACGAGGAAAGGCAGCAAGCACAGGAGAGAGAAGCTCTGTGCAGCTTATCTGCCTTAGTAACGGTCGGTCTGACACCCCAGTTCACGTTCACGACAGTCCTGACAAGGCGGTAGGCATGCCAGCTAGGAAAGATAAGGAAGGGGGTTCTCCGCTGGCTCCAGAGAAAGCCCATTTCTCCCTTAGGTGAGAAAGAACAGAGAATGTTGAGTAAATAATGAGTCCAAAACTACACCCTGTTCCTTCAGAGAATTCCATGAATGATTAAACCTGACTGTGGCTCCAGGATACACAGAAATTTAATGTTGCAATTGCCCAGTGCACTCTCTCTCTGTCTCTGTGTCGCTGTCTGTCTCTGTCTCTGTCTCTGTCTCTGTCTCTCTCTTTTTCTCTCTCTCATACACACACACACATACATACACACACACACACACACACACACACACGCATAAATGTGCACATCTGCTACCTTATAACTGGTCTGTAAGGAAGGCAGTGTAGTCTGATGGATAGGTAACACTGGGTGCAGTCGAAAGACTTGACTACTATCCGTGCTCAGCCACTCATTCACTGTGGGCCTGGGTACATCAGTTAACTGCTCCAGGGCTCTACTTGTCCGTTTTAAAAAAGGATAATACTAATACTGTTATTTATCTACTTCACAGGGATGTTATCATTACAATTGTGCTTCATAGATACAAACAATCCTTGCAAGTTAAGCTACTGCAGGCATCACATAGTCAAAATAGTCTTCAAAAGTTGGCTATAGACTTCAATCCCCCACAGAGATCAATCCCCCACAGAGATCTGTGAAGACACAGAGGAAATAGAAGACCCAAACGACACTATAAACTAACTAGACCTAACATATAACTACAGATCACTCCATCTAACAATAAGAGAAATACATTATCTCAGGTGCACACAGAACGTTCTCCAGGATAAACTATATGCTTCACTACTGCAATGGACTGAATTGTGCACCTGCTCCCCCCAACCCCAATTTATATGTCAAAGCTCCTAACCCCCAGTGTGACTGTATTTAGAGTAAGAAAGTAATTAAAGTTAAATGAGATCGTAAGTGTGGGACCCTGGTCTGATAGGCTTAGTGTCATTATAAGAGGAAGCACCAGAGAGCTCGCTCTCTCTCTCCGCCACGTGAAGACACAGTGAGAAGGAGAGTCTGCAGGACAGGAAGAAGGTTCTCACCAAAACTGAGTGGACCAGCACCTTTATCTTGTTCTTCTCAACCTCCAGAACTGTGAGAAAAAAATTCCTGTTGATTCAGCCACCTAGTCTGTGATGTTTTGTTATGACAGTCACTGAAAAACTAATACAGACACAAAACAAACCACTAAATTCAAAAGAATAAAAATAATAAAAAGTCTGTTCTCTGACCACAGTGGAATGAAATTAGAAATCAATAGCAGAAAAAACTTTGAGAAAACTCAGAAATATGTAAACTAAACAACACACTTCTAATAACCAATAGGTCAAAGAAGGAATCAAAAGGGAATAAAAAATTACTTTGAAATGAATGAAAATGAACACATAATATATTGAAACATGTGGAATTAAGCTAAAGCAGCTCTTATGGGGGAATTTATAGCTGTGAATGCTTATATTAATAAGGGAAAAGATCTCAAATTACTAACCTGAACTTCCACCCTAAGACACTGGAAAAAGAACAAACTAAACCTAAAGCAAGCAGAAAGAAGGAATAGATAAAGATGAGACTAGAATTTAATGACATAGAGACTAGAAGAACCATAGAGAATATCAATGAAACACAAAGCTGGTTCTTTGAAAAGATCAACAAAATAGACAAACGTTTAGCTAGATTGACTAAAAGTCACCTATAAACAGACTTCACTGTGCACAGGGCCTCAGCACTAGTCATCCTTTGCAATGGCCAAAGAGGCTGAGACTTTAAGAACTTGGTGTGGCCAAGGCAGAGGCAAGACTAGAAACGAAGTGTCCTCACCCCATCCAGGGCTTCAGACACTGCAGGCCCTCACCTGTCTTCTAACCCCAAATCAAATGCTTGTATGTCAACTTGTATTTTGAAAGGCAACAGGAAAACCAATGAAGAGAGTTTTGCCGTGATGTAAACTGAGAAATCCTTGAGTGAGTCAAATCACTGCCTCCCACTCGGTCTTCTGCATGAAGCAAATCTCATTTGAAGTAGAGATTACTCCCTCAAGCACTGGACCTATTTTCTCTTGTTGCTGAAGAACAACCCAAAGCTATAGGAGATGTGGCAGGAGAGAATTTAAATCATGCTTCTATAACTACCTGTTCTTTTTCAGGGTCATGGTGACTCTTTCAAGATTATAATCCTGGACAAGAAAAAGTTAGGCAGGAGATGAGCCAGGATGTGCACTGTATTTATTAGATAATATGGCTTAGTTTGGGGAATCAGAATCCCCAGAACATTCCTTGAGTCTCTCATAATATCACAGAAGCACGGTGTGTGGCCGAGCTGGGCTGACCCTATTTTGTATAATTTCAAAGAGAATGCTTGAGTCTCTTCTGAGGAAAGACAAGCCTGGTCTTACCTCTAAGAACAAAATCAAAATCTCAGAACAGCGCACTGATGGGAGACCTCAAGTTGTTCTCCCTCCTGAGCAAGCAGTTTATGGTGATCTCTCTTATCCCACGTGGGGCATGACCATTTTCAAACATCTAGATTCTGCCCCCTTTAAGTAATATTTTATCACAGTGTTGCAGCAACAGATATATGCCTTTGCAATACCGGGTGAGCTTGTCTTCTCTTTGATATCAATTTTATTCAGCTTATGAGACAGTAGAACCTGAAGGCAGGAAGGAGTTTTCAGTTGCAGTTCAATGAGCTTGGATCAGAGGAAGGAGTCTTGGCGTCACAATAATAATAACAGATAGTATGTATTCAGCACTTGCTATAGCCAAGTAGTGTTCAAAGACTTTACATTGAATAACTCATTTAATGCACTCACTAATTCTATGATGCAGGTGCTATCATTGACTCCATTTCACAGATGGAGGCTGAGCTTCAATAAGTCTGTGTTCTTAATTACGCCACTTCACCAGCCCTTGAGAAAGTCAGCTTTAAGATTTGGCTCTATCAGCTACTGCTATCTATCTATCTATCTATCTATCTATCTATCTATCTACCTACCTACCTACCTACCTATCTACCTCCCTCCCTCCCTACCTACCTACGTAAGCTTTTTTCAAATTCCTACTTACTCCTATCACCTATAATCCTCTTCAGGAATCGGCAGAATAAACAAATTAAGAATCATAATAGGCTGGAAAGTCAGAACTGGGAGGAATCTTTGAAATCATGTAAACCAAGTCTCTCTCTCTCTATTTTATAGTTGAGGAGACTGAGGTTTAGAACGTTCACACGGCGTTGATGACAGAAGAATTCATTACACAAGGCACAATCACATAGCTATAGTTTCAGTAGTTAGAGATCACAACGTAACAAATCTATTTCATAGATCCTTCTAAAATAATTCTGGATCTTTTTGGGAAAGAAGACAGCCTTGCCCAAGAGTTTTAGTTCAAATCACCTGAAGAACTTTTTAAAAATACTTAGGTCTATTGAATCAAGATCTCTGGGGCATAACTTGGACAACTGCGTGTTTTCTTTTTCTTTCTTTCTTTTTTTTTTAACAACACGTAGGTGGATCTCATGCACAGTGAAGGTTGAAAATCATGTGCTGAGCCAATATTTGATAGATTCTTGCTGGTTGGCCAAACCAGCAATTTATTTAATCAAGGACTCAGTGGTGATGCCGGAATAGTTTTTCATTCCATAGGTCATCCTTCTCAAGCGGGTCCAGGCATCTTTGAAAATCAAAGTTACTACGGCTGTTCATGTCTTGAATTCTTTCTGTGAATTGAGAACCACCTCCATAGCATGCAACTACTTCCAGGTATTCCATAAGCATGGCATTAAGTTTAAGAAGACGAGTGGGTTGGAGAAAACACAAGTTTTGGGAAGTAAATTGGCATGTGTTGGTCTAACCCAGAGAGGCAGCAGCAGACCTACCTGATATGATACAGATCTCAGCCTTGGCCTTTCTCTCCCTTGGGCATGCAGCGGCCTGTGGATCTCATACCAACCAGCTGGCCTTAGAGCTAAAATCAGGCTAAAATCTAAAAGATATTTAGTCATTAAAAAAAGTAAAGTGTTCGCCAAATGAATGTAGTCAGTCTCCCAGCAGAAGTAATCAGCTCGCTTGCCCAGGGGGCAAGGGCTAATGCACAGGAACAAAGGAATGAAGCAGGGGTGAAAATAACATACCCATCTCCCAGGCCCACTACCTCACCCAGCCACCCCTTCCCACCCCATGCCTGCACCTGGGCACCAGATAAACAGCCATTTGAATCACTTGGCTCCTCTTTTTTATTCTGCATAATGATAAAGACCATTCCTATAGTGTTTTCAGGAGAACAAGGTTATGCAGAAACTACTTTTTTGTCAGTTTGAATAAGTCAATTTTAATGAGTCAAAAAAATTTTATTAAAGCCTGAGATTAAACAGAGGTGAATAAAAGTGGGGTGGGGGTGGGGTTAAATGGTCCGTTAGAGACGTTTGCCTCGGGGAACGCGAGCGGGAAAGCTCCGCGCACGCCGCCACCGCTGGGCTCCCCGGCTGCACCTGGCAGGAAGGGGCCGCACAGGCTTTAACCCCGATTCCTGCGGCCCCAAGGAAGCATGTCGGAATCCAACTCTCTTCTAAGGCAGAATTAACCGAAAGACATGAGTTAATGAAAGCTCTTTGATGAGCAGGGACGAACAGTGACCAAAGCATCAGGGTCCAAAGAAAACAATTCCAAAAGGGGGGCGGGGAAAAGCTGAAATTGTTTCTTATACATGTAAATGAAAAGTATGTGCGTGTTAAGAATGTCACATGTCTCAGCGAGCTGTTCCTGTGATCAGCTTGATACCGGTGAGGGAGGACGTCAATAAAATGATCGCAGCAACAACACTATTGATCTTGCCTCGGACTCTGAAGGGAGCGCCTTTGGTTCTGAAACCTGTGAATTTTTATGAATTGTCCTCTTTTTGCACATTTCATAGCATGCAGAAGACTGAGCTGCAGCATCGCCATTCCCCGCGCCCCTCCTCTCTTGTCTTTCCTTTTAAGTTTGGGCCCAAGTGCTAATGACAAAGGAAGCACCGGGAGGGAGGGCTCTCCGCTCCCAGAGCCTTTGGTGCCCAGCATGGGCCGGAGTCAGAGAAGGGGGGTGCACCCCGCCATTGGAGACAGAGCGTCTCGAGCAGGAGCCTCTGCTTTTTTCTAAAGTGGAAAGTCCTGGTGATGAGGCAGATCCTAAGGAGAGATAGGGAAACTGCTAGCCATGTTTCCTTAGCCTTTCTTTATTTTTGGTTTGCATCTTCGCCAACAAAGATCCTCATTTGTTAACAAGAGGTCTGAAGCCTTTTTATATGCATTTAAGTAAAATGAATTTGCTCCTAATTCATAGGAGGAGAGAGGATAATCAATATTTGTTAAATTCTTAATGTGTGCCAGGTCCCTTACAAACACCCTCATTTTAAATTCTGTAACTACCCAATGCGGTCAACATTACCGGTTCTCTTTTATACAAAGGAGGAAACTCAGAGAGCGGAGGTGACTTTTCCAAGGTCACGCAGTGGTAGAGCCAGGTTTCGTGTGTAAACGTGCTGGGATCCGGGATCCTCACTCTTGTTCTCTATACTAGGCAGGCTCCTTCTCTGCCATTTTTCTCATGGCCCGTCGTTATCTTCCTCCAATTCTCTTGCGTCCAGTCCTGAAGGGTGGTTTTACCAAGGACAGCATATTCCTCCCCTGCCACACACACTCTCCTTATCTTAGTGACAGGGCACTTGCCCCTGACTGAGGTTCCCAGATGGTTTTTACTAAGAGTATGGGACTTTGTGGACAATTTCAATCTGATGACATTTTAAGGCCAGAAGGATAAATGATAACCTATCTTTTGATATTTAAATTTTGCATTTCTCTAGCTGTTCTTATGCTCCTTGATAATATGATGGCATTTCTGTTTATCTTAGGTTATAAAGGTTGAAAGCTATGGCTCTGGAATGAGAAAAAGCCAAGTTGAAATGCACTGGATGACCTTGTGTACGTGACTTCAGTTTGTAAAGTGGGGATAATCGAGGATTGTTATGAGCAGTGCAAGGAATAATGCAAATAAAGAGCTTAGTGGGGTGACTGGCACCTAGAAGGTGTCCCAGTAAATGTTTCTTTTTGACATCGTTATTGTCCTTCTCCTCTTTATTATTATTTCTCCTGGAAGTGGAGTCAGAGCACGGGCATAGAACTGTGTATCTGCCAAGATGGCACAGTCTGGCCTGCCATTTCTCGGCCGTCAGCCATTTCTCAGGGGCTGGCGGGAAGCTGAGCAGGAAACAGTGGTGATACTTCTGAGGCAAGTCTTCTTGTCTTTGCCTTTTTCTCTGGCTCAAGGGAACTTACTGGTCACATGATTAAGAATTGGGAGTGGAGGTGGAGGATTGGGGGGAGCAAAGCATAGGGGACTGCCAAGATTAGAACATGTGTAAAATACAACTGTATGAGCACAAAGAAAATAATGTGGGCTTTGAATTTAACCAAATATGCTCAAGTTTGCCTTCACTGCTGATAAACTGTTTATCTTTGGGCACATTATTTTACTTCTTTGAGTCTCAATCTCACCAACCTAATGTTTACTGAGGTGCTACTCTATGCCATGTACCTGTTGGTCACTTTTCCTATCTATTTCATAGATATGAGAGAGCATACCTTCACAAGTACTCTGCAAGCTATTTATGCCCCTGCTTCACATCTACTGGTTTAGTGAATAACTACTGAGCGGTCTACTCTGCTGGGAATAAGGAGATGATTGCCTGCAAGGCAAGCAGACTCCTTGTCCTCATATGGCTTGTATTCTGAGGGGGAAGTCGAGGCGGGAGTGGGTTATCATACTTAGCACATAGTGTGTCTTCAGTAAATATCATTTTCCTTCACCTTTGCCTGATTTCACTCATCGTACTCCACACAGTTCAACTCTTCCGTTCAATCTCATAAAACTGATATCTTTATCATCAAAAATGGTCATAGAGCACCACTGCATATAGTCCAATGTAAGGGAGAAGGGAGAAGGCTTGCCTTGATTTAAAGCAGTACTAGTAGCAACAAACTCCCAGTGGGAGTTTGAGTCAGATCATTTTTCTTGACTTCCTAGGAAGGCAATTCCATCCCTTGCTCTGTTAAACCTGGCTCTAAAAGCAAGGCATCGAAACAGACTGTTGAATGCTCACCGAGGTAGAAAACCAGGGCCAAACAGCAGTGTCCCACTTCGGGAGCCAATAGGTGAAACGAGGGAGGATCAGAGTGAGACTGCAAACAGAGGAAGGCTGGCTGGCACGCTGCATGCCTTGGACAGACTGACCGCAGCCACCAGCGTCAGCAAGAACAGGGGCACGCTGTCAAGCACCCAAGAGAAAATAGTACCACTGTGAACCCAGGCAAAGCACTGTCAAGGGGGACACCAAGAAATGGGGGCTCGAATAGACTGCTTCTTCCTCAAGAATTAGGCAGCCCAAAGAATTAGACTCTATGACTTTTAAATGCCTCACCAATAACTGCTTTCAGGGACAACTGTCCATCATGACTGAGATATTGTCTTGCCCTTTTAGTTAGGATGATGATGGATCTGGTGTAAATAAAACTTTTTTTGTTAATTTCGATTGTGTACGATCAAAAGGCTTTTCTATTTTTCCTTTTCCTCACTCCTCATCCCTTTCCCCTAGGGTTTTTTGGACTGAATTTACTCTGGTT
>NW_024354502.1:19463492-19641957 GCF_902729225.1 Pteropus medius | reverse complement strand
TGAAGAACGCATGCTGAAAGCCAAGACAGGCAGAAAGCTAGGCCTCGGAAAGGTTCTTGAAGGAAATTAAAAGTGCTACTACAGTGACCACACTAATGATAAGAAAGCAAATAGCCTTATTGCTGATATGGAGAAAGTTTTAGTGGTCTGGATAGAAGATCAAACCATCCACAATATTCCCTTAAGCCAAAGCCTAATCCAGAGCAAAGCCAACTCTCTTCAATTCTATGAAGGCTGAGAAAGGTAAGAAAGCTGCAGAAGCAAAGTGTGAAGCTAACAGATGTTGGTTCATGAGATTTAAGGAAAGAAACTGCCTCCATAACAGAAAAATGAAAGGTACAGCAGCAAATGCTGATGTAGAAGCTACTGCAAGTTATCCAGAAGTCCTAGCTAAGATAATGAAAGTGGATATACTAAACAACAGATTTTTAATGTAGACAAAAGAGCCTTCCTTATATTGGAAGAAGATGCCATCTAGGATTTTCAAAACTAGAGAGAAGTCAGTGACTGGCTTCAAAGCTTCAAAGGACAAGCTAATTCTCTTGTTAGAGGCTAATGCAGCTGGTGACTTTAAGTTGAAGCCAGTGCTCATTTACCATTCCGAAAAGCTAGAACCATTGAGAACTAGGCTAAATCTACTCTACCTGTACTCTAAAAAATGGAACAACAAAACCTGGACATTTGTTTACAACATGGTTTACTGAATATAAGCCTATTGTTGAGACCTACTGTTCAGAAAAAAAAGATAATATTCAAAATATTACTGCTCACTGACAATGGACCTGGTCACCCAAGAACTCTGATGAAGATGTGTAACAAAATCCATGCTGTTTTCATGCATGCTAACACATCTATTCTGTAGCCAATGGATCAATGAGCAATTTTGATTGTCAGGTTTTATTATCTAAGAAAGACATTTTATAAGGCAATAGTTGCCACAAACAGTGATTCCTCGGATGGATCTGGGCGAAGTAAATTAAGAACCTTCTGGAAAGAATTCACCATTCGAAATGCTATTAAGAACAACTGTGATTCATGAGAAGAGGTTGAAATATCAACATTAACAAGAATCTGGAATTAGCTGATTCCAATCCTCATAGATGACACTGAGGAGGAGTTCACGACTTCACTGCAGGAAGTTAAATACAGATATGGTGGAAACAGCAAAAGAACTAGAAATAGAAGTGGAGCCTAAAGATATTGTGAAGATAACTGAAATGACAACAAAAGATTGAGAATTTTACATAAACTTAGTTGATAAAGCAGTGGAAGGGTTTGAGAGGACTGACTCCAATTTTGAAAAAAGTTCTACTGTAGACAAATGCTATCAAACACCACTGCATGCTGCAGAAAAATCACTGGTGAAAGGAAAGCGTCAATCGACATGTCAAACTTCATTACCCTGATCAATCAGCAGCCATCGACAATCAAGCAAGACCCTCTACCAACAAAAGATTATGACTCACTGAAGGTTCAGATGATGGTTAACATTTTTCAGCAATAGAGTATTTTTAATTAAGGTACATTGTTTTTGTTTGTTGGTTTGTTTTAGATAAAATGCTATTGCATATTTAACAAACTACACTATAGTCTAAACATAACTTTTACATGCACTGAGAAACCAAATATTTCATGTGACTCGCTTTTTTGCGATACTCGCTTTATTGGGGTGTGGAATGAACCCTCAATATCTCCAAAGTATGTCTGTACAAATATCAAATCGTTATGTCACACACCTGAAGCTACCTGTCCAACTATACCTCCATTCTTAAAAAAGGCAAAAATAATTTTATTAAAGGCTGTTAAGGTTTAGTTTACATGAATTTAAAACCTCATTAATTCAGAAAGAACTATCAAATTTGGATACCAAAAAAAAAAAAGGTTAGCTTTTTTATTTACCCAAGAATGAGTCACAAAACCAAAGATGATATCATTGAAATTTTTAAATGACATAAATGACGTGATAAATAACATTATAAACTCATGTGAACATTATATACTTTTAAAAGGTCAGGAACCTGGGTTAATTGTAATTAGCCTGTGTGGGTCATTTTCATCGTGGTGGCTCACCGTGAGCAACATGAGTTCCTGCCCAGAGCTCAGGACTTTCCTCATTCCATCACTAGACAACACTGAAGACGAGCACTCACAGTGAGAGCACTCCCAGTGCAATGGCCCAGGCCAACGGATGCCATCATCTGGCCATAACTCACCCCAGGGTGTTGCCTGCCAGCCTGCCCAGAGTCTCAGAACCTGAGAGAAACCAGGGGGAGTCGCTTGTTCTACCAGGCCTCGATGTCCTCCCTGCTCCCGAGTTGCTGTTCAACTTTGACCTGGGAAAAAACAAGAGGCAGAACAATACAGAACAGTCCCAAACTGCCTAGGAAGGAGCCCGGATTTCCAGGCCTCGCTACTCTGGTAAAATACCAGCCTAAGTATTCTCTGATTAATTCTACTACAATGTATATTTCACATCAAATTGCAAACCTAACAACTTGCTGCCTCCTAACAACCTGTGGTCCTTTGCTGGTTCAAACTATTTTGGAGGATTAACTACAGATGAATTGTTCTTCAGATATTTTTTAAAAATCATGCTTCCCTTAGAAGCTGTCAATTGAAACTCATCACACATTATCTAGCAATCTTTTTTCATGTCATCATTTATAAAGACCAAAAATTTAAAGACCTTGTCATTTTCAAATTTGAGTTACTTGATTTGGAAATATTAAAAAGCGGAAAAAAAAGTGATACAAACAAGTTATTTCGATCAAAGAGCATATCTGAATTGAGACCTACCAAATATGTTTGATTCTGGTAACCTATTTCTGTTAAGTGATCATCAACTCCTCTGCTACTTTTAACACTAATACTTTTAGCTATAAATAATAGTGCTCACATAAAAATTAAAATTAAACTACAAAGTAACCATTTTACTCTATTTTAAGTGTCTCATTTCCTGCAATGCTTTTTTTTTTTAACTTGAGGGTTACCAAAATCAAAACACAGGTTTAAAATAATACCTATTAAGAGCTAAATATTAAATAGAAAGGACATAATGTCTTACCCATCGTTATTATCAGGTTTACCCAATTCCAATCTGTCTGGCTGTACTGAAAAACCAATCCTGCAAACTCTACCATCCTAAAAGCAAAAAAAAATAGAAGAAATTTCCTAAGTAAAAATATGTATTAAAATTTGAATTTATTCAATAAATAAATAAATAAACAAACAAATAAATAAATAAATAAATAAATTTTGGGGTTTATTCAACAGATATATAGCTATCACTGTCAAGTCAGAAGACAACAAATAAGCTCCCTTCCAAAAGGGGCTCATGCCTGAGTTGGGGAAATATGTCTTACATACATTATCAAGAAGTCAATAAAAATAATTTAAAATATTTCAATCTAACAGAATTCAAAATAAGAAAATGACTGTATATCAAAAACTTCTCTATTCTGTTACTAATTAGTTTCAAGCTCTAGCAAATTATTTAAGCTTTCTCTGAGCCAGAGAAATTTACACAATAAGGAAATGGTACTGAGTGATCTCTGAAATAACTCTTACAAGAAATTGCTATTTTCCATGGCTAAAAAGAAAGAAACCTGATGATGCACAGTTGTATTTTAATTATTTATACTCATTTCTCTACCTTATAGTAAACAATTTACCTCAAGAAGAAAGGCAGCATGATTTGGTCCCACCACACACTGTTTAATAGTAGCCTGTTCCAATACATTCAAAGGGGGGTGGCTGGTGAATAAAAAAAAGGTAAGTAAAATTACTTTTTAAATGGTAAATATATCATCCAATTAACAACAACAACAAAAAAGATAGCTGGCAAACCCTGTTTTAAAAAACTAATATTTACATATTATAAAGCAATAATTGAAAAACAGTAATTTATGATATCCCCATTAGAGCTCCATGGTAGGCCACATTTTTAAAAGACCAGTATGAACAGAAGCTATAATTCAAGTGAACCCAACTCATAAAAAGTTGATAGTGAAGTATTCCTAATAGCTGTTCCCTAAATATGAGGTTTTTCTCTAACAAAGAAAAATCATGCTTTTCAGAAAATTTTACTTTTCAGAAAATATCTTACAACTCTTACCTGTTTAAATTATATTTGTTCAATTTCTCTGAAACTTCCCGTAACCTTTAAACACAAAACAAAACATGACTAAACAACATGTACAGATCCTTTGTAAACAAAATAGTTCTGACAGGTACTTGTACCATTATTTTAGTAAATCTGCTATGGCAAGAATGTTTTTTATATTGTCTTTGATTTTTGTCCCCCCAAAAATCACAAGTCAACTCTACTATTCCCTTCTCTCACCACCTCATTAGCAAAGTCAATGATAACAACATTAATTCCATTTTATAGATGAGGAAACTGAGGCTTCTAGAGTTGATATAACAGTAAGTGGCAGCAGAGCGGGATACTAGAACCAATGCCCAAATGAAAGCCAGTTTTTAAACACTGTGCTAAACATGTCAAAAGAGACTGTTGAATGTACATGTATATAATGAAATATGTGAGAAGCACAAATCTATTAAGATTTACTATAATGGGGCAGAAAAAGTCCAAAAGCTTTAAGGCATAGTCTCAAGTTCCTGAAGGGCCTTATGACACAAAATTGTACTAATTAAAACCTGAATGTCCATATCTATAAAACAAGTATAATACCTCCTATATTTAAGAGTACTGAATATTCTTAGAAAAATCTTAAAGGACTGCATTAAAAAAATATATCAACTCATAGTATCTATTACGATTTTGCTGTTTTTCTCAAAGAAACAGCCTTGAATTAATATAAAATATTGCTGATACCTTTTAAACACCTGTCAACCTAAAGAAGTCAACTTATAATATAAGGATGTAATAAAATGTAGAGATGTTAAGAGCTGCCTGGTCTTTCCAAACATTTTCAGAAATAATTCTCTTAAAAATAAACAGAATTTTAGAATGCAATGGGGGGTGGGGACAGTAAATAGGAAATTCCATGAGTTTTGCTCTCTAAAATGTGACAAAAATACATAAATCAAATTTTAATCATTTGTACTAAATTGAAAAGTAGAATACATCCTCAATTACAAATCGCACCTTAAAAGCCAGTTTAGGATTAAAGAGCTGCCACAAATCATATAATGGGCAAATAATCTAATTATTTCAATAAGAG
Organism: Pteropus medius; assembly: GCF_902729225.1. Lineage (NCBI taxonomy): Eukaryota > Metazoa > Chordata > Mammalia > Chiroptera > Pteropodidae > Pteropus > Pteropus medius. The sequence continues at coordinate 19,636,771 of NW_024354502.1, read as the reverse complement.
ATTCTAGTAGGAGCCAGCTGTCCCTCAATTTTACTTTACCCCGGTAGTTCTATCCTGTGTCCAATGCTGAAGAGCATCTTTCAAACATAAAATACATACAGTAACTATCCAACACCAAATCGTATTCCTAAGAATAATTTTTAAATGGTATAATTTCTTTTCCAAAAAGTAGAGATGGTGACTTCATTCTCACTCCCAAAGAAATAGTATCTGATCATGTGTGACTTGGCTTCCAAGAAAACATTTCCTTTTTGTAGTATAGTGCTACAACTATTTTCTTTAACAAAAATGTGTTTTCATAGGTACTAGAGACCACCAAGCTTTTTCACCAAACCCTAGTTTCCTCATTTAGAAGGCACACTTTTGTGTCCCAAGACAAAATACCATAAGAGTAATGCACTGGAACCCTTATGAGCTCTGAGAGAAGGCTGACTAAAACATGGGGAGAAAGTAAACAGGAAGGCTCCATTCTGGGCAACAACAGTCTCCATGAGACCGAGAGTGGAGGCAGGGTCTCTCAACCGCCTCCGCCCACATTTACTGTAAGTAATTTACAAAACTTTTCACCCAACTAGAGCCCGAATATGAAAAACAGCTAAGAAAGGTTTTACTTCTCAAAAACCATAGTAGTGACACTTTTCAAAGGTATTTATTACTAGCTTAAACTAAACCCGCTCGTTTCCACTCCTTTTTTCTTAGCTCACCATTGTCCCTAGAGTCTTCACAAAGTATACAATATGTGGGAGGGGAGACAAAATTTGCCAGAGCCTTTTCAAAGCTGGACAATAACTGAGATTAAGAATTAAATGCTCTTTTTATGGTTCCAAATGTCATTCCAGGTAGACGACATTTATAAAACTAAAATAGGCATTGGGGACATGAAAATGATAGAAAATATTTAATAACAGGAGCTCAGAATTTCAAGATACTACGGACATAGAGGAAACATTACTGCCATCAATGAAATTTTCCAATCTTATAAATCATGGTGGACTCCTAACCACATCTGAAAAGTAACACACATCTGTATTGGAAACGATACCCACAGGATAGCAAGTAATCTGGGATTATTTCTAGCTCACCTACTACTAACTGGGCTCATTTAAACCCATTAGGTCTCAAGTTCTCACTTATGTGAAGACGAATAGTCATCTCTGGTTCTTTCAGTCCTAAAATTCTTATAAATACATGAAAAGCAATGTCTCAGTAGAGGAAATATACATACGCGCAATGTTTTTTGTGGTAACAGCACTTCCTGTCATACTCAATTTCATCTTACTCATCTGAAACTTTCACATACAAATTGATTTTACATGGATATCAAATTTTTTTTTCTTAAATTCAATCCCAAGTTTATATAAAATGTGTCATTGTACCAAATCTGAAGGCAGTTATCACGACTAAATTGGCCACTTACACGTTCGTTTACATGGATCCCAGATAATAATATGACAAAGAAACGTTCAAGCAAAAAAAAAGAAAGAAACTATAAAATAAGCATTTAGTTTCCTTTTGCATTTCTTCAGCAGACATGCAAATCACAGAATCACTGCAGGTCAACAATCACATTCATTTAAATTTGATAAATTACTAAATGTTTCTATGTAATTATTAGGCCTGTCTACTTTAAAGAGTTTTTCTCTAAAAGTTTATAATGCTTACAGTTACTAACTACACTTCCTCTCACAGCAACATTAACAAGTTTTCCCTATTTTTAAAATAAAAGGAAAACCACCCTATAGCTCACCAAATTCCACTTCGGAATAAATTTTGACATGTGGTTGTGATGGAAAACAATTTTAAGAGTAGAATATAACTACAAAATAACCTCATAACTCAGTATTTAATCTCATCTAGGAAAAAAAAGAAAAGCCTTTTGTGAAGTGGCTGTAACAATGGATAGGTTAGCAATAAGCTTCTGACAATCCTTAGTACTCCTACACCAAAGATTTATTCTATATTCCGATTCAATAACCTACTTTATTTCTTTAAATTTATAGACATTTTACAGATCTGGAGGCTGGAATTTTTTTAAAAAGCACCAAGGTAAAGTAACAGCAAACTGCTGTCAGTAGACAGACAAGAAATCAAAGTATAACAGTACTTCCTAGAAATTAACATATTTCATTGCTGCCCTTAAAATCTCCTATAACTTCAGTCTCATTTTCTCGATATATAACATTATCATTTTAAAGATAATTCATCTCACTACCACTACTCAACTGGCAACAGCACTTAGTGCAGTTTCTTCAATTTTATAATTAATTCTCTGCCTACTCCTTCCCTGCCATCTAACACACCTGCATGCTGACACACACACCTGCCCCTGAACTGAATGAAACCTGATGCATTTCTAGCTGGACTTCTAAAACTAAAAAATGTCGGTATATTTAGATCCCTAAAAGGCTTCATTTCTCCAGGAAAGAAAAATATTCCTAACATCCCACATTCTACAAGATGATGGCTTTCATGTCCGGAATTGTAAGACAAAGTACATACACCACTCATGTTTCACGTGTATCTGCAATCACCTTAATGGTGGCAAGCGGTATAATCTGCCACCAGAATACTTCCTCCAGTCTTCTGGCCCAGCTCAAGTACAATCTCCGCCATGAACCCTCCCGGAAGTCCTCACTTCCTCCCTTCAGAAGCCTCCAGCTTCTGCCTCATACAGGACCTTCACTGTCTGCTTTACATTCTAGTCATCTGTGTTTCTGTCTGAACTGGCTTTACAGATTCCAAGCAAACACAGGCTAAAACTTCTCAAGTCTGTCCTCGCTCTTCCATATCTTAGATACAGTTCCAACAGTAAAAATGCGTACAATGATACTATGAGACACAATCCATTTAAAGGCAGAAAAGGTTCCTGATCTTAATCTCAACAAAACTAACTCCTCAGGTCTTCCATCTCAAATTAAAGTTTAGAATAAGCAAGAAAAGTGTGACTATTTAAATTTAAAATAGTTGGCCATAGAACTCTTAAAAGCAGACCAGATGACATACAGAAAACATTTAGTAACTCAGTGTTTACCCAATAATCATATAAGTAAACTGCCTTTAAAGTGACCTCACTCCAACCTTCAGATATCTATCCAGAATAAAACTTTGACATACCCATGTAATTTTATTTTGGAGTAAAGAGCTTAGTAATTCATACAAAAAAAAACAACAGCCAACAGTCAGTAAAGGTCACCTACACTAAATCAGACTCCCACAGAAAATGTCTTAAAGCTCACCTCTTTCCATGTCAGAAAGGCAGGCATTGTCAAAATGCAAATGAAGTACATTAAAAACCTATATCCAGATATTTTATTGCAGAAAAATACTCTAGGAATATTTATTAAATTCCTCCCAAAGCAAATCCTCTAAATCTTAAAGCCTAAAACTCAAGAAGAAATAAAGTTGCACTTTTTTGGGGGGTGGTGGGGGGCTGTATGTTACTAGACAGATGGCTCTATAGGAGACAGACCCCATCTGCAACCACAGAACATGTCTTTCCACTGTCTCATCACGCACCCTCCTGAGTGCAGGCCGTCAGTCCTTGACTTTCACACGTTGTCCTTTTACACAATTCTTATACCATACTAAACACTGCTACCTCTGAACTGCTTCTCCGCATGCCAACTGTTCACATTATCACTGATTTCAATAAATTAAAACTATCACATGGTGGTCCCACCTGTCAGCCACTGTAACTGGGGGGGCAGAAGGAAGGGGGAGCAGGGTTGTAACTATGCTTCAGGCAGAGTTGCAGTAGCATTTTGAGATAGTCATTGACTTGTGCCAGCATCAGCTATCTTATTCAATCCAGTCCAAAGGACATTCAAGTTCAGATACGTTTTTCTTAGTTGTATGTGAATGTTTATAGCAACTTTACTCATAACAACCAAAACCTGGAAATGAGTCAGATGTCCTCAAGTGAGCAAATGGTTAAGCAAACTGTGATACATTCACCAGGGACCACTACTCAATAACAAAAAAAGAATAAACTATGAATACATCCAACAACCTGGATGAGTCTCCAGAGAATTACGCTGAATGAAAAAAACGAATCCTAAAAGGTTACATACTATATGATTCCAATTATATAACATCTCTGAACTGAGAAAACTGCAGAAATGAAGAACAGATTAATGGTTGCCAAGGTTTAAGGAGGGTTGGCGGGTGGGAGAGAAGTGGGTACAGCTATAAAAGGGCAACATGAGGGTCCCTTGCAGATAGAAATGTTCTGTATCTTGGTTGTGATACTGTATTAGTTTTGAGTTACAAACACAGTGAATTTGTAATTCCATCATTCCTTGTATATTTATGACCTGTCATCCTATTTAAAAATTTAAAAACTTCCCTTTTTCTTCTCATGCTCTTTTATTTTTACTTTTTTGAAATCGTCAAGATCCATAGATTTTTCCTTATTTGGAACTGAAATTAGCCAGTAGGAGCCCCTGCAACCTGGTTTCTGTGTCTTTCGACATAATTCCATAAGTCTTTGAGGGCTTCCTTGCTTTACATCCTAAATATTCCTGAAAATCCTTCGGATTGTCCATATTTGTTCACTAATCAGTTCTCTTCCTCTGAGTTACTGGCAATCATGGCTGCTGGAAAGGAATAAAGGGGGTGGAGGGTGCGGCCTCTTGAATTACTTCATAAAGGTACACCTGAACACTCCCAACCAAGAGAAGATATTTCTCTTTATTGCCATTGTGCATTAGTTCCAAATAAATATTATTCTGCTCATTATCTTGATGTCTGGGAACCTGTATTATAGAAAAATACTTCATCGAACTTAATTATAGCATTCTTTTCATTATAGCTACATAGTTTGTTTTGAGGTAGCAAGCTACAAATTTTTGTACAATGTTGTTTATAGATATGTGAATGAAAAAATTATTGTAATGCTGCAAACTGATCTTAGGCATAAAATGTCTGCAGTTCTTTACTCGAATAGTCAGGGAGCCAACCACATCCCCCAAGGGCATCAAATTTGGTGTCTCAGGTGTTACTTCCAGATCTTTACTTTCAGCATGCACTTAAGATAACACTGATGTTGATCATTTCTGAAGTTTCCAAAAGCCAGTGTGTTATCACTTTATGCATTACTCTTATTATATAATGGGTGTTATTATTTATTGCAATTAGTTTCATGTATACAGTGCATTGGTTAGACATCTATGCAGATCATAAAATGATCCCAATTGTTCCCTCCACCTAGCCAACGTATTAATAATGCTAACTGCATTCCCTATGCTGTGCTCCCCATCCCCGTGACCATTCATCAGCTACTAATTTGTACTTCTTTAACCCTTCACCCCATTCTCCCAGCTCCCCACCCGCTCCACGTCTGTCACCAAATTGTCCACTATATTTGTGAGTCTGTTTTTGATTAGTTTGTTCTTTTTATTCCTTAGATTCTGCATATAAGTGAAATCATATAGTGTTTATCTTTCTCTGTCTGACTTAAACACCTTCTAAGTTCATCAAAGCAATATCTTTTTCCATTCTCTTCCTTTTAGTCTGTGTGTGTCTTTTAATCTGAAGTGAGTCTCTTGTAGGCAGCACGTAGGGGTCTTGTTTTCTTATCCATTCATCCACTCTATCTTTTAGTTGGGGCACTTAATTCCTTTCCATGTAAGGTACTTATTGATAGGAATGTAGTTGTTACCATTCTGTATTCTTGTTTTTAATACACGCTTTTTCCTCTTAAAGAAGTCCCTCCAACATTTCCTGGAATACTGTCTTGGTAGTGATAAATTCCGTTAGCTTATTTTTGTCTGGGAAACTCTTTATCTGTCCTTCAACTCCAAATGATAGCTTTGTTGGATAAAGTATTCTTGGTTGTAGATCTTGGGTCTTCATCCTGTTGAATATTCTTTGCCAAACCCTTTTGTTCTGCATAGTTTCTTTTGAGAAATCAGCTGCCAGTTGTATGAATGTTCCCTTATAAGTAACCTTTTCTCTTGCTGATTTTAATATTCTTTCTTTGTATTTAACCTCTGGCATTTTAATTATGATGTCTTGGTGTGGGCCTCTTTGGATCCCTGATTTTTGGAATCTCTGAGCTTCCGGGGGTTTTATGTCCATTTCCTTTACTAGGTTAGTAAGGTTTTCCATCATTATTTCTTCAAACAGCTGTTCAACATCTTGTTTTCCTTCAATTACGCCAGACAGATTTAGACCCTTAATAGTGTCCCATATGCTTCTTAAATTATTTTTATAGTCTTGGCATCTTTTTTTCTTGCTATTCTGATTGAGTGTCCTAGGCTTTCCCGTCCTCTACATAGGACATTTGATCCTTTTCTTTATTCACTGTTTATTCCTTTGTTTATTCCATTTAATATACTTATCATCTTAGATAATGTGTTCTTCATTTCAGACTGGTTCCCTTTTATAATTTCCATTGTCATTTTTATTTTTTTCAATCTCTTTGTTGAAGTTTTCACTGAATTTAACCAATAGTTCATTGAGCATCTTTATAACCAGTGTTTTGAACTCTGCAACTGTTAGATTATTTGACTCCATTTTATCTGGATCTCTGTTCTCTTCTCTCTTATGGTTTCTGCTTCTTTGTCTTCCTATTTTGGCTGCCTTTCTGTGTCTGTTTCTATGTACTAAGCAAAGCTCCTAAATCTCCTAGTCTTATTAGTGTGGCTTTGTGAAGTAGGATGTCCAGTGGCACAGTCCTGAGAGGGGTTCAGCTGCAGGCCAAACTTAGCCCAAGCTTCTGCCCCCTGGGGCCACCTGTCAAGATTCAGCAAGCAATCTACAGGTGCTATGCTTATAGTTGCCTCAAAAGACCACACCAGAAACCGAGGCCAGCTGCCTCCACCAGTGTGAGTCTCAGCAAGAAGCACCTGACTCACTGAGGATACACTTGGATGTGGCTTGGGTGGGGCCTCAAGTTGGGGGAGGCGTGGTTTCAGGGAATCCTCTGGGCAGAGCGACTTGTTATCCAGTTTGATGACATCATGGCTATGCGGAGGGGGAGGACTCAACAGGGAACAATGGACACCACCAGTACTTCTGTGCAGAGTGAGTCTCGCCCTCAACCTTCACTCAGACAATGTCTCCCTGTAAGTCCCTGGTGCCCGCTGCATGCAGCCGAATCAGCACTGGTGCTCAGAGCAAGCAGGTCCGTCACAGCAAAAATCTGCTCACGGACATGGCCCCTTTAAGAGGCGTCTGCCGCTGCCAGAGCCTCAGTCTTAGCTGCTCCAGACTGGGCAGCCCTGCATCCTCGCCCCGTCCTATCTTCTGCCGTTGCAGGGTGCTTTCTTGGATTTCTCCCTAGTTGTATGGTTTGTTCATCTAGATCCCAGGTGATTTTTCCTTGCAGCGTGCTCCTTGTTTCCATCGCAACTTTGATTTGGTCACCAGAGGGATGAACAGAGCCTCTATCATCTACGCCATTTTGGCTGCCCCTCTCTAGGTGCATATTTTTGAACTCCCTAAAAATTCTTTCAATCTTCTCAATAGTTTCCCTTCTTAATCCCTCATAATGTACTTTAATGATTCTCAGGACCTTTGATCTTAGGACCACTTTACACTTAAAAATTATTGAGGAAAAGCTTTTGTTACTGTGGGTTACATCCACTGACATTTATAATATTAAAGCAAAAACCAAGATAATGTTTGAATATTTATTTTAAAAATAATAAACTCATTACATATTAACATAAATTATTTTATGAAAAACAACTCCTTCCCAACAATACTTGTGATGGGAGACTGTTTATATTTTGGTGGACCCCTTTATTATCAAGCTTAATATAAGACAGGTTCTCAGATCTGCTTTTGGAGTCACTACGTCACTGTATATTGTTTTGGTTAAAATATGTGAAGAAAAGCTGGACTTATGTAGATAAGTTATTGGGAAAAAAGGAATATTTTAATACCTTTTTCAGACTGTATTCTTCTTTGATATCGCACCAAAATTCAACAAGTGATAGTTTCTTAAAGGTTGGGAACAATGTGGAATCTAAAATATATCAATAAACTGAAAAAAATCTTTTGCCCATTCATGAATCTGTAACATCATGCACTGGTCATGTGGAAAATACTGGTTTATTGACCAACCAGACCTTCAAAACCACATCTGTTCAAATTGCTATCAATTTAAAGTGTCAAACTCAGAGTGATATAGATACAAATTTCCCAAAATTCTAATTTTTACTTGAAAGCTCAATTTTACCACTGGCAGCAAATAGCTTCAGTTGTCTTCCTTGAAGTAACAGGCTTACTTTGTTCATTTTCGAGCAGACATCAAATACCCATAATCTGAATAACCATAAAAATAAAAAATGATGTTCCATGAGGAAAACAGCTAGTTCAACTTGCAACTAAAATAACTGCAAAAGTGTTTTTACTTAACACAATCAATGTTCTTCTCATTTTATCACACTGAATATTAAAATGACATCTATACAAACATTAAGATTTAATAAAATAATTTTTACTGTTTCATCAAGGACCCCCTTAGGTAAAACTGTTTCCCCCCACCACACGAGTGCAGAAAAAAGTGAAGAATACAATCATTTTCAGTAGCTTGGTGCCAATACTTTGATTTGTGCTAAGAAACTGGTATTTTATTGCTTTTGAACAATAGCGCAAACTGTTCAAAATAGTGAAAAAGACAAATAAGTCTCAGTATTGTTGTGAAGTCAGTTTTGACCTCAGGGCCCCCTAAAAGGGTCCTGGGGATCCCCCAAGTCCATAGATCACACACTCTGAAAACTGCTATGGTCTATTTTAAAATCTCAGTGCCATTAAAGTAAGCAATTACTAAATCGATGTTAGGAAAAACTAATTGCTCATTCTTACTAAAACAGCCACAAATGTCTACCAAAATAACCCAATTATGTACTTTAACAATACTTTTTAAATAATGGATAATCTGTGACACTACAACAAAACCCAACAAGTGATAGTTTCTTAAAGGTTGGTTGCCATGTAGAATCTGAAACCCTATCAATGAACTTTTCACACTGTTATACAAAATCCACAGTCTATCTTGCACTCTGAATAAATCATTTACCCATGCGTGATTCTATTTAGATACAAAATGGCACAGCAAAGTACCTAAAGCATATTAAAATTTTGAGTACTGCCTCCCTGATAGTATTAAACTTCCATGAGGCACTAAGTGTCTATCATTGACTTGCCAGGGATTTTCAATAGAGGAGGAAGAGGCGACAGGGGCAAGGATTTGCAACAACCTCTTTAAAGACTTATATGCAAAAGCTACAGTCAATTACTAAAAGCAGCAGCTGCCCAGCCTACATACGGACACATAATATTAAATCAAATGGCTTTTAATTTTTGAAAAGATTTTTAAAGATTCCTGGCTAACTTTTAAAATAAAAATATTTCACGTAAAATTTCAGATTTCCAGCTTGTCTTGTAAAATGAGATCTAGCAACACAGCTTATATTCCCTAGTGGTGCCTAGAGGTGCCCTTACCTACCTAGCACCTGTCGGCATTTGGGTTTGAGACAAAGGATACAGAGGATTCCTCTTTACTCCCTCTGAAAAAGGATACTTTCTGGGTGAAGAGTAATCTGATCATAGTTTTATGGTTCAAATCTCAGCGTGTACATTAATCCGTAATATATCTTTGCTCAGACATAAGTCTGAACCACATTTTATTTCTTTAAATTTGACTTGACAATTTCTCAAATAGCAGCCTGACTTTACTCATTTTTTGCCTAGCCAAAGAAAACTATGCCAAGAAGCAAACATCTGACTTTTCTCTTAAAAGACCCCAAATCACACAAATCACAGCTTTTTTAGAGGAAAAATTTTGTCAGCTTCCTGAATGACAGTTATAGGCAGGACTTACACATACTTTATGCTTATGGAGACGACGAATATCCTTTATATAATGCGTTCACTTTAAATGATACAAGACATTCATCTTCAAGGTGCATTCAAGACTAAAAAGAAAAGCTTCTAAATAATTACAAATTCATAAAGTAATATAAAATTTTGTAAACAGGAAATTCTTTTAACTATTCCCTCAAATAGTTTTCAGTCGAAATTGTTAAAAGATTTCTATAAAACTAAGATAAGAAAATTCATGTTACAGAAACACTCTGTAAACTAGCACAGAAAAAAATGACATTTATAATTTCTTTCCCTAATCTGAAAAATTATTCTGGTTTGACATTCTTATATAGTGTCATAAATAACATTTTGCTAATAAAATGGAAACCAAAATCCCAAACAACTGTGCCATTTGGAAGATAAACACATTTCTGAGAAACTAAATGCTGAACACAACAAAAATGAATCATTTTCCTTTAAAGCAAACCAACCATGTTATTTTCAGCTCTATTCAAAATAGGAAAAGGGAAATTCACATGCCAAATAAACAAGAAAGTTGGTAGGAAAAGACAACGATATGGCTTATACATTAACTTTTTTTTGAGAATTTCCTAAGTCCTTCTGTCTCATCGAATTTCATTTTCTTAACATGAGATTATACATACATATAAGAATCAAACTGTGCTGATGACAGAGGATGAGAAGACTTCTTTACCACTCCTGTCCAAAAAGAACAGCATCAGCCAAAATTTCAAGAGAAAATTCTTGGTTTTCTTCACTCTTAGGCCATATCCACATTCTGAATATCGGCAACATCATTCATACAGTATCTGCCAAATGCAGATAATGTATTCGAATAATTACAAACCCAATTTTAACTCTACATACAAATCAAATGTCTCAAGAGATAACTGATGTACTTCGCAGAATAAATACTGCCATTTGGCAAATTATTCAGTCCTTGAGATAGAACTACAAACTGAAATAAAACACCTGTAATGAAATCTGATTTTTCCAAAGAAAACAATTAGGAGGTTATATTCCTGACCAAAGATCTTGATGCCATTAGATTCAGGAGAGCTTCTCTAAACTAGAGCTACTGGGATTCCTTCTTGTTGCCCTTTCAACACCAAAGATGAAATAGCAGTTTTACTGCCTTCAAAATGATCATTTTACATTCCTGAGCTCCCACAGCATCTGCCCCAGGAACCACACCTGCAGTCTTGTGAAGGGCAGCATAGTAGAGTGGGAAAAGAGTGAGATCTGGTGTCAGGCAAACAAACCTGGGTTGGATTCCTTCCCTACTATTAACTGACTGGCTCTATAACCTTGTGCAAGCTTACTTTAACCTCCCAGAGCCTGGAAGGTTTTCCTGGTCTGTTAAATGGAGACAAAACCATTTATCTGGTAGTGCTGCTATAAAGATTAAAGACAATTTTGTAATATACTTTGGTAAGAGTCAAGCATTTAAATGCTCAAAAACTGCCAGCCATTATCACTATTAATAAACTGTATTTTTCATCCTTGGATAGCATGATATATACATATTTATGTGCATGTATGTATGTGTGCGTGCGTGCGTGTGCGTGCGTGTGTTTATTGGTGCTTCAAATCCACCACATTCTGGCTTGAACTGGCTGCCAAACTAAACAGAACCCAATGTGAATCCTGAGATCTGGTAGGAACCTGCAGATCCAGGGAATGACTGCCAAGTCTGGGAATTCTTGGAACCGGAAATCTGTAGACACACTACAACTCTCTTCCTTGTGCCTGGGCTTTTATTTCACAAAAAGTAAAAAATTCCTTCTCTTCTGGCTCCTACTACTCTCTCTAATCTCATCTCACTCCTCTATAGAGTACTCTCCTGACTCCCTACCTAAATTATACTCACAAACTACTCTTCTTCTTTTTGTACATGTCTATTCCCTCAGCGTAAAGTAACTATACCCTCTCCCCAACACACACACTGCCTTCTACACATCTAGCTACTAGTCCCTCAGGGCTAGGCTGAAAGAAACTGTGGGAAACCTTTATTTACCTTTCAATCTAGGCTAAATTAGGTATAGTTTATTGAGTCCCAATCGCACTTGGGGCATGCTTCCTCCACAGCACTTCTTGTGCTTTGACTACTGCTTGATGAAATATTTGTGTCTTTCACCACCAGACAAACTCTATGAAGGCAAGAACCATATTTTACTAATTTCTCAGTCCCCAGCACCTGACCTATAGTAAATCCTTAGTAAATGCCAATAGTGGGTGGCTAAACAAATGAATGGATATCATACACTGCCTCGAAATGATGGCTTTACAACTTTTACTCTTTTCAAAGCCATTTTTAAACATTTCCAGATATTCTGCTATGTGACCAATATTATAAGACTGGGTTTTTAAAAACACACCAAAGGAATGCTGTCCTACAAAAGAAGATGCCTGGGGGCCATACCCTAGTTCAAAGGGTCCTACAATGCTACCACTTTTGAAATGCTTTCTTTGAAAATTATTCCAAGAAAGAGTTTATCAGACAGACAGGAAAATCTTACAGTCCTGGGACACTCTCCCACCCAGTATCCTCCACTGAGAGTATAGTCTTCTTTCTCTCTCCCTCCTACCCTCCCTCCTCTGATTTAATTTGGGTTGGTGTTAAGGAAATGTGCTGAAGCGGGCCAAAGGAAGATGGAAGCAAAGGGAAAGGAAGGAATGCTCATCAGGAAGCAAAATTACAGGTAAAAGTCTGTGTGCAGCCTGCCTTTTTAAGTGCCTGAAATTGATAAGACAAGTCTATCTGGCTAAGTGACTGCAAACTAAGAGAAGAAAGTCTAATCACTTGGCAAGTAATGCAATATGTAGTCTAACATTTAATGCTGTACCAAAGCAGGAAGAATTGGATAAAAATACCCACATTAATTTTTTATTTGTTTGGGTTTTTGTTGTCTGGTTTTTTTGGGCCAATCATCAGCAGTGTAACCGTGAAAAGGCAGTCCCACCTGGTCCCACACCTTGATAACCAAAAAAATCCCAAGTTTTTGAGTCCTGGCTCCACCATTAAAAGATGGAGCATGACCACAAGGAGGTCATTTAACAGCTCCTGCTCTTATGTTTCTACCTCCTGACCAAAATGGTGGTTACTGTATCTGTTTCACAGAGTTGTTTTAAGAATTGGATAACATGCTACATACAAAAGTTAATATGTACCATCTAAAATAACAGTGCCTAAATCTGGCTACTTATCATAATCTCCAGGGAACCTTTTAAAAGACATATTCCCAGGCCCCACCCAAACCTACTAAATCATAAATCTCCAAATACAAAGCTCAGTAATTTATATTCTAGCTAAAAAAGTAACAGCACGTGCATGAAATATCTCTGGAAAGAACAACGCTAAGAAAGCAAGTAGGGGAAGGAGGCAGGTGGGGAACAGAGCAGGGTGGGAAATTTTTCCTGTGTGCAATGTGCACTTTTTGAATTTTAAAACTTGTAAATGTATTCTTAACTCGAATTTTAAAAAAAGAAATTTCTAAGCACTTAAAGTGATTGATGATCAACAAGGTTTGGAAATCACTTCTCTAAAATACCACATGTACACATAAGGAAGGATTGCTTAAAATAACCACAAACTAGTAATCCATTCAGGGAGATATTAACAATAATCTTACTATCTCATATTTTGTTAATGTTGCTTAGGACAGCCCCCTCTTAGCAATTCACAAATCACATACCTCCATTAAAGACTCTGATAAATCCTACAGTAAAAAGACCTGTTTAACTATGCTTAATCTTGTGTTTCCCAAAATGAAGTTGAATGTGGAAAATAGTTTGGGTCCTTCTTTCTAGTAAGATCTTAGGGACACTGATTTGAGATCCTTGCTCTCTGCAGTAGAGACCAGGTCTTATTTTCTCTCTCCACCCCAGAACCCTGAAGAGTGCCAAGCAGAGAGAAAGTCTCTCTAAAAGCTAGAGCTCAACAGTGACAAACTGCCTTTCCTGTCTTTTCTCTTTATCTAAATAAAAATGACTTCCCAATTTTCTTATTATTTAAATAACTTAAAGGATAAAACAATAAAGCATAAACAATCCCAACTCTGCCTAAAATTACATTGTTAAAAATTGCAACACCTTCAGCAGATAATTTTTTAAATCCAAATAATATGGCAACAGGTATTTTTATTCCTTTAAGTGGGAAAATAAAAGATCTTTAACTATGGTTCAAAATCATCTACTTTTTGGAGACAATAAATTTTAGGAGCAATAAATTTCAGTACCATTTTCCTTCTACAGTATAAGCAGACCTTGCTGACCAGCTTTACTATCATGAAGCCAGGCTAATTAAGAAGTGTGCTTCACAATCAAACTGCCTGACAAACCTTGCTTTTAACTGAAAGCACTGCTCACTGGTATACCTGGAGGCTTGTGAAAACTGCATCAAATGCCTTCCTTGAAAATCTGCACCTCCTAGGGTTCCCAACACTCTCAACTTGGGTCTCTATCCCAGAAAGCCTCCCAGGAGGTATAATTCAGAGATCTAAACCAAAGAAGCCAAACAAATGTCATTAAAACAATAAACCACCGTAGTCAAATTCAAGGGTGCACCCAGATCCCTGCGGTTTTATCACTACAGAGCACAAATAAACACAAATCTCTCCTCTCTGGCAACAAAGCTTCATAGCAAAGGCCTGGTTCCCACATTTGGCCTCAGAGATCGACTATTATTGCTTCCAATTCTTTGTCTTACAATAAATACGTTGACTCAACAAGCAGGCTCCAATTTACATATCGACATTACTGAGAGGCTCTCATCCCATTTCAGTCCCCACTCTCTTTGTCTCCCAACCACTTAAAAAAAAAAAAAAAAACCAAAGAAATGAAAAACCTTAATGCTTTTAGATAGTGTGTGACTATGATAGAGTGCTAACTTAGAGAAAGATTATGAAGAAGACAGATTATGACTATCTGCCAATCCCTAATTATCATCCCCAAAGTGCTGGCTTTCTCCACACTTTTTTTTAATGCCTAGAAATCACTTACTAGTCAGATATTATGCTCTTAATCTTGCAGCACCCAGAACTAGGTTTATTATAACTAACTTCCACTTCTTGAAAGGGGGAGATGGTGAGTGAGTGAGGTAGATCCAAACAGTACACTGATGTAGCCAGGTGTTCTTCATAATGGCCTTCGTCTCAGACCTTTCCTCGTAATAATCATCAGGTTAAGACGGGAATGCTTGTAAAACTCAGTCACCATCATCATAGCTACATACAAGGTAGCCCTCATGTCCCTCCTCTCCCAAAAGTGCCATCTGTATAATGCTTTGTCAGTTACAGGGCAAAACAGTTAACAAACCTAACAAAAATGAAGCCAGTCTACAGTAAGAACATTTATTAATAAATCTTGTCAATTCACATTAGGACTCTACAGTTGTTCTGAATCAGACTAAATGCTCTCTACCGCGTTTCTTCTCATAATACTGAGCACCCCACCACACTCAAAGTGGATAGTCAGTGAAAAAGCCACTGCATAGGTCTGGGTGGTCCTGTTCCCTCCACTTTCTCTCCTTTTTGTCTAGTGTTAAAAAAAAAAGTAGGTAAAAGTAAAACAAGCAAAGGGAACAAAATGTATAAGATACTTATTAATTAACAAGTATTGACTATTATGTACAGGCCTGCAAACCAGCAGGATAGAAGAACAGTGACAGAAGTGTGTTAAATTCTATTTAATATTAGTAAAGACAAAATATTAATAAAGATAGAAACTTTGAAAAGGAACATTAACAAGCTTGATCTAACAAATACGTAGAAATTTGTCCCCAAACTGTGGTGCCACAGATTTTTTTAAGTCTATATAAAGCATGTTATCTCTGACTTCCAGATTTAATGGCTTAATAAAATGTCCTTCAAATTATAAAGACAAACATAAGGTTGCCAACTTTTCATTTTGCCAAGTAAGATTTAGAAAAACAACTAAATACTATTATCAATATTTCATAGAAAGATGAATTTAAACTTTAAAAAGCAGGAAAGACAATCTAAAATAAAAAAATTTTCTCAGTAACCATGATCTGTGAAAACTCTTAGAAACTGGCACCAGCACAAAACTGCATTTTATTTGATACAAAGGATTTTTGATTTCAGGAAAACAAACACTTTTTTATTTTTTTCATTTACTAAGGAGTCCTTGATATAACAGTCCCCTTGTTTTCCATTTGAGAAAACAGAAGACTACAGAGGTTAAGTGATCTACCTGTAATTACTCAATTAAGAGGTGGAAGAGTGTGAGACAAAATCTCTCTAGGCCTCTCTTCTTGCCATCACAGCACACCTGCTAAGGGCCCAATTCAATCAACAAATACTTTCTGAAGCCCGAGAATAAGGCCCGATGCTAAATATTAGAGGAAATAAACTGTATCATAAAATACACTGGGGAGAGTAGGAGGCTAACAGAACCACCTGAAGGGGTTTCTACACACTGGAAACCACCTTGAATCCAGGAGCAGCTACAGGAGACAGTATGATCTACCACTTGGGAAGCCGGAAAAAAAAAAGGAAAATTGAGAACCACCGACATCTTAAGTAGTTTACAACCTACTTGTAAAAACAAAATATATACTTAGAAAGACAAATAGAACAGAAAACAGAAAACCAAGTGCCAAGATGAGTGCTGGAAGCAAAAATTACCGGAAGGCAGAACTCATTTTGGGTTAGAAGATTCGATGGGGACACTACAGCTTCAGGGGCGCCAGAATTTGGAAAAGAACCTTGTTGGGATTCACCATCTCTGAAAAAGGGGCATATTTGAGTGATGATTTACCTATTGAACAAAACAGAAGTTTGGCTCTTATACAACTAAACAAGTTAAAGTTGTCCAAAAACACTTCAGGAAACCCAAGACAATTCTAAGACTTGAAATTATTTCTTCTTACAAGTCATTTAAACAGTGGACAGTGCTAGAGCAAGGGTCTGTTAAATCAAAATGCAACGCAATAAATTACAGAGACAAACTATATACCACACCTTCTCGTGATCAAATAATTATTCACTTTGGAATCAAAGTCTCCTTTCAAGTAAGGCTGAATAAATGTTAAAATTGACTATTTAAAAGCAGCTGATATGACAAAAACAGTAAAAAGGAAAGACCAATGCATTTCGTAGATGCAAATCTTACATCCACAGGACAGTGGATATAAGGGACACACATCTGACAGTACTGCTTTGTTACCTGCTGTGGACATGAAACCATACAAAATGAAGGCTGTACAGAAGAACTTCAACACTCTGAAGCGTCTTAATAACAGGAAAATAAAATAAAACTTTTCTTCCTGCCCCTCACCAGGGTAGGAGAAAATCAGGAAAACACTTCCAAAAGGTAATAAAACACAAACCCTGATTACTGTAAGTTTTGAAGAAAGTTTTTCATGCCTGAAGACCAAAGGAACAGAGGCCTCCCCAAATTAAAATGAGTCAATCGAATACATTTTGAAAAGTTATTAAACCTGCACACCATGGGATGCTCATTTCCAGAAGGAAAATGTAGGGTTACTGAGAAGCCCATAGCAAGCTTCAAGCCTCTTCTGAGAGCAAACTGGGCCATGGCCAAGAACCACAGATAGTGGAACAGAGTTTACAGGAAAAGTATACAAGCTAAAGACAGAATCACATAAAAATCATGCTGTTATGGACTGAATGCTTGTGTCCCCCCCAGAATTATGCTGAAACCCTAGTCCCCAGTGCAATGGTGTTTGAAGATGGGAGCTGATTAGGTCATAAGGGCAGAGCCCTCGTGATGGGACTGGAGCCCTTAGAAGAAAAGACAGGAGAGAGCTTGCTTCCTCTCTCTGCTCTCCGCCACGAGAGGAAAAGAAGAGACAGTCTTCCACAAGCTGAAAAGCAGGACGCCACCAGAACCTGACTATTATGGTGGGTCTGGTCCCTGATCAGGGACTTCCAGCCTCCAGAACTGTGAGAAATACATGTGTTGTTTAAGCTAGCTAGTTTATGGTATTTTGTTACAGCAGGCCAAGCCGACTGAGACACTGGGTATGAAGAACTAGTGTATTTAGAATAAACAAGAAATCATTTTCTTGTAGAGGACATCTCATTAAACATGTGTTTATCTCCATTACCTCCTACAACCCCACTAAAATGACAACGAATGAATTTTAAAGTTATAAAGACAACAAGAAAGAGAGAAGGCTAGAGCATTCAAGAGATGCCAACAAAATTTTGGAAGCTGGAAAGCAGTTAGAGAAATGGCAAATGACTGAGCAGACAAGAGTAAACTGAAACCTAAAATCTTCAAGGAGGAAGCCAAAAATGAATAGACCCATTCTTAAGAACTGAAGGCATCGAGTACCTCTGAAATCTGGGGGTAATCCCAAACAGGAACACTGCTAGAAGCTTGCATAAGGAGCAATTAAGATCTCTACCCTATAGGCAGAGTCTGCCTCTCCAGATGTGTTCCCTACTTACAGAAATTCCACCAGAATAATGGCCTGGGGAAACCTTGCTGGGCAGGTATGAGTACACTAGAAAAAGTGAAAGCTGTCTATTGAAATGAAGAATCGGTCAGTCAGTCCCCATCCCAAAATGCTTGCAGCCACACTTAGCTTCCCGGATTTCTCTCTCTGGGAAAACTGGCCCAACAAGAGAGAGAAAAAAAAAAAATGTTCAACATACTGTAAAACAAAAAGTCAAAGCACTGGAAAATAGGAGAGAAAAGACAAGTACATGAGAGTAGCAATGGAGGTGTCAAACATTCAAACACCAAGAATTCCAAAAAAAAGAAAATTAAGAAAATAGCTGGGAGAAAAAAATATTATATAAGTAAAACAAAATGTCCTGGAACTAAATGATATGAGCTTCCAGAATAGAGACCTACCAAGTGTTTGGGCCCAAAATACAATGAATGAGAAAAGGACCTACCATACATATCAAAGCACATCAACATAAAATTTCACAGCACCAGAGACTGAAGGAAGACCTAAAAGCTTTTTTGGGAAGGGGGTTGAAGTGGGGAATCAAGCAGAAAGGATCAGGAGTCAAAAAGGCACTGAACGCCTCAAAAGAAATACTGAAAGCTATCATTTTGAAGAAAAGTTGTTTCCAACCAGAAATTCTATACCTAAGCCAATAACAATGCATAGATAAAAATATAAATTTGCTTTCATCTAAATACAGCAACAAAAATGGTACACCAATAACAAAGTAAGAACAAGCTTAAAAAAAAACTTTGAAAACAAACTATCAAAACCAGATCCAGAATTCCTTAAAATGTCACCAAAACAGTTAACCAAGTTAGAAACAAAAACGAAAAAACTTCCACTCTCCTACCTTTTTGGACACAAAGTGCACAGATTCACTTGTCCAACCAACCTCACAGCAGTGACTGTGGTCTCTACAAAATGATAGAAAAGTAAAAGTACTATATGTGCTTAAAATGTTTACATGGACCTTTAAACGCCTTTAGCACATCCACAAAGCCAAGAGCTTGGGGTAAAAGAGCAAAGAACAGAGCAAAGACCAAAATCGAACAAACCAAATCAAAAACCCCTAGAGATAAGTCTCCTTTAAAAACTTAAAGGAGTTCTTTGCAATCTTTTCCTGAAACCAGCAAGCCTAAAGCGCCTTGACCCGAATTCTTTAAAACCTTACCAGGTTCTCGAGTTATTGCCTTGACGGCGGTCTATAAAGTACAAGCCAGAAACACTCTAACCACAACCATCAGATTTAAAAACTTGGCCTTTAAACTAAATCAAGAGTTTTGATCTGAAATACTCATAAAGAGCTGTTCCCTCAATACATCTAAGAAACAATTCAGACCATAAATTCACTTCTTTTGTGGCAAAGTTTACTTATACATTTGAACCAACAGGGTACTGTAGCACATAATACGCTTAATACAAAGCCTGCTACAAAATGTGAGCTGTTCCTGCTATTACTGTCACTACCACTTTGAACCGAATGAAAGAAAAAGAACTGCTAAATGGGAACTGGTGAAAAAAGGAATTTGGGGATGCAGAACTATTACTGATGGGTAGTACCACTTTGCATGAAGACAGCAAAGAATGATTCCAAATATCTACCATCAAACCCCATTAAAAAACAAGCACCGAAAGAGATCTGAAATAATCTCATAACTAACACATAACAATACCAACTAGACATAGCTGAAGTTCATGGATAAAACTGTTCTTAGTCATACATACTATAAAAACACTGTGAAGCCCTAGCACCTATTAAAATTCTGTCTATCTCAACTTCTCCAAATTACATTTTGAATTACCTCCATCTACCCAAGGTACATATCAACTATCTACAGAAAGCATAACTAAGATATTACAGTCAGGTGGCACTTCTGATGTCATCTAGAACTTCTCATCAATTGTATTCCATTTGCAATTAATCATTTACCACTTTGAACTATTGTCTCCGATACTGCTCTTCTACTTTTTACATCTCTATTTTATTTTCCAGCTACATAGTGCGTTGCACAGGAACTGCATAGATTGACCAAACATATTAGACTGTAACGTGACACCAGAGACCAACTGTTCACAACCTTTCTTATCCAAACAACAGATAGAGGATAGAAACAATTCAGTGTCACATCCAGTCTACCATCAGACACTACACCATGTCAGGATGGAGAGCGCAGCAAGAGCTTAATAAATAGGTGCTGGCTTCCGAAACGAACAATGGTCCTAGTTTCAACACTCAATTGAGCATGGAGACTACCCATCACTGTATGGATACATGGTCCCCTCTCCTCCCACAAACTCCTGGGGAGAGGGAAGATACACAATGATGACCCTGTCCTCTGCAAACTCATCAATATTTTAAGCAATAAAAGAAAATGTGTTCACGTAGGCACAAGATAGTTAATGTACTGCTTTTAAAGGCTACAGTGCTATCCTTTTCTATACATTTTGTTTTTATCTACAAATGTTTAAAACTTCAGTTCACAAAAAACCTCATGAGTTCTCTCCTGCGCTGGGAGACTCTGCCTCTCCGCAGCCGGGCAACCTGGGAACCACACTTAATCTCCTTTAACCCAAATTCCCTCCACAACAGTGCTCCCAGGATGTTAAATGCAATGTTCGAAAAGCATAATGCTTCATACATAGTAAGGAGTTAACAATACTAAAAATGTTTAAAATAAGCAAACCTCAGAACTTACAGACTCGGCCTCTAAATATTATATAACTCTAACCCAGAGAATAATACTCATCAATCCTCACAGAGGGGTCTCCATAAAACAAGGACTTCTTATGATATCTTCAGTTTGTTTTTTCATACAGTCACATAGTCACATAAATAAAACTTTGAGGTCAAACTCGCTGTCCCTGGGCTTCTTAATAACTCTAAATGTAAGTAAGAGTCACTAAAACTTTATCTCAGAGCATGATTAAGAAATAGTTTCTCTCTGATGTAATAGGCAGTGTCATTTGTTAGCCATTGTTCTATGTTTCGGCTTTCAGCAAGTCCAAAAGATGATTCGACTTAAATTGACACTTCACTAACACCTCCTACCATCTTTATTAAACATCCAGACTCTACCTACTCTCTTCGCCATTGTGAGTGTTAGACCTAGGAAAGCTCTTAAAACCGTCCAGTCCCAAATCTTCATTTCATGACAACAGGCCTCTTTTATTAGAAACAGAAAAAAACAGCAAAAAGTCCTGTATGTACAAAATAAATACAGGGTCTTTTTCACATTTACACAAAAGATGCTGCAACCTCATCACATATTCCAATAAGTAAAAACTGCAAAACGCCAAGAAAAATGAAACATGACCAATATCTCTTTAAAAACTGACCACAAACAATATCAAAATACCACCTTAGGAAAAGGTATGAGATAATAAGGCCTATTTCTAACAAATTTTACATGCAAATAGATGTCTTCATATCAATCATACTGGTACGCCGCACATTTATTTCCACAATGATCATGCCCAAAAGATTTTTGGAACTCTCCTTTTGGAACTGGCTGTAGGTTTCTTTTGAATGCTGCTACACAGCTGGTAGTGAGTACAATGCCTGGCACATAGTAGGCATACAAATTATTAAAATAAATTGACTCAGCAGTGAAACTTAATCACTTCAGGGCATATGTGTCTACAGCCGACTAATAAATGGATGAGGCTGAGTAGTACTTGTCCAATGAAAATTGTGTGACAGCAACTTACACCCTGCGTCTGAGCACGACCAAAGTAAAAGCCCAGCCCGTACTTCAATCTTTTAAGTCTCGGCACATATCGAATGCTTCACATTTCCTAAATAATGTGCCAAATCAACCACCTGACTATAATACCAATGATATCAAAGAAATACATTTATACTGACTTCCCTGTGATCCTGATCTGGATGCTTTTGGGACCTCTGCAATGTTAAGTGTTGAACTGTCAAGTTCAATACTTCTGCCTGGAAATATGTTCATTAACGGTTACTACATCCACAAAATATATTATGTCCAGTTCCATAACTGTCAAATCTTGTTTTTAATTTTTAAATTCATGATGTATCAATCATTTCTACTACTTTTGATACCCAAATCTCCTTCTGAATAAACTTTACTGCTAGTTTACCATCTTTTTAATGCTTGTGGTGGTTATCTATAAATTCTGTGACACTCCTCCCATTAAGAGGTGGAATCTAATTATGCTCCCCCTCCCCTCCCAAATATGGGCCTATGGACTTGCTTCTTGAGAAAAGAATGAGGCAAAGTCACTCTACATGATTTCTAAGACTATGTCATTAAAAGGCATTCCAGTCTGACTCTCTTTCTTGGGACACATGCCTTTAAACTCTGAGCTGCCACGTAAGAAGTCTGGCTACCTAGAAGCCTCCATTCTGTAGAGACCACACACAGAGGTAGAGATGCCTGAGAAACCAGCTGTTTGAGTTTTCTAGATGACTCAGGCCACCATCTGACTGCAACTACAGAAGAAACCTAGAAGAACTACCTAGCTGATTATTGTTGATCCCCAAAAATAATAGTAAATGACTTGTTTTACGCCACTAGTTTAGAATAGTTTATTACATAGCAACAAAAAACAGAATTTGATTAAAGAAAACTTCAACATTTCCTTTGGTCCTAGTTCCAGTGGTATATGAATAAGACCTCATTTATGCTTCATTTTTAATACATTCCTTACCAGTTTAACTGTGCCAAATTTAAAAATCAAAACTTTATGTTACCTACACCTGTTAACTTTCTTAAACATTTGTTTCAAGTTTCTTATTTACAAATCTATTTAAATAAACTATAGACTATCAGAAGAGTAAATTTTTATTTAATATAAAAGCCACTCTTTATATAAACATAAACAAAATGCCCACAATTTTATATACAACATTGTATGGTAATTAATACATCACTGAAAGTGTCAATCACCCAGGTAACATATACTGATAGAAATGAGAACATTCTATCATCCCTGCAGTCAGGAGATTGCATAAGAAAACAAAAGCTGACAAGGCCAAAACCTTCCCTAGCCGCTGATCTCTTATTAAAATGGTCTCAAAACATCCCTGCAAGTTTAGCAAGTGGACCACCTGGCCTATCATCTCCACATCTTTTGAAGTCAAGCAGCTGATCATAGGCTGTTTTCTGACAATAAAATGTAATCCAATGCAAAATGTGCAAAGTGAAACTGCAAATCTTGCAAAAGATGCGAGATTTCATGAGGTCTAAAAGTAACCTCAGAAAATTCATCAAAACACACACCACTGACAAATAAAAATTGTATACAAAACCAATTAAAAGTTCACAAAAACTGAAAACGATATAATTATGCTTCGAAATAAAATGACTAACATTTCAGTAATCAAGTGTGGTCCTTGGAAAAACTGCAAATATTTTTATAAAAATGACTCCATGACAAATTCAAATGAAGCAAAAATGCAATGTGTGAACTTTGATTGAATTCTGGTTTGAAAAACCCAGCTATTATCACTGGCTATTGTATGGTATTAAGGAATTTCTGTTAATTTTCTAAGGTGTGATAATAGTATGGTGATTATACAGAAGATCCACAGTCTTAGGAGATGCCACGACACTTTAAAGTTAAATATTAAAAGATAAAGCATCACAATGGCTGCAACTTCCAAATAGTTCAACAAAGTTATATTCATATATACATGTATATTTTGCAAATTTGACAAAATGTTAAGAATTGCTGAATCTAAATAATTCATTGTTATTTTTACAACTTTTCTGCATATCTGAAAATATTTACAATAGAATGTTGGAGGAAAAAAGCAATCTCACACCACACACACAGTCAAGGATCACCGTTTAAGGCCTCCTACATGAAACATGGGGGTGGGAGAATGTCAAGTGAAGTTATACTGTAGTATCTTTCAATGTGACTGGAATAGTGCATGCCGAGAGAAACCCATACACTTAATTCATTCCTTATTCTAAAGATTATAGCTGTAAAAATGAATTTTTATTGAAGTTATTTTATTTTGCTCACTTTTAGAGTTCAAATTAATTCAATAAAAAATATGTGCTAACATCAGGTATGCAAAGACCATATCAAGTCTGTCCTCAAAGAGGTCACCTCTCAGCTCTTCCAGTGGCACTCACGGGCTCCGACTGCAGAAACGGCAAGCTTAAAGAGCGGCCCAGCAGGATGATGAGGATACTTAGACAACAGTTAACTCAGTGTGCTTTCCCATCCTTTCTGATTACATATTTAATAAGAATACATTTCACATAGATGTAACACATGAACGTTAAACATCACACATTTTCAAAGGAAGTGTTTCTTAATTAGCAACATACAAAAAAAGCATGTCACTAGAACGTAAACTCCACATGGGTAGAATTTTTGCCTCTTTTGTTCACTGGTATAGACCAACTGGCCCACAACATGCCAGGAAAAAAAAAAAAAAAAAGGAAAAGAAAAAGAAAAGAAAAAACTTTAAGTCAAATTTTAAAAAATGCTTTCTGAGAGTATTCATTTAAATTTGTTATAAAAATTCTGGTCAATTTACTAGGGGGAAAAAAGTGCTTAAATTTTACCACACTGTTTTTTACGAGCTATCTTCTCCCTTGGCGAACTCTGAATATAAAATGTAAATGATAAATTCTTGTCCAAAATCCAAAGGCTTTCAGTACACACTATTCCTTTGGTGTGTACACCATTCCTTTGGTGTTTAGGGCTGTGAACAAATATTCTGTAAACTCAAGTCAGAAATTATGCCCATATATATGATCCTAATAGGCTCTGTTCAATATCAAAACGCAAAATAAAAATGTTAAATTGATAAATCTATTTACAGACTCATTCCTCAGCTTTACACAAAGAATTATATTTCCTGTAAGAAGTTTCTAGAAAAAGAAAAAATTTAATGAAATTAAATCGATATTCTTTATTCAATGCTTTTCATGTTCTTTCTTGTTTTAGGTAGATAGCTAACTAAACTAAAACATTCTCTAAGGATTTATTCCTTATCTATTATTAAAATAATATGTACTCACATAAAAGTATGTGCTAAAACATACTGAGACAGCAAAAGTAATTGCCCATAACCTAGAAACAAGTACACTGTTGTTTTCATTTAGCATTTCATATGAAACTTTTGTCTTTAACTTGGTTAAGAGCACAGACTGTTTTACCTCAGTGATATTACTGGCCCATCGGCAGGACTTGCAATGTTTTCCAAACAGCAATGAGGCATGTGAACTGAACTATCCATCAAAGCTTGTTTGTCCTCATTAACAATAGCAAACACCCACAACCTGGCTGGATAGAAGTGAAGAATGCTATTTGTAGCCATGAAATCAAGCAACTGGCCTAAACTGGGATGGAATTCACACCCTTTACTGTACTGGTTTAGTTACTCTACGTCTAACCCACTAACAAGTCACAGCCAGTATGTGACCTAGCATATCAGATTTATTGTATCATAATACCAAGTACATTTACTTTATCATGATAATTACCAAGACAGTTAACAGGGTATCCTTTTCTACAAGAAAAGGATTCCACTTATTTGAAAGCCTATGTACTCGTTACTTCTCTAAACACTCTGGGCTTCGTTTAGTTCCTCAGATGCACTCTCTTACCTTAGGGTCTTCACACCCTATTCCTTCACAGAAAGCTCTTCCAGTCCTCAACACCCTGCCCTCCCACCAGCCCCCCAGTCTACTCCCTATTCAGAATCCAGATCCTCCTTTTAAAACATTTCTTCTTCCAGTAAGCTTCCCTGCTTCACAACACTGGGCTGCGCCTCTGGTAAGAAATCCAGAACTTACTCTTTCACTGCACTCATCATACAGCCCTGTACTGGCTAGTCTTTCCCACAAACTAAGCCCCACCACCACACACCCGACTAGAACTGACACGTAGCAGAAATCTTCCAAAATTTGCGGAATTAAATGGTAAGAAACTAAGGCACATATGTATATACACGAACATACACTGTGTTATCCATATTACTATTTAATGCATTTAGATATTAATATGTGTGTATAACTTCCCATGCCAAAAAGGAAGGTAAAAGCAATAAAGCTGAGTTAATGCAGCCTAGTCTAGTTAAGGAGTCTAGTCTTTGCCACTTAACTAATTATCTGGGCATTCCAGCACTCAATCTTCTCAGCTGTAAAATCCTAAAATCCTCCTTGGTGTAAAATTTTGAACATCTCAAAAATTACTTCCTACTGAGCAATCAAAGCCAAGCAAACTTGCAGTCTACTCAAGTCAGACGTAATATCAATTATTACAGCCTAACATCAAGAATGATAACAGGTATCCTGGAAAACAGAAAATCAATTCCCACTGAGCATCTGACTAGCACTGGACCTCCTAAACAGCCTTCAGAAAGAGAACAGTCTCAACTCACCAGAAATCAAAGGTGAGCAAACACTCCCACCCGCAGGAAGTGATATGCAATCACTGTGCTTTTGGCTTTATCACACATTATTTCAAATAAGCTTTCACCACACGAAAACTTTCCCCATTAAATTTATATGGAAAGTATAATTAAAAGATAATATAACTGTACTAAGTTACTTTGTGTCAAATTAAATACATCAGCCCTAGCAGTTTGAAATTAGAACAAATATACAGAAGAGTTGACTGGTTTTTAAGAGCTTCCCTCCAGTTAAACAAACAAGGCAGGAAGAGTTTATAATGACTAGATTCTAAATATCCATTAGAATGAATACAAAAGGGCAGAAAAGCAAGTCTGAGGCAGGAAACAAAAATCAAATCTTAACATGGCAAAGCTGACTAACATATATCAAACAGTATCTAGAGGCCTACAGTCACACAAATTCAAAGCTGAAATGAGCTTTCAGACATCAAATACACTCCCTCATCTTACAAATGAGTAAACTAAGACTCACTGCAGGCAACAACTTGCCCAAGATCCCACAACTGGTTAACAGAAGGACCAAGCCTCTAACTCCAAATTTGGTGTCTTTCCAGTTCTCAGAGCTCCCCCCACTCGCCCCCCACCCCACATCAGGACCTGTCCCTGGTACACAAAACCTTCCAGATATACAGTAACACTCCCAAATTCTGTAAGAATTCTAATACTTGATAATGAATGTCAATATCATAAAACAACCTTCCCAAGATAGGTAAAAATGTATTACAAAACTTACAACATTAAGCAGATACATCTAAATTCAGAAATGTATTTTTTACCATTTCATCTTATCTTCAAGTTTTCAATCTGGTATGAAATAAATCCATTAAAACAGTTCTATCACATGGGTATCTATAAGCATAAATAATCTTGAAATATTTATTAGCAGTACACTATATGAATTTAAGTATTTTAAACAAAGATAACAACAACGAAAGCGTCAGAGAACACCTGGTCTCATTTTTGTGTCTCTGTGGTACTACACTGCTCTCTTGGTGCATTCAAGGAGGCCACAGGGTCACAGGCCCGGCCAGTGTACAAGTGAACAGAAAGAAGCTGACTCCTCACGTACGCTTCCAGTAACCCTAACCCCTTCTCCCCTCCTTGCCAACTCCCAGTATAGTCTCTTCCAGCACAAAGTCAAAGCATAAGGATGAAGCAACCAGTTTTCACACCCTGACGGACCATTATCTTCTAGTCTTATCCCTAGACAGTACTTTTTGCCAACAAAATGTAAAAGTACAAAAAAACACTATCTATATGTAAATTGTTCTCACACAGCATAAGACCTCTGGACTCAGAATCAGTATCAAATATAAGCACCTATGACTAACCCCTGGTGCTGACAGTATCTTCGATGCCCATGAACGAAAATTCATTAGGCTCAAGAGAATGGAAGAGGAGGAACCAGTCCCCACACCTTGAAACTCTGTTTTCAAAGCCCTTCATAAGCACCAGGTTTACTCATGAGAGGCTTCTTCTCTGTCACTTATATTCTCTATTAGCACTTATTTATATGTCTGTCTCCCACTGAACTGAAAACTCCATGAGGCAGGACCATCATTTTTGTATCCCAACGTATATAATTTAGTTGGCAAAATACTCACTGAATTGAATAAAAGAATAAAATTTATTTTCCCACTTCCCTTATTCGTTTTTTCCATTCGTTAACAAAATTTAAGTAAAAGAAATCATGGACAACCACAGATTCAGTTCTTTTCCCCCCTGCGCCATTCATTCCACAATACAAAACCCTTTCCCTATCACAATCTTAAGAGCAGAGAAATTAAAGCTGGAAGATCTAAATGATCTGGCCCAATTCTCTCATTTTAGAAATGAATTACATCATTTATTCATGGTCACATGGCCAGTTAGTGTCAGATACAAACAGAACAAATCCCAACCACTGTTTGCCTCCAATTTATAGTCCACTCCCCATCATAGCAAAGACTACAAAATTAATCACTGCCTAGTATTGAAATATTTCGTCAATTTAAAATCATCTACGAATACCAAGTTCTCTTTAAATCTGTGTCTTCTATGTTAGCAGGGAAATAATTTTCAAAAATGCATATGAAGAAAATGCTCCTTTCTATCTCTGTATTTTGCCACGGATGTACAAAGTATTTGACACAATCAAAATGTTAACCATTGGGAGGAAGATGGGTTATAAATACAGGGGACTCTCTTCTGCATTATTTTTTAACTTCTTATGAGTCTATAATTGTTTTGAAAAAGTAAAAAAAAAAAAAAAAAATACAGGGTACACGCACCTGATGCCACACCCTACGCCCACTAATCTTACCACCTTGCTCTTCTCCCAACTTTCCCAACGAGCCAGAAAAGGTTCCAACTACTTCTCAACCCAAAGTTCCAGGAAGGGTTGGTGCGGCAAGTAAAACACAGCAGCACCCCTGGCCTAGCACAGTGTTTGAGAAGCACACAAACATTTACCGATCAAGGAAAACTAATCTAACACGGTTCTCAAACTGTGTGCAGGCAACACAGGGCAAATATTTACACGAGCCAAACTCTTCAACCAGTCTTACACAGTTTGCTACTGGTCAGTGGATCAGCTTCGCTCCTCCACCAACTAGACTGTAACCCTATGAGCACTGTTCTAGAGAGGACCTAATATTTATGTAATTCAACTCAAATATTTAAAATTTCATGTATAAAAACAAAAAAGCAAACAAAAACAAATTAGCCTCAAAGGTCAGGAAAATGCTCTTTTCTCAGATATCTATAGGACCTGTCATTTAAGGGGGAAAGGAGAACTGTGGTCAGTGAGGAACTGGCAAGCTTGGTCCTATTTGCTGTCATCTATTCATTTTAGGACAAATGTGGGTAAGTGTCTTTTATATTGTACAATGGTCAAGTCTGTGTGCTCCTGATGATGGTGGTCCATCTGGTCACCATGAGAAGCGCTGCTTTAAATCAAAAAACCTCTTGATCAGAAAAACCCACCACAATAAATGTTCTTACTACAATTGGGTTAGATTATGTTATTTATAAAACTTCAACACCATTGTCAGAAAAACTTTCCATTCAAAAAAAATAATCATTTAAACATATCATACCCAAAAACAAATGCTATCACCCCTCAAGAATATCCTAGAATTAACCAAAGAAAGACTGAATCTTCATGTCAACTGCAAAGGCTTTTTACATTTCCAAAGTCTTCTGAGGAGTCAAGAGGCCCTAGAGAAGAAAAGCAAAAGACCAAATCTCCCTAGAGTCCTCGCCACTCAACAGTTTTGTGAAACCAGAAATTTTCTGGTATGGCATGGGCTGGCTGCTAACCGCATACTGATTCTGTCTCTGGATGTGGGTGTCGTATGTATTTTTCAGTAGCTCTCTGATCTCAGAAGTGGCAGAAAGATGAGCAGCTGCCAACAAAATCAGCCCACATGTCATCTCTGACATGCAGACCATGGGCTGCCAATCTCCCCTACAGAAGGCACCCCTCCCTGGTTCTGTACTCCCACGGCAGTGACCTAACAGGGAATCAGTAGGAATCTGTGGCAGCAATTTGTATTCATCCCTGCTGCCAACTGCAGGAGGCAAAGAAAAAGTAGTTCCTATATCTCCCCAAAGAACCACCACAGAAACAAAAGGTCACACTGTCCATAGCAAGTACTTCCCCCACGTCATTATTCTCTAGAGAGAATAATCACAACACCTGATAAGCAGAAAAACGCAGCAATCACTTAAGGAAAACATCAAGGGGTTTCTACGATATGAAGACTTCAGTTTAAACACTACTAGAAATCTAAGCATTCTAAGAATGAATGTTTAAACTAGGTTTACATGCAATTTAAGAAAAATCATTTGATTGGTGCTTCCTTTAAAGAGAAAGTAGGGTTTCTATATGCACATGATGACACAGAGCAATAGCTGGACTAGTAGTTCAAATTACTTTTGGACAGGAATCAAAGCCACTCCTACAATATAAGAAAACAGATGATTAACTGCACAAACCCAATACCCCTCGCCCACAAAGCCTTTCATGTAAAGCCCTGTTTTCAACATTTAGACATTAAAATAACTCTACCATATTGTCTGCTTTTTTTTATTTTCTATATCAAATTAACTTCCTAATCTCAAATTTGGCTTTTTCTTAAGGCTTACAAAACCCATCATCCTCCGCTTCTCACATCACAGCAAGTGGGCTATCACACAAAAATAAATACTTTTGGGGTAATGAAAATGTCCTATAACTTGACTGGTTGTGGGTACACAAGTTTGTATGCATTTGTCAAGACTCATCAAATTGTACACTTAAAATGGGTAAATTTTATTGTCTGCAAGTGATACTTCAATAAAACTGATTTACAAAACAAGAGTAGAGAAAGTTGAAAACATTTTATTAAGGTGAATGATACCATCCCATCAGAAACTGAACAAATATCACTACTTTTGCTATGTAAGACAGATTGCGTCTTAAATAAAAACATGAATCCTAGAAACAACACTGATTTTTTTTAACACTTTACTAAATATGCCGACAAAAAATGAGAATATCACAAAGCATAGTTGTCCATGAATTTACATTTCTCGTTTTGAAAGGTTTTATTACCACTGCACTGACTCTATCCAGAAAAAAATATAAAATATAATCTCATTAGAGAATAATTTCTAACAGCCAAATTCAATTTACTAACAGTCTCACCTCTAACTTGGAAGAATGCTGCAAACTTTTCACTGGCAATCTTATTCCTCAATGTGCTCCACAGAAAATAACGTGATTTCAAGAATCCCATCTTACCATCATTGCACAATCATTACAAGTGACTGATGACAAACTCCTATCACACTAGAGGTTGAGAAGTGACAGCACAAAGCTGTAAGGAACCTTATGATTTCCAGTGTGATCTGCCCCTCCTTCTAAGTCTACAGTCCAAATTTTCTTATTCTTAAGAATGTCAAATTTTGTAACATATTAGAGCCTAATTAGTTTTATCAGATAAAATTATCGAAATTGCCAATCAAAACTAAGCATTTGTGTGACAATAGGATAATCTAAATAAATTGAATTTTGATATTAAAGTAAGTATTTTTTTAAGTTTTCATCTTTGAGATACATCTTGAAGGTGTACCAATTAAATGATCTGATGGAAGAGAATAAATGGGGAAAAGACTTGAAACCAGACTGGCCATGAGTTTATAACTGTTGAGATGGCGTGAGAACTGTTGTACGCAGATGGTCATTATATCATTCTCTATACTTTTGTATGTGCTTAAAATTTTCCATAATAAAAAGCTTAAAAATAATTTTCAAAGGAAAACTTAAAAATCAATTATAAAAACAAGTCAACAAGTTCATAATTACAGTGAGCCAGGAGAGAAGGCTGTTTTCATTTGTTCAGAATGCCAAGGTATCAAAATGACAAGAACAGACTGTAATTGGAGTTTAAGCAGAAGTAGGCATGATAAAAACCAGGGAAAGACTTAAGTACATCCTCCTGCAACATAAAATTGCTCCCTTCAATTTACCCTGTAAGGTTTACTGAAGTGTAATTTGACCCAGTCTCCAGTGATTACACTTTCCTTTAGAGACTATTTCCTAAACAATCTAATTGTTAGGAAAAACTTCTGACCTTTCTTAAGTTCGTCCTATTATTCCTAGGTGTACGCCTGTGTACAATAATTTCCTTCACAAGTGTGAAGGAAATTCACTCCAAAGCCTGATCTTGATTTATAAAATTGATCTGCCCTTCAGATTTTCAATATTTTGTTTGGCCATTTCATACGCTGTCTTTAATCTCACTTTCCTTCATCAACTTCATTTAATCATTTTAATTAAGCTCATCTGTCCTTTCCCAGAACAGTTGCTCTGTTATTATTTCTAGGTACCGATCTCAGTAATCAAATAGTGTGAGATTGCCCACTGGTTTGGCAATGTGATTGATGCCCTATCCCACATAGACTAATACTTGTGTGTTTTGGTGTAGCACACTGAAATTTTAGGCTGCTTTCGACTACCCACCACAACCTTTATTCAAGCTCCATGAAATCTATGGCTCCTACTGAGAGGGTACACCTGAGTCTTTACAACCCAACAGTTCCAAATAAAAATAAGGAGCACTTACTAAATGTCATGCCTTGTGCAAAAAAACCACACTTTCTATGTCAATGCTGTCCAACAGGACTTTCAGTGATGAAGGCACTGTTCTGTATCTGCACTGTCCAAGATGGTGGCCACTAGCTCCAGGTGGCTACAGAGCACTTGAAATGTGGCTAGCAGTACTGAGGAAATTTTAACTTTTAGTTCATTTTAATTAATTTCCATTTAAATAGTCATGTTAGAGACTTATATTGCTTGGATTTTTCTTCATAAAAATCACTTCCATTTAGTTGTACTACTATACACATTTAAGACCATCTTAGACAGTTTCTCAACCAGAGCATAACTGACATTTTGGATAAGATATTCTTTGTGGCAGAGGGGCTGTCCTCTGTAGATGTTTAGCGGCATCTCTGGCCTCTACCCAAAACAGGCAAGTAGCAAAGCTCCAGCTGTGACAATCAAAAATGGCCCCCAAACACTGCCAAATATCCCCTGGAGGTGGGGGAGGGGGCAAAAATCACACCCAGTTGAAAATCTAAGACTAAGAGTCTGGATTCTGTACTCAGTACTAACGATATTCTAGGGCAAGTTCTTGAGAGGTCCTGCTTTTTTTATTTGGAGACCAGACTACAACTAAAAGCAGTTAAAAGTAACCATTTCTTCATAATATTTTCCACAGAACCTACATTATAATATTTGTGTTTTTATATTCACTATCTCAGCAGTTCCTCACGGACCTTGAGGTGGGTATTCTGCCTGATTCAGAGACTGTGTGGTGTGTGTGAGGCGTGGGAGGTTGGAAGGAGAGACAGGGAGTGAGGGTCTAAGTGTTTAAAAGACTTGCCATCACATAGTTAATAAATAGCAGGGCTGAGACAAACCCAGATTTAGGAATTCCAAACTTCAAACTCCTGTCTATACTATCTTACCTAGTAGCCCTACATCACCTTATGGGGAATCTCCTTAGAGAAAAGCCCTTTTGCTATGACAATCTCAACTAAAACTATTTATAATTGCACAACACATGACAACGCCAGAAAACAAAGCTCACAGGAAAATTCCACATATAGAAAGAAAAATGAGAACTGGTTTCTACTGTGACCAACCTGCATCCTAAGGAGTAATTCAGGACAGTGACAAGTAATGCCAAACCCACATCTCTTTAAAAGGTCTCTCCTAACCTAATACTAGGAAAGGGTTGAGAGAGTGAGCAAGCTGACAAAGGGCAAAAGTCAGTTTGGATCCCTGGAGGGAGGAGTTGAGGGGGAGGGGAAACCAAACTCTAAGACAAGTGGCTGCTCTAAGACTGGGATGCCTCAGAAAGCAAAATATCCCAGAATATGGACCACATGAAACAGTGGGAGGAGCCCTGGACTTAGAAATAAAAAGAAGACTCGTCACAGAGACCTCATCTGTCAGTAGCTCACTGTGTACCTCTGGATAAATGCCGTAAATCTCCTAGGCCTGTTTCCTCAACTCATCAGTGAAAAGACTGGTCTGCGTGACTTCTTGGGCACTTTCCAGGTCCCAGTGAGCGGGCACTTTCCAGGTCCCAGTGAGCAGGCACTTCCAGCTCTCCCCTCAAACTCAACACGCACAACCATGTTCTTGGCACTGATTTCCCATTTCTCTGAGACAATATTTTAAGTAGGAACATAGCAATAACTCAAGAAATTTACTAGAAAGAAAATCAAAATGTCACAAAGGTATCTGAGTATGGAATAGTTTCAATTCAACACAATGAATGTTTGTAGAGGGCCAGCAGCTCACCACTGCCAGGGACCTTGTAATTTCTGGGAAACCACAACCAAGATCCTAGGCTCTCTGAATTCCTCTTCTCTGCCCTAGCAATCCCCACCTATATTCATCAACTGCATTCATTATTTGGTCTCCCAGAGCCAATAATTACTTTAACATACAAAAATATACACAGACTACCACAGAATTAGCAAGTTTGAAAACACAAAGTAAAAAAAATCAGATACAACTTTTTTAATGCTGAGTTCATTTGAGATGTGAGACAAGTCACAAGATTACACTGAACAAAATATTTGATTTTTAACAGGATGTACTGAAAGAACACATATTTGAAGAAAACACTGATGTTCTGAGTAGCTTAAGTTTTCTTTAACTGAGCAATTTATTTGCTGTACCGCACTGCCTGTCTGATCTTACTGTTTTGGGTACAGAATAAAGTTTATCTATTTATACCTTTTTTCACTCAAAACTATCATTTATCATTTCCTTTGTGACTGTCACAGGCACATTTCTCATATATAAATCAAGCTATAGTAGCACACTTTTATCAGAACTTACTAAATCTTGGTAAAGTTCTCATGTGAAGATGAAAATATTCTGGGTTTCTTGTTCTAGTTAAGATTCCAGAAAACGAATATCTTTTGGAAACAGATTTTTCTCAAGCAATGCAGCAACAGACTGATCCTATTACTTTGCAACTACGTTTGCAAAGAGGCTCCTTCCTTTTGAAGGGGAGTCACAAACAGAACAGCTCCACCACAAGTCAACTACTGTACTTCAAAACTTAGAGTGCAGGACTTTCTCAAATCTCAACAGACCATTTTTACTGCTCCTAGATATAACTACAGGTCCCTAAAATTTTACCTACAGCACTTTCCTGTTGTTTCAAAAAATCCGTCCCCTTGATGCACATATTTCATGATCTGAATCAAATCCACCTGTCTTTTATTTCATGAAACTAAAAGACTACCTAGTCTCAATATTGTATACTGACACAAGAATCAAAAACAAAGCTGATTACTTATTTATACCAGGAATGAAAAAGAAAAGGTTGCTTTAAAAAGATACATTACTTGTAAATTTCTCAGACTAGGTGAAGCAAAAGCATGCTCAAAAATGAATCAAAGTGCCCAACACCACTGCAACAAAAGGTTTTGGCACGCATAGCCATTGATATAAAGAAAAAAACACCTTATTCTCTCCTCCCTGGTGCAATTTTCTAAGTTACAAGGTAATTTACACTACAGGCACTACTAACTTGGTTCTATGAATGACAGTAGAGCTAGCCCCACTACTAGCCTGATTCTAAAATTAACCCCAAAAAAAATCTTGTTAAAATCTTAAAAATGATCTCTATTGCTAACGAAATAAAATTAAAGATCATTTAACAAAATGTTAAAATAAGTGACTTAAAACTTCTTTATTTAAAAATACTATGTGGCAACTCCATGTAGTTAATATTTTCAGAAGGTATTCCAAAAGTTTTATAAGCATGTTAAATACAACATGGCTACAGCAAAGATCAGAGAAATCCCAAGCCAGCGCCAGAAACTAAGTCGGCAGCTTTAGGATTGAAAAACTGTCCGCCCCACCTGAGGCAGACAGAGAGACCAAGGCCAGTATCTTAGCAGCAATTTAGGCCTCTTTCTCCGGGAAGCGCACGACAAACAGGGCGTCATGCAACCTATGTCACCGGTCACTTGGCAAAAATTATATCTAACTTCAAAACGTCAGTCCAGATGGCCTCCTATATAGTCAAATGAAAGAGAGAAGCGAAAGCATCAGGGGAGAAGGAGGCTTAAAATGTCCCACTTTCTGACCCCGTAAATATTTATCCCATTATTAGATCCGAGTCCTAGATTCTAAGACTTGCTTTAATAAAGGCCTCTCAACCTCCTCGGAGTCTGTTTTGCAACAGTGAAGGAACTTTTCCGGCTTTATCTCAGTTCCCTGAGAGCATGTGGCCCTGCAATTCAATATCCTAAACTGGCAGGGAACCGTGGAAGAGGAAGGGAAGGAATCCACGACCAAAACAGCCTTCTTATAAAAAAACAAACGAAAAAAAAAAATCATCATTCTTCCTCCGCCCATAGTAAACCCATCCCAAAAATTTACAGCGTGTAAAGAAAAGCAGCATTGCGAACTGCTAACGTAAGTTTTCCTTGGACTCTACGCACGGTTTTCAGCTGTCAAATTACAACTCAGGAAAACACTATCATTAGAATAAAAAAGGAAACAAAAAAGCTCGCACTGTAGGGGCCGGGAGATGATCAGCCAGCACGGTTTCGGGAGGAGAGCAAAGGGAATCCAATCCACTACCCCACCCCCGCCTGAATTCATCCCCGCCCCGGGCAGGCAAACCTCACTGCAGGGGCTCAAATTTAATAATAATAACAATAATCATGGCGCTCTTCCCCGCCTCCCACCGTGATCTGCTGGAATCAGCCCTCTCATCCCTCCCCGATCTCCAGGCTTGGCAGGTCCAAACCACCCACCGACAACCTCCCAGGCCCGGCCGAGCCCAGCCTACCCCGGGGCCTCTCGCCCCGCTTCTCTTCTTCCCTCCCTTTTTACCTCCACCATCCCCCATCCGCATTGTCTGTCTCAATTCAACTTTGAGTAATATGGATTCCTCGGGCCTAGGCCGAGCGGTAATTACAGCCTGCCCCCCCGCGCCCGTAGCCGGAACCCCACCATCTCCGTGGAGTTCAGCGCGTCTTCTGCGGGGGGTGGGGGGTGCAGCGCGCTTTCCCGTCTACACCGCACTCCCCCCCCCGGCCCCCGGGACCAGAAGTTTGCCCCGGAAAGAGCCTAGTCGGGGGCAGTGAGGACCCCCCCACGCCCGCCGGCCGGCACATAAATACTGGAGCCCGCCCCGGCGCGGCCCCGTGGGGGAGGGAAGGGCGGGGAGGCGCCCCTCCCCCCGTCCGCCGGCCCTATTACCTGTCATTGAGCTGGTCCTCGGTGCCCGGCAGCGGGTGAACCACGAAATGGATGGACGTCATGGTGCTTCCTTCTCGTCCTCCTCCCGAGGACGGCCCCCTCCCGCTCTCGCCCGCCCCCTTGCGAACCCACTTCCCCTCCCCAAAGCCCACTGCCGCCGCCTCCCAGTCCCCAAATGGAGGGAAGCAAAAGCGCAGGGGCCGCCGCCGCCTCCCTGCCGGGCGTGTGTCCACGGCCCGGCGGCCCGGCGGGGCAGGCGGCAGAGCGGATCAACACGCCACCCGCTCCCCCGGCGACAGCGCGCAGGTCTGCGAGGCCGACGGCCGGGACCTGGGGCGCGCCGCCACCGCCGGCAGCGCCAAGCGTCGGGAGAGGGGGCGACTGGCGAGAGTGGAGAGGGGCGGACTGCGGGGACGGTGTGGTCCCGGCGGCAGACGGGGTCCGGACTAGGGAGGTGGGGAGGGAGATGAGCCCGCACCGCGCGTCACTGGCGAGAAGCTGCCGCCGTCGCCAGCGCCGCCGCCGCCATCTTCACTTCTGCCCCAGTTTCTCCGTCTCGCAGGCTCCGCTCCGGAGCGGCGGGGGAGGGGCGAACGGGGGGAGGAGGGCGGAGACCGGCGGGCGGGGGCACGGCTGCGAGGGGGCGGGGCTCCGGGAAACGGGCGGCGAGGCCCTTTCAATTGGGCGGCTCAACGTTGTCGGGCCACGGCGCTGTAAGGCGCGTGCCGATTGGTCCGTTCGGGCCCTCGGGAGGGTGGGATAGCTCCCGAGTGAGTGTTCGTAGAGCACGTGTTAGGGAAGGGGGAGGTGGAGGGGTGCGTCCGCCCGCGCGGGAGGGAGTCCGGCAGGACCCTGAGTGTGTGTCCCCGGGGAGGTGGGAGGGAAGCGGGGCTCCTCCGTTGTCTCGCCTTGATTTCCCTGGGGCAGCCCTAATTATTTTGCAAAGCCTTGGGGGTTTTTTGTTGTTTTTCGTCCTTCCTCCGCAGTTATATTTAAAGTGGAAGTGTAAAATCAGTTAAGGGACAAGAAATGCACACCCTTTTATTGGAGAAGATAGTTATGTAAGAACCTTTCCACAAGGTCCTATCGTAGGATCTTAGAGCTGACTTTGCAGCAACTTCTTTTATCACCGTAGTCTCTCCAGTTTTCTCAGTACCACCACCACGTAGCCGCACAAAGACAAAATGTGGAAATTTCCACTAGTTTCCTTATTTAAATGATTCACGATTTTTTACGACTTTTAAATGGAAGGTGATCCATCTCTTCTACAAAGGCGTTCTTGGATTTACGATCAATGGGATCATAACGACAAATTCTTGAATGGGTTTAGCTGCGTTTTTTTCTAGGGAGCCAGTTCATAGCTTTCTTCTCAAAGGCTTCTATGTCCCCTTCAAAACATCAGGTACCTCTTTCAAGGCAGAAAGTGAAAACATGAAGCCTCTTTTCCAGTCTGTGTGGATGTTCGTTAAATCAAGGATCTTGTGAAACGTTCTTCATGTAAAATAACACTTTTTCTGTTAATGCATTATATACACTTGCTTAGCAAGTTCTTTTGAGCAAAATACATGAAAACATTTATAAATCAGGATAGAGTTGGTACTCCTCGAGACGGGTAATGGAACACTTTCTTAGGTCACTAGCTCCAAAACTGGCCCAGGTTAGTTTAGACTAAAAAGGGATTTCAAGTCCACTGTTCATAAGAAGTCTGTGTGAGTCTTAGGGAAGCAGGATAGACCAATGAACATGGGTAATTTTAGATCCAGATAGACCTGGATTTGTGTCCTGTTTCTGCTATTTAACTATGTTATATTGATTAATTATTTAACTTATTAGAGTGTCTTTTTTTTCTAATTTGTATTCCAAATAATAGATCTATACAGGGTTGTGAGATCTAAGTAAAATAATGTATGTCAAGCACCTAGGGCAAGAGGAAGCTTTTATTTCTCACACATTCATATGTACCACTTTATTTACTAATATCTTTTAATACTCAGATCACACAGTGGGTTAAATAATATTGTCTCGGTTATATAGATGAAGACACTGAGGCTCAAACACCGTAGATAAGTGCTGAAGCTGAGACTTAAACTCAGGGTCATTTAACTTTGATTCCATTGCTCTTTCCACTATACCACAGCTGCCATCTAGTTAATAATTTAGAAGGAACAGACTATTTTCAAAGCCAATAGGAAAAATGTGATATGATAAATGCAAGAAGAGTGCTATGGAAAAAAGGAGGAAGTGATTGCAGCCAAGAGAATTAAGAAGTCTCATTTAAGCCAAGCTTTCAAGAATATTCGGGCCAAATAGAATATCCAGCTTAAACCTAGTAATTTTAGACTTGCCCCTGAACAAACTTCACACCATATGCGTACTTTACTTCATTACTCTTTCTTCCAAATCTGTCTTTCTTCATCTCTTCATTGTGCTTCCACTCTGCTTCCAACTTGATTCACTCTAAGTTTCCTAGAACAGAGATTTTCTTTCCTGGTCGAAAGTCTCTCTTCTCCCTCTAGGCAGCCCATTCAAACAGCCCACTTGGTCTTTGACAACCATCTTGACATAGCTACTTTTTTATTGTCCCAGGCTGAAATGTTAGGGAGAATTTTCCTCTCCCAGGCCCCAACACGTTGGTGGGTCACACTTTGAACAGGGGAAAAAAGAATAAGGGCATGGAATTATGCAAGCCCGTTGCATGGATCGGGGAGGGAATGCAAATAGGGAGGGAATAGAGATAAGCGGAGTTCAAGCAGAAGCTTTTTGAAGAGTCAAAGTGCAATACAAGCCTAGAAAAGGAGGTGGGAAAAGCTTTTCTAATAATTTGGACTAATTCTGTCTTTGAGGACAACTAGAAAAGTTGGCCAAAATATTTCTTTAAATCTGTATAAAGGCACAAGAGAGTTAACAAAATAATGATGAATTACCAAACTAGATCCAAGGGATGTGAGTCCTGTGTTTGGAACCACTTTTTCCTCTGGGATGAATGCCAATTCCAGAAAGACAGAGTAAAAAGCCAAGAGACTGAACAGTTCTTCTGACAAGCACTCCAGGCTAAAACAACAAGGATTGATGTCCAAGGTCCCCCAATGCAGTGGTGAATACTAATGACAGTTTGATGGTTTCTTACAAAACTAAAGGTACTCGTAACCTATGATCTAGCAATCACACACTTTGGTATTATCCAAAGAATTTGAAAACTTACTTCCAGACAAAAACTTGCACCCAGATTTTTATAGCAGCTT
Source organism: Pteropus medius (assembly GCF_902729225.1). Taxonomy (NCBI): domain Eukaryota; kingdom Metazoa; phylum Chordata; class Mammalia; order Chiroptera; family Pteropodidae; genus Pteropus; species Pteropus medius. Next base: position 19,596,068 of record NW_024354502.1, on the reverse strand, counting down.
TATTCATAATTGCCAAAACTTGGAAGCAACCAAGATGTCCTATAGTAGGTGAGTGTATAAATAAACTGTGGTATATCCAGATAATGGAATATTATTCAGTGCTTAAAAAAATGAGTTATGAAGCACGAAAAGATATGGAGGAACTTTAAAGGCATATTACCAAATGAAAGAAGCAAATCTAAAAGGTTATTTACTCTGATTCCAACTATATGACATTCTGGAAAAGACAAACCTATGGAGACAGTAAAAAATTCACTATTTGCCAGAGGTCAGTGAAGAGAGAGAGCGATGAATAGGCAGAGCACAGAGGATTATTAGGGCAGTAAAACTACTCTGTATGATATTGTAATGGTGGATACGTGTCATTATACATTTGTCCAAACTCACAGAATGTACAACACCAAGAGGGAACCCCAATGTAAACTATGGACTCTGGATGTTAATGACATTTCAATGTAGCTTCATCAATTGTAACAAGTGGACCACTCTGGTGGGGATGTTGATAATGGACAAGACTATGCATGTGTGGAGGCAAGAGTACACCGGAAATTGCTGTACCTTCTCAATTTTTCTGTGAACCTAAAACTACTCTAAAACATAAAGTCTAGTTTTAAAAATCTTAAACAAATATTGGCAAAATAAATTCAAAAGGGTAGCAGATTATGAACAAGTGCAATTATTTGACATGAAAATCAGCAAATGTAATTCATCATATTAACAGAATAAAGAAGAAAACTCAATAAATCACTTCAGTAGAATAAGAAAAAGGATGTAAAATTCTATAACCATTCATGAAGAAAGTTCCTTAGCAAACTATAAATAGAAGACTTCTTTAGTTTGAAAAGGATACTTCTAAAAAAACTTACAGGAAACATCTTTTATAATGGCGAAATGTTAAAAGCTTTGCCCCTAAGATTGGAAACAAGGATGTCTGTTCTCACCACTGCCTTTCAACATTGTAGTAGGGACCCCGCTTGTACCATCAGAAAAGAGAAAGAATTGTAACTTTCCTGAGATGTTTGTCAAGAAAAAGCAGATGATCATTTCTGCTCAAATTTCTGTGTCTGAAGCACATACATAAGTTTGCCTACCTGAGGCACCTGACTTAATGAGGTTGGCTGGAAGTACCAAGTGGTGACAGCCACCCTGGAGAAAAAGAGGTAGGGTGAGGCCAAGATTCACTACAGGAAGAAGCTCAAGCCAAAAAGAACATAGGGAAGAAAACCAACAAATAAACATGCGTCCTCAGGACTCATAGACTCCTAATCTAAGCCCAACAAAAACTGTTTATACCTCAAAAAATATGTATGTTTTAGAAAGGAAGATATCAAAACATTTCCATAGGACATATTTTAATATAAATTAGAATTAATATAAATTAAATTAATAAGCAACTTTAGCAAAATAGTAGAAATAAGTATAATGTCTAACAAAATCAATTGTTTTATATACAAAAAAAAGAATTAGAAAATAAAGTTTTTAAAATACTATTTAAATAATATCAAAACTATTAAATATCTAATATCTAAGAACAAATTCAATAACAGATGTGTAAAACCTCTACAGAGAGAACTCTAAAACATTTTTGAGAGAAATTAAAGATGATCTAAATAAATGGAGGACTAGTCTGTGTTCATGAGCTAATACACTTAATATTGTGAAGTTGTCAAGCCTCCCTAGTGCAATCTCAATCAAAATTCCAACACTTCTCCTCCCCGGTGAAACTTCGCAGATTGTTTTTCAACCTTATATAGAAATGAGAGACAAAGAGATCGATGAAATGGAATAAAGAGCTCAGACATAGACCAAAGGTTAATGAACATACAACTATGACAACAGAGGCACTTCAGGGAAGTTTGGGAAAGAAGGTGTTTGCAATTAAGTGCTAGGACGATTGGATATCATTATTTTAAAAAATTAAACGTAACCCCTACCCACATCATACACAAAGATCCAGGTGGATTTTAGATCCAAATGTAAAAGGCAAATGATAAAAATCTCTAAGAAGCTATTATAAGAGGATATCTGTGTGGTATTAGAATTGAGGAAAACTCCCTAAACTGATTGTAAAAGCTCTAATCATAAAGAAAAAAATATCATTATGTTAGATTATATTATAAATAAGAATTTCTTTTCATCAAAAAGAAATTAAGAATTTGAAAAAAAATGAGCCACAGAATGGAAGAAGATATTTGCGATGCATATTACTGATGGAGGACTCACATCCAGAATTTATTTTTAAATTCTTTGAAATTATATATTAAAGAAAAAGAAAACCAAAAATTTTTAAATGGGCAACTGATTAGAATAAGCACTCCACCAAAGAAATACACAATACACAAATGACTAATAAACGTATAAAAGGCGCTCAACCTCAGTCTCACCAGAAAAACAAATTAAAGCCACATTGAGATACTACTACAAATCCCACAGAAAGGCTATAATCAAACAGACTGACAATTAAAAGCATTGGTGAGGGTGTGAAACAATAACTCTTATTTACAACTGGCGAGAGCTTAAACTGATACAACCACTTTGGAAAGATGGGCAAAGGATTTAAAGGGCATTTCTCCAAAGGATATATGCAAATGACCAATAAGCACGTGAAAAGATGCTCAACATCATTAGATATTAGAGAAATGCAATCATACCTATAATGAGATATTACTTCTCATCTACTAGCATGGTGAAAATAAAAAGGACAGATAATAACAAATGTTGCAGAGGTTGTGGAAATTGAAACCCTCATATGTTGATGGAATTGTAAACTGGGGCAGTCATTTCGAAAAAGTTTTACAGTTTCAACAATTTCTTAAAAAGTCAAACACAGAGTTACCATAAGACCATTCCAAAGTACATACTCAAGAGAATTGAAAACTTATGTCCCCATGAAAACTTATACACAAATGTTCGTAGTACCATTATTCATAAAAGAGAAAAAGTGGAAACAACTCAAATGTCTATCAATTAATGAATGGATAAATTACAAGTGGTATATCCATACAATGGAATATCATTTGCCATAAAAAAGAATGAAGTACTGATACATGCTACAGCATGAGTAAACTTTAAAACATTATGATAAGTGAAAGATGCAGACACAAGAAGCCAAATGTTGTATATTTTCATTTGTACGATGTGTCCAGAATAGGCAAATTCATAAAGACAGAAAGTGGATTCATTAGTTGCAAGGGGCTTGGAGGAAAAGGAAATGGGAAAAGACTGCTAACAGGCATGGGATTTTGGGGGGATGATGAAAATGTTCTGGAATTACATAGTAGTGATGGTTGCACAACTTGGTGACCATATAAAAACCCACTGAATTAATTATACAGTTTAATAAGGTTAATTATATCTTAATAAATTTATTATCCAAAAGAAAGGAAAGAAAAGTAGTGTATGACTTTAACCTCCCACTAGCAGTGCAGTGAGTTCAGTGAGTTCATAATATTTCATTAACTAAGCTAGCTTCTACCTTCTCAACACGTTTTTTAAAATATCTCTGTCACTTATCTAAAGAATGATTTAAGTGAGTACCATATGCCAACCACTAAGTATTGCAGATAGACACCATAGGATAGGCAAGGTCTCTGCCTTCATGGGGCTTACAATCTAGTGGCAAGGGGTGAGAGAATGGAGTTATAGATTAACAAGTCGTAAGTCACTTGTCCAAAATCACACAGTTAGTAAGTAGAGGAGTCATTATGGAAAGCAACATCAAGTCTGATAAGACCCTAGAGGTCATTTAATCCAATGACCTCATTTCACAGAAGAATCTGAGGCTCAGGGAGGCTAAACTGCCCAGTGACACATCGCTTGTTACACCCTATCGCAAATATACATCTCCAGTTGGGGAGTCCAGGGGGACCCTAGAAAACTCTCAAGGTCAATCTGTGTAATACTTCTTTCCTCTTAAGATGCCCCTCAGAAATAGACAAGCCCTTCGACATACATCCAATAACTGTTCGCTGCTGTTCACCACGTGCCAGGCATCATGCCACGTACTGGGAACCTGGCAGAGAGCAAGAAAGATGCGGCCCTGTCCCGGTGACTGACTTGGCAGAGTCCGGAGGGTCCCAGCTGCAGGTTGACGGCTGTTTCAGTGGCTACCTAAGAGTCATCTTGGGAGACGAAGATGTCTACAGATTCTGGGCCCTCCCTGCACTGTGATATCATTGATCTGGAGTGGGCCTTGGAATCTGTATCTTAAATGCTCCTCTAAGGTGACTCTGGTGAGCCGCCAAGTATGGGAACCACTGACCTAGTGTACCCCACAACCTGGCTTTTAGAGCTGAGATAAGCAAGACCCAGAAAGACTCACACAATCCCACAATTAGATAAAATCGATTAATGCCCAGACTTGGGGCATAGTTTTTATTTATTTATTTTTAAATTAATTAATTAATTAATTTTTTGGTGCCCAAACCCTGGATAGAACCAGAGAGGCAAAGCATTTATTCATTCATGAAACAAATACTGAGCACCTACCATGAGCAGTATGCTAGGAGCAAGGGATGCAGCAAAGATATGACAGTAGCTTTCTTACTGTCATATGTCGAAGGGCTTACATTGGGTGGGAATGGGGGTGGGAGCAGGGAGAAAGCCAAGAAAGAAAAAAACAGGATAATTTAAACTCTAATAATGGGAAATATTACAAAGACAGACCAAGTGTATGCCAAGTCAGTAGAAGAGAATCCATTAGGTCAAACCATGTAAAAGTCAATATTGACTAATTTGGATCAACAGAAACAACACTTTTATGTGGTTTAGCTTTATAAATAGATGTTAAGGAGAGGAAGAGGTTGGGTCCTTTCTCCCCAGGAGAAAAAGGGAAGGTGATTTCACAAGCTGGAGATGATTTGAACATGAGAATGACAGATAAAAGCCTAGAGAAAGAGTCTTGTTAGAGCAAAGTCTCTGAGGAGAAATTGCAGAAGAGAAGCTGGGAACCAGGGCCCTTCACTCCAGACGGTCACGGAGCACCGTGTGGAAGCTGCACAGTCATAAAAGTGTAATGCACAGTCACTATTCTTAACAAGGTTATTTACACTTTGATTAAAGACACAGTCAATAAAAACCGTGGATAATAAAAAATCAAATACTCACTTCCACACAGTGATTCGTGCTATACCCACTGCTGCAAACATCCTGCCAAAAGCTGCTGTTCTCAGTCTCTGACCCAAACGCCACTTTCTCTATGATATTATCTGTCATCTCTGCAGTCAGGTGAAACTGCTTTCTCCCCTGAACTCCACAATTCACTACCTGCCTCACACTGCCATTATTTATGGGCTTCATGTCCTCCTTCTCTTGGTGCACTTCCTTATGGAAAGGACCACGTCACGGGGCCCTGGGTTTTTCCACCAGTGCATGGCTGTCACCAGTACAGGATAGATAGATAAAAAGTGAATGATGAATGATGGCTATCTCCAAATTTGTTTTGTATTTAAGGTAATGTAAGGCTGTAGTGAATTGTCCCAAGTGACCACTTTAGAGATTAAAGTATGGTTTTGTTCTGGAGTGAGCCACCCACCAAAGTAAGAGCCCTATCTCATGGGTACCTTTAAGCTCCGTCTCACAAAGATAAGTTTTCAGTGTTATGGGTCAACTCACGTTTGCTCAATATGATTAAACTCCATGACAGTGTCTGCAACCCAGGCTAAGTCTGGAAGGGGCAGTCTGGCTGAGTACATAATCAGGTCAGAGCAACTCTGATACTGGCTCTGGCCCACCCCATTGCCCCTTCATACAAAAACCTCCCAACCTACTCATCTCAATAGATCCTCACCTGGCCATCTGCACGTCCCAAATTCTGTGGAAATGGTACAGTTGCTTGCCGCATCTCCCACAGTTGCCCTGTGTATACTTGGAAATCATTAGATTTCTTCCCGCTTATCTCTTCTGTAGAGGAAATAACCCCTTTGGGTTTACCCCATAGGCTCAAATTCTCCACCACGGAGGTTGACACTGGCGCCCTATATTGGACTGGCCTAGCCAAGTCCACATGATTCGGGAGTTGTTTATTCCAGTTTGTGAATTATCTAAGCCTTTTGCTTATTTTCTTCTCTGCTTCTGCTATTTATGTGTAAGGACATCTTACTATATCTTCCTCAGTGTCTGGGAAGAATACTAATACTTACATTTGTTTAGTGCTGTGCAGTCTACAAAATGACATTACATTTACAAACTTATTTTGGCTTCCTACCAGTCCCGTGGAATAGATTTCATTATTCTCTCATTTCAGCTAAGCGATGATAAATGACTTGTCTGTGATCATATTGCCAGGAAGTACAATTGGGTCTTGAACCCAGCTTCTGCTTCTCTGCCCAGTGTTGTTGCTGCTAAACCCATCAGAGAATGCAAATTTCCCACTTTGCTATTTATTAGAAGTCAGGGAAAGAGCTGGATGGGAGAGTGGTTTCCTGATACTATTATTAGAAGTAATCTACAGATTTACTGTCCGCTCCACTGCTTGAGCATTCCACTTTGGCAGCTAGGCTATGATGTTCACCCTCCAGTGGTCCACAGCTTCAATAACCATATGGCCTTGGCCCCAAATGGATACACTTTCTGAGAAGTGTATATTTTCAAATTTATTGTCACTCCTGGAGGTAATAGTGTGTATCCCACTGACATTCTGTCTACTGGATCATAGTGTACTAACCACTCACACAAAGAAACAAAAATCAACATCTCCTCATGCTCTACAACCTTCAAAGCATTTCCAATCCCTCTGTGCTGTATGTGGAAAGAAAATAACAATATTAAAACCCCCACTTTACAGATGAGAGGAATAAGGCTCAAAGTGCAACTCTGGGCAACTTTTCAGGGTCACACTACTGGGGGCCGTGAAAGGGGACACATCTTCTGACTCTAAATCTTATGCTCTTCCCAGAAAGACTTATTGACAATGCCTGTGTATTATGATAATAATTAACATGTGTATGGGGCTCTAAAGTTTTACCAAGTATTTTCACATGTGTTAATTCATTTAATCTTCAACAACCTCTATAGGTAGATACCATTATTAATTATCCCAATATTGCTTTTTAAATTCTCAGCCATATTATCATTATACCCTTTCACCTCTGAGTAGTATATACAACTCCAAAGAACATTTATTTATTCAATCAACAGATGTTTTTGGGCACCTAATGTAAGACCTTGCACTGGTTACTATGGTTAGAGCCTACGATTCTACACTCCTGCTCTCCTGGTACACTGTTACCAGATTTGGGACCCGAATTTCTAATTAGCTGAGAAATGACAGGGGCAGAATAGACCAACCTGGTATTTTGTAATCAGAAGTGGGATGACTAGTTTTACAAAAGTGACTGACCAGAGGGCAAAAAAGGCAAGCTCACAAGTGGCACCAGATGCTTCAATTAGTGCCTGTCTCCACAGACTAGAAAATAGATTTTATATGTACAACCTAAAAGGGAACATTAGCTTAGCCTTGGTCTATGAGCCCTGTCCACACACAGAGATACCAATCATTATGAATCATGTCCTCGTCAAATGCTGAGAATACTATTCCAGGCTATGGTTATTGAATTGACAAGTGATTAAGAGTTGGCTCTGGCGCCGCCCTTGTCTGGGTTCAAGTGCTCCTGGTCCCCTGCAGAGGTAAATCAGTAGTGCACGATTATTTCAATGATTAGGAGAGGAAGAGGAAAAGCCACACAAGATCTTTTCTTCATTTCTTCCTTCTCTTTTTTCTCTATCGCTACCCAATTAAAAAAGGTCAGTGATTAAACGGAGACATAAGAGACTAAACTGGAAAGGATGTACTAGACCTAGGTTGCCCGGGAGACTGGACTCCACCAAGGAAATGACAGGTTGATGACGTTCTAGATTTGTCTTGATATTTTCATCTATATGAGGGCAACTCACCATGACTTCTATTGCTCAGTGCCATTCTGACTGACATTCTGACTGCCACTAAGATGTTGGACAATGTGCCAGGGGATAGGGCTTGATTTTTTTGTCACCTTTCCAAGAGAAATATGGGAGGGGCAAATGGTTTCTCTTAATAGTTCATTCATTAAATTGTATTCACTTGCCTCTTCTGATAGTGCCATCGAATTTCAGGCAGGCCCCTAACCACTACATCATCTCAAAGCTTGCTCCTTCTGAGGTTACATGTCTACAGCCATGCTACCCTGAACAAGCCTGATCTTGGAAGCTAAGCAGAGTAGGGCCTGGTTAGTACTTGGGTGGGAGACCACTTGGGAAGACCAGGTGCTGTAGGTGTAAAAAGTAAAAAAATAAGGGATTGTAAACTGACAAATTTCTTGCAATCTGTGAGGTCAACCAAGAGTTGCCTTGCCTAAAAAAAAAAAAAAAAAAGGTTGCAGCCTATCTGTGTCTATTTTCCATCTCCTTCACTGAGACCGTCCCTCAGTCCCTCCTTCTTTCCTGTTACTCACGATGCAAATTCAAAGCTCCTAACCTTTTTCCTTGCCAACTCCTTCAGTGCTCATCTGTGCCATTTCAATTACATTACAGGAAAGTAATAAACCCTAAGGTTCATTTCTTGACCTTAACCAAAAAAAAAAAAAAAAAAGAAGAAGGAATAACAATTCTAACAAACAGGATTATCAGGCTCTCTTTTACAATGAATTTCATCCAAAATAAATGTAAAACATATCAAAGCAGTGTGCCAGAGGGCAGTTTTGTGAACCAGGTCCTCCTGCTCATTTAAATATGCCAAATAAAAGGGGTTTTCTCTCCAACTTTTGGGAATCTTTAAAATGTGGTGAGATTTAACCTTAATAGGAGCCATTTCAATAATTTTCTTAAACAAATCTAAATCAACTTGCAAAAATTAAAATAAAAGGAGAAGACTTGGGGTCTTGTCCCTAGAATCTGCCCCCTGAGGTGGCTTCTTGTGCTGGTTCTATAATTATCCGTAGCCGAAATAAAATATTTAATCCAGGAGATTTACAATGGGATTTATTGTTTAAGAAGGATGACAATCCAAGTTTGGAACTGCTGTTCGTATTCTCGGTGGAGGAGTCTTAGGTCTGAAAGATACAATGAAGAGAAAACAGAAGGAAGAGAGTAGAGGAACTACATGGGCTTCCATTTCCAGAACTACTCAGGGATGGGGTGGGGGGAATCAGAGAATATAAAAACCTTCCCTACACAAACGCCTTGAAATATGGGATGGAACACAAAAAACATCCTTTTAAATGTGTAGCTGAGCCCTAAAAAAGCAAGAGACATGCAAAGGCCCAAATGAAAGATGAAACTGAAAGAGAGAAGGGCCAAGGTCGCTGCCGCGGCAGCTTGGGTGGGGATGTTTGCCCCATCTAGCTAATCAGGGCACTTGGGATTTCATGGCCACAAGGGGACAGTAGAGGAGGCAGAAAGTTGGAACGGAGAGCCCTGCATATAGCTACAACCCTTGAAGCGTTATATCCTTGGGAAAGGTAAGACCTAGAAAATATCCACCACCAGGCTGGAGAGATGACAAGGAAGCATGTCTGTTTCAGCCCAGGCTCTGGTTAGGGGTAAAAAAGACTCAGAGCTGATGATCAGGGAAGGTTTTTATATTCTCTCATCATGGCTTACCCTCCCATGAGTTTGGGGCTCCAGTGAGTTCTACTGTGATCTGCAAATCTTCAAGCTAAGACATTAATAAGACATTGTTCTAGACCAATGATACACCTAGGACTCTAGCAGAAGCAAATACACACACGCACACTCACTCACTCCCACACACATCTATAAAAAACACACCTTTAATGCAGGTTGCACAGGGGTTCTCCTAGTAAAAGACTGGTGAAGGCGAGATTACAATAGAAGATTCCATATTCACAGCAAATCCCAAGCAGAATAAATAAAATTAAATCCACACCTTGGCATGTAGGAAATTCCAAAACACCAAAGACAGTGAGAGAGAGAACAGTTTACCTACAAAAGAACAACACTTGGACTGACAGCAAAAGCAATAGAAAATAGAAACTAATGGAACGGTATGTTTAAAGTGCTGAGAGGAAATCACCGCCAACATTGTTTATCTCTCATGGTAGAGAAACAGTGAAATATAGACATTTCAGGCCCAGGAGAAAGCTCCTCACCAAGAGAGCTTACTGAAGGGACAACTAAGAATGTATGTTTAGAAGCACATTGAACTCAGAAGGAGGGCGTAGTACCCAAAAAAGCAGTGAGGAACAAAGAAATCAGTAAACATGTGGGAAAACTCGAATATAAAATACATACAAAACGAGAACAATAATAACAACTACTTGAGGAGGATAAAAAAGTGAGACTAAACCATCGGACAGTATGTAAGCTGGGGGCGGCAAGGTCGTAGTAAAGTCACTCCCCGGTCCTCGTCTCGTTTGAGAGAGGCATGAAGACGTGGCAACACTGATTAACTTAAACTTTATCCAATTATACATGCTTAATCCAAAATTTAAGGAGAACCAGGAAAATAGTAGAAACTGAACAGATGACTTCTGAGCCAGAAGAGAAGAAAATGGATGGCAGTGCAGGTGAGGAGAGAGGCAATTCTACCAGGGCAGGTCTCGAAGGAACTTCACATCCACACTGCCCGGTCTCCGGGGAAGTCCAGGCCCGAGGAGGGAAGAAACTTGTTCTTGGATGACGATGCATCTGAGTGAGTCTTCAGCGAGGCCAAGGTCAGTGGAAATCCAGGAAAGCGGAGAAGCATGAATAGAGACGCAAATGTTGGAGTTCAGGGGTTAAGAGTGGGGTGAATGCACATTTAATGGCAAGGTTGTCTAGGAAAGATGTTTCTTCAAGCTGTTTACAACCTTACTGCTTGAATATTATGTGCTATATACACTGTTTTCTGTCAAACTTCAAAAAGTAGCATTTATTTCGGATTTAAACATAATATATGTTTAAAATTCATAAAATACAAAGAATTCAACTTTTTACTGCAAATATGGCTAGAGCATGTCTACTGTATTTCAAGTGTTACATCATTTCAGCCGTAGGTCCTGAAAGCCTTTCCCACTGGCATTTTGTATTCAAACGCGCCGAAAGAGGAGATTCCTGCCATAACTTTACATTATTTCTGGAGATCCTTCTCTTTCATTCCACCAAGAGCAGAAATGCGGAAAAATAGGGTCACAACTCAGAGAAAACAATAAAACCCAAGCATTTTGAAGTAGAAATCAAGTCAAAAAATGCAGAGCCGTTCCCATGTTCAAACTGTCCAAGGAAAGCTCAATAAAAACATTACCTTAGTCAGGTATTCTTCTATAAGTATGCATTTTGTTAAGTAGACCAGTTTCATCCTTGGGTTTTCCCTCTATTATTGTTAAAACATGCTAGGTCATTTGTGGTCATTTATCATTTGATTTCTTTATTTTTCTTATTAGACATTTTGTTACCCATGGAAGTTGATCATCAATAATATCCTAACCTTTGTAAGCCTTGATTTCCTCATCGTGTTATGGAGATGATTGTATCTACTGCACTGAATTACTTGTGATTTAAACTTATTTTATGTATATTAGCCGGCACTTAATAGATGCTCGATCAATACTGATACAAGCTGAATCCTGACACTGTATGAGTTTTATTTGACTCATAGGGTTTTTTTAATTGAATTATTTGCTGAATTAAATAGCAAGAGATGTCACATAAAATGCAAATATCTACAGTCACTTAAAATTTGAAGATCTCATCACCCACATTCCCATACATCAACAGCTGCCCCTTCAGATGGAATGCGTACTCAGTCAGTCGGTCCCTGTCTCCACTATTGTCCTTGTTGTCACACCAGGCCACCCTCATTTACTATGTCCTCTGCCTGGCCCCTAGAGGCATTTGACTTGAAGACTGCTCTAAATCTTTTACTTCCTATCCTGGCTGACGGCCTAAAATAATTCCTTAATAACTCAATATTTATGGTAAAACAGTCTTAATAAAGTGCATGGAAGTCACAACATATCAAAAACTAAAATCCCCTATGATGGGTAACATTTAATTTTCAACTAGTTACCTAAGTTACACTATCAAATATTTTTACCTTCAATATTAATAATTAATCCAGAAATTATGCAAGCTGTCCATTTGCAGTTATTCTAAATTTGCTTTCTCACTATTCCTCCTTCTGTTTCCTATTAGTGAAAAATTACCTCCTAATCACATCCTGCTGCAAACTACATAACATCACAAAACAGCCTCTGAAATTATAATTGTTTCGATATCCTTAATCTTTAGCCACTTCAATAACTCTCCAAAATGTAATGTAATAAGGGAATTAACTTTTATATCTTTTTATTATCGTTTGCTTGAACCACGAAGCAGAGTTCTTTCTGGGCTTTCGGTTCTGACGTGTTTCAGAAAGTTAGTTGTTGGTTAGTTTTTAATTTTTTATCACCACTATAACTGTAATTTTTTCATACAATTATCTCCTTGCAATGAGTTTCATAAAACAATACATAAATTGGTGTCTGTTTTTATACTGCTGGCCTATTTGCTTTGTTTTAGCCAGAGTTTGGCAGACTTTGTAGAACAAAACAAAACCTTGCCCTAAAACTTTTAACACTTACATAGTCAAAATACACTAGTTTTTTTGCTGTGCCGAAAAAGTCCACACTAATGCTCTAAAGAAACTCAGCTGTGGGAAAAAGTATACACAGCTTTTTTTTTCTCTCTCTCTCAAAAGGATTCAGGAGTTATTTAAAATTAATTTCTCACCAATGATTAGAGAAGAATCTCTCAAGAAGAATTCCTCAAAAGCACATGAAGATTTTCATGACCCTCTGCAGGGTATAAAACAGTATTTAAAAAGTCATTGAATGTAATTTGAACTTACTTTTGAGTAGGCAGTATGCCTACAATCCAGAAAACTATATTTTCTGAGGTAGTGATTAAAATTTTCGGGCCTTTTTCTACTGCCTCTCCAAATTCTTATTTTGCTCTTTCATATTTTTCCATTTCTATCTTCTTCATTTTCCCCTTATCTTTTTTCAACTTTCTCCCCACAAAAAATACATTGGTCCTCCCAGACCTTCTGGATCCTTCTTATTGTATGGCGGTAAAATACAATGATGGAAGAGTGTATCGGTTACTCACTAAAATGTTTGCTTTATTACAAAATACAACTTTAGAGAACCACTTGCAATTAATATATGTTTTAGTTATTCAAAAAGTTTTGTACATTTTTGTTAGGTGACATGGCCACCAAGAAATGGAAATAGAAGAGATCTAAAATGTAGCTGGTAGTGGGAATGAAATTGGTATCAGCTGTCACTCTATTCTTTTTTTGGCAGGCACTCCGGTTTGTCCCTGGACTCACCACTCCTTGTTTCTTCTGCCAGCTTTCTTTACTCCCTTTTTCATTCGGGTTACCCGCCTCACCCCTAAAGCATTTCGGTTTGCAGCCCCCGAGACAGTAAAAACCTAAAATGCTGAAGCCAGGAATGTATCATCTCAGCAGTTCAAGGACTTCTGTGCAGTGGGGAGGTGACTGCAGGTCTTTCTCAACTTGGAAACTGAAGATTCCTATGAAAATTCAAGGCATGCAACAAGAAACCTCACATTTACAACATGGGCAGCGGCAGAGGGAGAAACACAGGTCAGCCCCCACCTCAAGACAACAGGCACCATTCTCCAGAGAGCTCCTAGTGAAGGACAGCATTGCACAAACCTCCTATGCCAGAAATGACAGAAGTGTAGATTTTCAGAAAGCAGCTGGTGATTCACCACTTTACAGGAGTTCTCTTATCAGAGGCGATCAGGACTGATGGTTTGTCTGTTAAACAAAAATCTTGCTTAGAGCATGGAATATTTTTTAAATGACACATAGGTACTTTATACATTTTATTTTAACTTAAAACATATAAACAACAGTCTAAATTTAGGGCTAAGTTATTTTCTTTTAATATGGATCAATGGAATTCTGGGTTGTCTTTCCTGCATAAGCCATACCCATAATATATTGCCCTCAATTTCCAGTTTGGGTACTATTAAAGTAGAATAAAAACTTAAGGGCACTTGTGAAGCAAATGGAATGTATTCTTCTGCAAGATTTTCATAATCGGCTTTCCAGTCTTTTACAATTGTTGAGTTCGTGTCAAATGCAAAAGCAGCTTTTTTCGGCAACTCACAATATCAAATCTTTTCAAAGTAATAAACTTAGGCTTTGCTGTTGTATTAGTTTCCTATTGCTGATGTAACGAATTACCAAAACCATAGCTGCTTAAAACAATACACATTTACAATCTCAGGTCTGTAGGTCAGAAGTTCAGTGGGCTCTGCTGAGGTTCGCACAAGGCTATAATAGAGGCGTTGGCTGAACTTCATTCCTTACTGGAGTCTTTGGGGGAGAATGACTTCCAGAATCATTGGGGTTCTTGACAGACTTTTTAGTTCTGTGGGGTTGTAGGACTGAGTGAGGTCTGTTTCCCGGAGGGCTGCTGGCCATGGTCATTCGCATCTCCCAGAGGCTGCCCATTCTCCCTGGCTCTTGGCATCTTCTCTCAATCTTCACAGCCAGCAATGGCGGCAGGAGTTCTTCTTGCACTGCTCTTCTTTCTGATCTCCCCTTATGCCTTGTCGCTTGTGCCTTTCTCTTCTGTTTCTAGGGGCTCGTGTGATTACTTCGGACCTATCCAAAAAATCCAGGATAATCTCCCTATTTTAAGGTACGATGATTAATAATCTTAATTCCATCGGCAAAGTTCCTATAAGACAGTACTTAGGTTAGTGTTTGAATAATTTTTAGAAGTCTCTCTATTTAAAATAGTATTAACAGCTCTTTTACTTCATACTCATATTTTGCCAAATTGTAAAACATTTGATTAAATTAAATATTTAAAATAACAAATGCAAGTGGCAAAAAGCAATTTAAGGACAAATAACAACGGAACAACTTAATCTGTGGGAACAGAAGTATGTGATTATACTAGAGAGTAGACTACTAGCCGTGAGTGTGCAATATACAGTTGATCCTGAACGACACAGGTTTGAACTACACGGGTTCACTTATGTGAAAACAGTCCATATTTTCGACGTGCAGTTGCAGAGGGCCGACTGTATACATTGATCTACTCACCATTTTATATAGGAGACTTGAGCATCCACAGATTTGGGTGTCTGCAGGGGGTCCTGGACCCAATCCCCAGTGGATATTGAGGAACGACCATAGATTTTAGGGAGTCAAAAGTTATATGCGCCCAAACTCCCACATTATTCAAAGGTCAACTGTACCATAAACATTTGTCAGCGTGTTTTTCCGAGAAGCAAGTGAATATTGATCAGTTAAATACAAGTTGGTTAAGAGAGTCCTACTCTAACAAATGAAAGGAGGAAAACTGTGTGATCATTTTTGATAGGTGCTGATTGGAAGCTCTGAGTAGTTGGGGATTGTTCGGATGGCATTTTATGAAGAGTAATTGAACGGGGTCCCCGACTCTTTTGGGCATTAAAATCCTCTCAGATTAAAGTGTCTGAAATTTCTTTGTGGATGATTACTTTCTCTGGAGGGTAATCCTCGAGAACTGTCTGAGGTGGTGCTGGTGATAGGAATAAGCCCAACTTTCAGTGTTATGTGAGCCAAGCTTGGGAATGGGGCCAGTGGTTCACAGCATAGACTTTTACATTTTTTCTGCCATTGTTTTCAGCTGTACTTGACCCCTATGTTCAGAATGACCTGATGTTGCCAATTTCTTGGGTTCTGCTAGTTTATGTTGTGTTTTCTGCCTGAAATTACCTAGGTTTCAGCTCTTTTCTCTCTGCTAAATTGTCCCACTAAGCCATATGCTTTACAGTTTTGAAATTTTGTTTCCTCTTGTCTGTTTCTGAAACCTCTGAAACACATATCCTCTTAGTTGGCATTTAGTGCAATTTTCAAAATGTCTACACATAATTTAGACACTTTACCAATTTTATTGAGAATGTAACTTGAGACTTCCCTCACATTGTATTGTTAAAAATATTGTACTGAGTTTGGGGAATGTAAATATAATTTTTTTCCTATGTAAATATTAGCCAAAAGAGTCTCATTATTATATACTTATGTCCTATGATATTTGGATATTAAAAATTTAGAAGCAATTTAGTGATAAAACATTGACGAGAGAGGCATTCTCTAGGATATGCTTGCTTTCTTCATGAGAAGAAAATTTGTTCTACCCAAAGGAAAACAGGAAAGAAGAAAAAATAAAACATAAAAGTAGAAATGTCAAATAAGAAATAAATCCTAATATAATATTAATTAAAATAAACATAAATGTTACTATATTAGTCAGAGTCCTCCAAAGAAACAGAACAAATAGAAATTGGCTCATGTGATTATGGAGGCCGACAAGTTCACAGATCTTTAGTCAGCAACCTGGAGACCCAGGAGAGCCCGTGACATAGTTCTAGTCCACACTCTAGTGGGTAGGAGACCCAGAAAGAACCATAGTTTCAGATCAGGTCCAAAGGCAGGAAAAAAACCAATGTCACAGCACAAGACAGTCAGGCAGAAGCAAAGTCCTTCTCACTTGTTGGAGAGTCAGCCTTTTTGTTCTATCTGGACCTTCACCTGATTGGATGGGGCCCACTCACAGAGGGCAATCTGCTTTACTGAGTCTACTGAGTCAAAAGTTAATCTTATCTAAAAGAATCCTCACAGACACACCCAGAATAATGTTTGATCAAGTACCTGGGTGCCCTGTGGCCTAGTCAAATTGACACATAAAATTAACCATCACAGTTACTAATAAAAAACAACATCTTCGTGTCCATGTTGGATTAAAAGAAGGATGTCATGTATAAAATCAACATTTAAAACAGAAAGACACAGGAAAGTTAAAAATAGAAGAATAAGAAAAGATATAAAAGGCAAAAGAAAAATTAAAAGAAAGTCGAGGTAGAAATCTTAATATCTGACATAATAAAATTCAAGTAAAATTATCATAAAAGTGGGTAAGGAATAGCATTTGCTAATAAACACAAGATAATATAACTATGCACGCATATTCACTTAACAAAACACTCTCAAATACGTATTAAACAACAATTGACAGAAATAGATAAATCAACAATTGTAGTTGGAGATTTTAACTGATAGATCAAGCAGATAAAAATAATAGCGATATGAGAATTTCTGCAAATGTAATTAATAAGCTTGGACTGACTGAAAAAGTAAAAAAGAGAATGAGATCTTTAGCATAACATTATTTGTGTAGACCAAAAATAAGATCACAAAGGATAATGATACCTATTTCAGAGGGAAACATACAAATAGAAGGATATGCATCACCCACAGTAAAATGGTTGCCTAGAGGAAGGGGGTAATGACAACAATACCCCCATACCCATAAATCTTCTTACGCCCTCCAGAAGGAAATACCCTGTGTTTGAAGCCTAAGTCTCAAATAGCATCAAAAAAGAGTTGAACCTTCTGTTTCAAGATGGTGAACTGATAAGAATTTCCACACACTTCTGGAGACAGAAAGCAGAACATGGAGTGATAATCGATGAAGCAGAGTATAGGAAGCTGTTTCTTGGCTTATAGGGAGGTAGCCTGCAACTAAGGAGGGGGTCGACCTGCCTGTAGAAACTTGGAGACATTCAGGACTCAAAGACTCAAACATGGCAGGTCTAACAGAGGGTAGAAAAGAAGTGGGCAGAAAATAGGAGTCTGCATATCTCACCCTTGGTCACAGAATATCAGGCTATCTAGTGTTTATCCCCAAGGTTAAAATAAATGAAAGGTACTTCTCTAAGGAAATTGACCAGCCTGCCAGAAAATAACTAGACAACAGCACAGGACCTTTGCATTTTGGCATTTTGGAATCCGCAGGCAAATTGGCTGATCCCTAATTGCTCACCTGAAAACAAAGCCTGCCATTCAACAAGCCCATCCGCACAGCCAAGCTCTCAATGAATGAACTTTTCAATTACCTCTTTTTAAAATATATGTGAGCAACCAAAGATCACTAGACACCCAAGAAAAGGCTGCAGCAAGGAAAAGGACCAAATTAAATAGAGAAATAGATCCTACAAGAGACAAATAATTCAAAGAACAGTGGGTAACTCGAAGAAATCCTTTTGTATATTTGGAAATGATAGAGAAATAAAAATTGCACCTTTAGAATAAGAAAAAAAAAGGATGCTTATAAAAAATGTAGGCTTGGAAAACAAGAAAGAAATTTTGGAAATTTAAAATGATTACCAAATTTTAAAAATTGACTAGAAGCCTTGGAAGACAAAGTTGAAAAGAAATCTCTCAGAAAATAGAAAAAATAAACAGAGAGGTGGAAAATATGAGAGTAATAAAGTCAATATCTCATTAATTAGAATCACAGAAAAAGAGAACAGAAACGTAGGAATGGAAATAAATCATGGAAAAGAATTGATTTTTGATCAATTCTCGTATCTGTAGACAATCTAAAGTTGCAACTGACTAATGAGTGTAACTCCAACATGAATGTTGGTTGATATTTTTCTACACATCACTGAAGAAGACAAAAATGAAATAATGAAGACGTATGTCTGAACTTCACTTATTTGTCAACCATGTGAGCGATTTCTTTGCTGAATTGGATAACAGTTTTCAAATACTGGAAGAATATTTTCTCATTTTTTTCTGTGTTGTTTACAATGTCACTGCTACAGGTGTGACATACTTTTAAGATTAATCTGCATTATTAACATTTCCTCCATTACTTCCTCAATCTGGAAAATCAACAAAACTCCAGCCCTGATTTCTAGCATTTGTCAATTTCTGTGGTGCAAATGGAATGGACCACCATGGCCCATTTGAAACTACCAATATGTCGGTACTGAATGCAGAGTTGAGAAGAGATGTGCAGTAACATGTAGATTTATATTATGTTACAGATTTCCACCACATAGATATAATGCACATAAATAACCTCAAGAACATGGATCATTGTAGTAAAATAATTAGGAAGTTTAAGTACCCTTTTTAGTATGATTTATTTAATTGTAAGTTTATATAATTAAAATTTTAATGATGGCTATGTTTAACGACTGGCTCACAAATTGCTGAAAATTAAATCGGCTCTCAAAGCTGGTCTGTGTGGACTCCAGCTCATCACCGGGGCTCGGCCATGCAACCAGTGCAACAGACTCCCCTCCCCAACACCCCAGCCCCGCCCTCCTGCCCCTCCCAGCACTGCGACCGTTAAGGATAACCGCTATTCTGGTTTCATAGTGTGCACTTCTGAGGTAGAGAATTTTATTAGAGAAAGTTCTGAATTTTGTTTGGGAAAGTTCATACAATTTGAATGTTTGTAATGTTCCTAAATGCCACAGCAACAAACAAAAAACCACCTTATCAATAAACATTTAAATTTATTTAAAATCATATTTTGTTTTGATGACTTTTAATTATATTTCACAGAATGCCTTGCTCCTTTTACAATTTACTTATTTTTTAATTTTTCATCTTTTTTGAAAGTTTCTTTTATTCATTTTCACTTTCCAACATGAATCCCCAATAAGCCGGCACTGAATACAGAGTTGAGATATTGGAGATATTTGCTTTTCATTTCGGTTGCTATGCACATGGAATACTGGTTAGACTCACAGCACAACCTTTGTGCAAGAAATGGGTGCCTGGGGCTGAAGGGCCACCTAGACTTCATGAAGCACGGAATACCACCTGGCGAGGAGCCCTTCCTCTGAACGTGGGGACACATGTGCTTGCGGACGTCACTGTGTTCTCAGTTCTCATGCGCGGGGCATTTTAGAAAGAAGTGTTATCAGCAGACACCAGGGGCTGTTTAAGCTGGTCACATTGTCATCTCTTCTCAGTTTTTCTATAAGCTGTAACATATTATCAATTTTGTTGGCTCTTGGAGCCCTTGATTTGCATGGGAAATGGTTCATACTGTTTCAGGCTTTTCTTGGAAAGTTCTTAACTCTGCAAGGAGCTCTTCAATTGCTTGTGAAACCATTCTCTGTACACCTGTGATATCCCCGCCACTTAGTTGCAGATCTGTGACAAATAAGGACATTGGGTATTTTGCTACTAAGCTTTGATTCCTTTCTTTCTAGTTCTTTTTGTAATTCTGTCATTTCTTCTCTGAAATCACTGTCAAATGCACTTTGAAAACACTTTAAAATCTTAACTGATTAAAGACCTCAAAGGAAAACCCCCCAGCCTCCCTTTTTCAATTATGGAATAATAAAGTACTTACGCTTTTATATATACAAAAAAAAAAAATCACACTAAAATCCAGGCTAGTCATGGCTAAGTGGGTGTTGCAGCAGGTCCTTATTTGATGTGGTTTTATTCAATGTCATTTTATTATAGTGTAGATGAGATGCTGGAGGAACTTAACTTTTGCTTATATCAATTAGCTTATGGTAAAATTAGTTTTGTTATGTGTCATTTCACTTAAAGTCACAGAACCTATTGATGTTAAATGAAGACTTACTGTATTTGGTTTCTGGAAGAACTGTATAAATATAATGTCAAGATAGGACAAAGATGGGGTAATAGTGAAGAGGGTGCAGTGGGCATGGATATCCCCAACATTTCAGAGGGAACAATAATTATACCTCTCAAATGAGCTATGTAAATTTTAAAATGTAAGTCATGGTTCTGTTTGTCTTGTGAAAATGTAAAAATATCTAATTTTTTATATAGTTGAAAAATAAAAACTAAGGACATGTACGGACTGAATGTCTGTGTTCCCCAGAATTCACATGCTGAAACTCTGCCTCCCGATGCGATGGTATTGGGAGGCAGGGGCTTTGAGATGTAATTAGGATTAGATGAGGTCATGATGGTGGAGACCTCGTGAATGGGGTTAGTTCCCTTAAAGAGTCAGGAGAGAGCTTGCTCCCCATCTCTGCTCTTTGCCATGTGAGGATACAAGGAGAAGCTGGCCATCTACGAAGCAGGAAGTACGTTCTCACCAGATACTGAATCTAACAGTGCTTTGATCTTGGACTTTCCAGGCTTCAGAACTGAGAAGTAAATTACTGTCATTTATAAACTATCGATTCAGCTGTGTTTTTGTTATAGCAGCCCAAATGGACTAAGACAGGACACTACTGAGTATCTCACTTAACATGACGGTGAGTGCTGGCATTGTTCTGCAGTTGATGTTTTGCTTGTCTCCTCATGTAGACTTATTTGTTCTTGCCAACAATTGCAGGGCTTACTACACAAATTTTGTGGTTGCTGTTTAGAAGTGTGAGATTTCAATCGTGGTCAGTTGTATATATCTCGGAGAATTTTGTTTGTTTTGGAACTGTGTTTATTCTAAAACATTGTCAAAACAGAAGTCTGTTATTATCTTTTACAAAATGTGCTAATATTTCATTGTAAGTTGAGGAATGATGTCAATGGTGGTAACATACAGTGGAGGCTTTATCATGATCAATAATTAATCAGAATTCATCTATTGGCCAGTGGATGAGTCACCTTCCACTTGGTATCCTGCATATAGTTTGAAGTTCATGAAATTACATGATAAACAGTATCCACACAAATTTACTTGAAGATTATAAGACATCACAGGTAAATTCTAAAGCTTTAAGAAAATCGTTTCAACGGTTGGCCTATGATATTGCTAAAGAATGCAATATTCTGTTACTTTTGCTTACTGGTCTCTTCCACTTAAAAAAAAATCAGTCATGAAAAATTTCTCATAGAAAATAGCTTTGAAACTTTTAGCAATCATTGAAAATTTTCAGAAAGCATGAAAAAGTTGAAATTTATTTGAAAACATCACAACTTGAGAGTGAAAATTGATTTTTGTGGTAGAACCATTGATAATAGATGACCTTCATTCATTTAAGACAGGTTGAATAGAGTATAATATAACTGACATTCTTAGGTGAAAATATTTCTTTTTTTTGGAAAATAACATTTAATTTTAGGAGTTCATTTCATCGGTATCTAAAAGCAATTTTTTATTTTAGCATTTGTGAGTTGCTTTCTATAAATATACAAATTCACAATCATCAGAATGATAAAGACAGGATGGTTGCAGCATGTAATAAAAAGATCATTTTCCTCAGCTCATTCAATACTATTTTACGGGAAGATTGATAGTGCAAAGTAAAAAACAACTATTGATTTATGCATGATAATCACAGAAATCATCAAAGACTGCACTTAAAGAGAGTTTCATTGATGATGAAGACATGGCCAAGACTCTTCATGGTATAAAATTATTTGCAGCAAATCAGAATCAATATGAATAAAACACAAGAATACGCCTATGATATTGTTGCTGACGTGAGCTTATCCTCGGTAAGAAGAGCCAAGACATTTCCCCATGTGCTCATGTCATGCTCATCTGCTGGATGAGTTATGTGAGGCGTGGAGGGAAATAAAAGAACATCACAGTTCTTTCAATACTGTTGATTCTTTGTTTTCTACTAATCATACATCTGTGAAAATATTGGCAATATAAACAACATTTACAAATGCAGTGTAATGCTCTGGAAGTTAGATGATTCTTTTTAAACCTATAGAACTGGATATCATAGTTCATTATCAGCTCCAAGCTTTTGCAATTGACTCTTAAATTACACAGATAACTAGTGAATAGAGCAGTTTGCTGTATAAATTTCCAAATTTGACTTTCTGCCTCCTGAAATTATCTTTATCACATGTTAAGTAAGTATGTAGTTGGGTAATATACAATTGTTACTGTTGCCATGTTAAGATTTCCAAAATAGTTTACCGTTGGTGCAGATTAAATAAAATGTACTCTATCATTTTGAATACAAACATCTGCCTTTGCTTCTGTTAGGTACAGCTTAAATTAGAAAATGTTGAAGGAAAGGAAGAATAGTCTGACCAAATTTTTGTGCTTTTTGGTCTATTTTCATTACTGAATGCAACCTGATACCAAGGCTTGGTGCTCTGGATGAGGCAGGATTCTGCCAAAGCAAACATTTCTACGTCCTAAAATACAACTCGAACAGTATAGATCCATGAGAAGAACACTGTTTTGGAAATACCAGAATCTTATCAAAGGGATGCTTCTCAAATCAAGAGCTTTATTTTCAAGCATCCTGCAAAACTGCTCATCCTGTGGCCAAGCCAAAGAACCCTTGTGTGACTGGAGAGACCTTAGCCAAGCCACGCGCTCCCTGAAATTGGTCTATTGGGCACTTGGAACTGAGGTGAAATATTCCAGTTAATGTCACCCACCCTGAAATGTATTCTAGTCCTTTCTTGTATTTTGAAGTAAATCTTCGAATAATTGAAAGTGATAACATTTCTCTTTGTCGTGGAAAAGAACAAAACTACAAACATTTCTCTGTGATCTACTGGGTTTACTGACCAATGCTATCAGGAAATAAACATATTTTCTGAGCTCCTTTTTGAAAATATAGGTACTACTAACTTTTTTAAAACTGTAAAAAGTCTTTGCCGAGCAAACTTAGATGGGAAGAAAACTCCCAGCTCAGCTTCTAGGAGGCGCCCCTGGAAGCTCAGCCACCCACCTGGTCACCCCACCTTTTAGAAGGAAGCAGTTCTACACGCTGGCCTGTGGGCAGCAGTGCCGAAGGCCCTGTGGACGGCCTGGCCGGAGCTGTGGATATCTTCATCTTCCTCCAAGCCAGGGCTTTGAATCACCACCTTTTCATGAGATTTTGTCAAGTAAGAGTAGTAGAATATTATCAACGAGACAGAATAAGACAGATCAAGAAGTGCTTATTGAACCTGAAACAGAAGTTTATGTGTGATTCTGAGAAGAAAAAAAAAAAAAGGTATTCTCGTTCTCCCGGCAGTTTTACTGGGAGAAGTTTGCTCACAGCCTGGTGTATTAGGCAGATAGTTTTGGTCAGACTGAATGAGGTAAACCTTTCAGCTCGAGGTCCTGGAATTGCCAGTCTAGTTCTGCTGAAAAAACAAACAGAACAATGTGACAAATTCTTTTGGTCAAGCCTACCCATTTGAAAGAGTCATTTGGAAGGAGGAAACTTTGACTTTTCATCACTGAAGCAAATGCTTCTACAAGCTGAAATTGAGAGTGACAAAGAAGAAGATTTCGCTATTTCTCTGCAGCCAGAAAACCATAGTGACCCGAAAGCCCTCAGGATACTTTTGAGTGTTACTTCTGCTCAAACAATCTTCAAGTGGAAAGTGAATCTGTAATCCGTTCCTTTTTGACACAGACGGCGGTAGGGAAGCCGACCTTGCCAAAGATGACTTCATTGACTTGCGAACAAAGGAAATGAAGTAACACGAATGCAACCTGATGAGCTGTAGAGAATCCTGGTGTTTCAGATCCACGCCTAACCTTGACTGGCCACCATTCTGATCGCTACCACAGACTAGCGAGTCAGGGTTTCGACTCTCATTTCCATCAAAGCAAAAGTTAAAATCAAATGTATAACCATGTTTGTCTTATTTTTTCAAAAACCACCCAACTCCTTATTAAACCAAAGAAGCCTGCCTGGAGGCAGTTGTGGGAAAGTAGCTGTGGCCGACAAAGTTCTAAGATGACCCCTGTGGATCTCAGTCCCTGTCGTACATGGCTTGTATAACCTTCTCTCCTGGATTGCCGGTAAACCTGTAAAGATGATGGGATGGCACTCTTGTGATTAGGTTAACCCAAAGGGAGTTGTTGATCCAGGTGGGCCAGACCTATTAGGTGAGTCCTTAAAAGGGACTGAGCCCTTCAGGAAATCAGAGAGACACAGTCCTGCTGGCCTGGAAGTAAGCAAACATCTATGTTAGGAACTGCCTCGGGAGCCTACTTAGTAAGGAACTTAGGACCGCATCCAGGATCTCAGAGTGGTCTCAGCCTATATAGCTAGTAAGAAAATGGGGACCGCAATTCTACATTGGAATTCTGCCAATAATCTGAATGAGCCTTGAAAGACACCCCAAGCCTGAAATGACAAATGCGGAGTTCTCAGCTTTCCCAGACTTCTGACTGACAGAAACCTTGAAATAATATTGGGTGCTATTGGGGGGTGGGGAGACCAAAATAAACAAAATATACCAAAGGAGCAACATCTTTTCATTAAAATTACTTTTGAGCAGAATTAAATTATTTCTTATTCAGTGAGCACTTTTATTTATAGTAATTTTTTCCAGCAGTGGTCATTAGTTTTTGCTTGAAAAACCAAATTAGAAAAGTATAACTATTTTGTAATTCTCTAAGAAAAGGAGAAACATTTTCCAAGGCAATAAAATTAATTACATGCCAAGCCTCATGTATGTGTTTATGTGCATTTTTCTGACAATGAAGTTTATTGCGCTCATTAGATTCTCAGTGGTCCATGATTCAAAAAATGTTTTGAACCACAGACATAACTAGAAATCACACCCCAGTTCTCAGAATCCATGTATGAATCAAAATCAATTTATTTGCTCTTTAAGTCAAACACATATGCAGCCAAACAGATTTGTTCTCCCCAACACTAAACCTTACGTTTCCCCTCCTGGCAACTGGATTTTAACGTTTGGTTTGGATTTTCATAAGAGGTTAGGGAACTTAGAATGGTTTTGTTTCGATGATTTTAGGTTTCTTTCACCTTTTTTCATTTAAAGGGATGAGTTGCATTAAGCATAACTTTTTAATGAAATCAAAAGACATGTAAAATGTCCAGCTCTTTTTGTTTTCTGATGCATTTTTAATGAGAAGTGATGGACAGAGATAAAAACTTCCAATATGTATATGTAAGGTTTATTATACAGACAAAACCCAAACACTTCATACTTAGATATTATTGAAGCAAATTCAGGAAAAAATTACTTCTTGAATCATCTACTGTTCGTTTTTAAAAAAACTTTATTATACCAAACAGTCTTTCATACATGAAGGCACCACTCCCTCCCCATGTACCAACAATAATAGTATATGTGCTTTGGGGTATTATTTTCGTTATGGGAGAGACCATTTAGTGTTGATTTAGCAACAGCCATCATCAGTCCATGATCTGCAAAGGCAGATTTATCTATGGCTTGTAACAGGAAAACCAATGGCCTGCATGAGATTTCTTTCATGGCCACAGTATCATTAGCATAGACCTGCCCAACTGAAATAACAATTTAGAAACTACTATTTGTGACAATGATAAGATTTTATTTTTCTCAGTCCTCCAATTTCCTTAGCCGTCTAAACCCCAGCAGCCCATCTAGACGCTCCTTTTAACAACGTTACCTTTCACAAATGTATCACTGCCAACAAGTGTGTAGTTTTTTTAAAGACTTCATTTTTTAAAAGAGTAGTTTATGATTTAAACAAAATTGAAAGGTACAGAAATTTCCTATGTAGCCTCTTCCCACACACACGCACAGCCTGTCCCATTGTTAATATCACTCACCAGAGCAATACATTTGTTACCAAGGATGAACCTGCATTGACACATCATAAAGCCTATAGTTTGCATTAGGATTTTCTCTTGATGTTGAACAGTCTATGAGTTGGGCAAAATATAATGACGTATATCCATCATTGTAATATCATATAGAGTATTTTCACTGCCCTAAACATCCTCTGTGCTCTGCCTATTCATCTTTCCCCCAACCATATCCCTGGTAACCACTGATTTTTTTTTTTTTACTGTCTCCATAGTTTTTTATTTTTCCAGAATGTCATGTAGTTGGAATCACACAGTATGTAGCCTTTCCAGATGGGCTTCTTTCACTTACTAATGTGCATTTAAGGTTCTTCCATGTCTTTTCATGGCTTGATAGCTCATTTCTTTTTAGAGCTGAATAATGTTCCATTGCCTGGATGTACCACACTTCATGCATTCACCTACTTAGAACATCTTAATTGTTGCAATGCTTTGGAAATTATGAATAAAACTGCTATAAACATCAATGTGTAGGTTTTTGTGTGTATATGTTTTCAACTCGCTTGGGTAAATACAAAGCAGTGAGATTGCTGGGTGCTGGGTTGCATGATAAAAGCATGTTTAGATTTATTTTTAAAAAACAAAACCAACCAAACAAAAACCCACCAAATGGTTTTCCAAAGTGGCTGTACAATTTGTATTCCCAACAGCAATGAAGGAGAGTTCTTGTTGCTCCACAGCTTCTCCAGAACTTGGTGTCAGTGTTCTGGATTTTGGCCATTCGACTAGATGGTTTAGTGGTATCTCATGGTGTTTTAATTTGCATTTTCTTGACGACATATGATCGTGATGACATATGATGTGGAGCATCTTTTCACATGCTTATTTGTCATCTGTGTATTTTCTTTGGTGAGGTGACTGTTCAAGTCTTTGGCTCATCGTTTAATCAGATTGTTTTCTTGTTGAGTTTTAAGAGTTCTTTGGAGACTTTAGATAACAGCCCTTTATCACATATATTTTTTGCAAATATTTTCTCCAAGTCTTTGGCTTAGCTTTTCATTCTCTTAATAGTATCTTTTGCAGAGCAGAAAATTTTAATTTTAATGTAGTCCAGCTTATCGTTTCTTTCATGAATGGTGATGTCATCACCATATCAAGATCATCTAAGCTTTTCCCTATGTTATCTTCTAAAAATTTTATAGTTTTGCATTTTACCTTTAGATCCATAATATATTTTGTGTTAATTTTTATGAAGGGTGTAAGGTCTGTGTCTAGATTAATTTTTTTGCATGTGGATTTCCAGTTGCTCCAGTACTATTTGTTGAAGAGATTAACTTTTCTCCATCGTATTACCTATGTTCCTTTGTCAAAGACCAGTTGACTATTTTTATGGGGGGTCTATTTCTGGGCTCTCTACTTTGTTATGTTAATCTCTTTGTCTATTCTGCTTTTGAATTTGATCTTCTTGATTGATCACCTATTTCTAATCGTATTGATTTCTCCTCTAATTCTTATTTCTTTTCTTTTGTTTACTTTAAATTTAATTTGCTCTTCTTTTTCCAGTTTTCTAGGATGAAAATTTATTGATTTTAGACCTTTCTTCTGTTCTAAATAAATGCCTTCAATGCCATACACTTCTCTCAAAGGCCTGCTTTCACAGCATCCCACAAATTTTTATAAGTTGCGTTTTTATTTTCATTTAGTCCAAGTAATTTTTAAATTCTCTTAAGATTTCTTCTTTAATTCATGTATTACTTAGAAGTGTGTTGTTTAATCTTCATTTATTTTGGGATTTTTCCAATTATCTTTCTGTGATTGGGTTTTAGTTTAATTCCATTGTGGTCTGAGAACATACATTGCATGGTATTTATTCTTTTAAATTTGTTAAGGTGTGTTTTATGTGGTCTATCTTGGTGAATGTTCCATGTGAGCTTGAGAAAAATGTGCATTCTGTTGACAAAGTAGATTTTACATTTCCTACCTTGTGGTTCTGCCATCTTCTAGAGCCTGTGTTATTTGCCTCTGGTGGCAGGTGGTAATTGCACCAGAGGTTTTAGGAATCAGACCTAAAGTTGCATACAATTGGGCAGAACAGTCCCATGGCCCCACCTGGATGTAAAGGGATAAGAAAATGTGTCCTACCGGTGTGCCAAGGAAGAGAGAGCACAGGTTCTGAGGAATGCCTTGCTGGTCTCTACCAATGCTTCTGGTGACCAAATGTCTGTTTTCTTCTTCCTTCCACATATAGAACACTGCCCCTTCACCCTGCAAAGAGGAACAACTCGAAGTCTCAGTCAGTTACTATGTTTGGCTCAAAAAGCAGGGTATTCAGATAACGCATTGATGTGCAGTTCTCACGTCCAGGTCTGGATCTGGCTCTCATGGGCAATGTCCACACCTGTGCTCCTTGAGAGGAAGCACGTCCTTAAATTTTGTACCTTTGGCATCTCACTTGCCTCAACCTAGTTATGGCACCACCTTGTGAACATACAAATAGATAATCGTGGAATACATAATTGCTGCATTAATCACTCACATTTGGAAAAGAAAACGGAAACCACACAGCAGGCACTGGTCAATAGAAATTTGAAATCCTTTAGGCATTCATGCTCTTAATTAAGATTAACTCTGCTCTCTGGGAGGAACTTTCCACTGTGTTCTGTGGCTCCAGGGTCTGCCCTCTGGCACAGCTTTTATCGGGCATCATTTTCTTTGGCCACAACTAAAGTGTGCATTTGGGAGGATGCCCACCTTGGAAGTAAGATTAAGGGCTCAAAGCTTGAATAGTCAAAAGGTTTTTAGTCTGTGCTCTTGCATTAAAAACCTTGTAGGCCTCTCATCTCTTCACTTCCAGACAGTTCCGTGTGCCAGTAACTTTACCCAAAATTCCTTGCTGGACTTAGTTTTCAAACCTGCCTTACTTTTTTGTTCCCAGCTCCACCCTCTTTCTCCATGCCTCGTTCAACTTAATGGTAGCTACCTTCAAACTGTCAGACCAGTGTTGGAAGGCCACACCCTCAATCTTATCTTTAATGCAAGTCTGAGCCACTTTGCTCAACTGAGAAATTTTCTTGGAACTTAGTTGCTTAATGCCATATTTGTTCTTATATCTTCCAGTTTGGAGCCTTAAAAATGTTGGGTTTTCCAGCTGTGTGACACCCTGAATTTCTGGACTTTCTCTATTCTCTTTTGCTTGCATATTGGACAACTTTTCTCTATAGTCACCTCTTTCTTTCAAATGCAGACAATAACAACCAACACACACTACAAATATGTTACTTTCTAATTTCTTCCCACAGACCTACAAATTTAACAGGCAAGTGGTCTGCCTTCGAGATATCACAGGTGACAATTTTACCAAATTTTTGCCACTGTATTACATGGATTTCTAGCCATCTGTTTCTTGATGCTTACCATATGATGCCATAAGTTTTTTGTTTTTGACAGCATTTTCAGTCCTAATTTCTGTATTAGCTGGGATAATAGATTCTTGTTACTATAACAAACCACCCCCAAAACCCAGTGGCTTTATCCAACAAACTATTTCTAGCTGACATCACAGTCTGGTGTGGGTCAGCAGAGGTGTTCTGCACCATGAGGTCATTCAGGAACAGGTTACTTCCACCTGGGACTCCAACATCTTCTAGGCTTCAGACTCCATCCCTGAATCCTTTGCATTTTGATACGTATAAGATAAAGAGAGTCTGAAGTATTTTACAAGAAATTTTAAGGATGATATCTGAATGCAGCACATAGCACTTTGGTCTACATTCCATTGGCCAGAAGTCATTCCCGTGTCCTGATGCAAGGTTAACAGAGTGAGTATCCCATAAACGTTTGTTGAGTGAAGTCATGGTACTTTAACCAGTGCTTGCTAAGGTACATGGCTCTTTTCCCTCCCATAAATGACTGTGGAAACCAGATTTATTGAAGTTTCTGTCTATCTTTTGTAGATTTCTGTCTCTTCTCTCGTTGGCGGGTTGGCAATCGTCACTTCCTGTTGTTGTTCACGTGCCAGTCTGCACGGCCCTCTTCCTGTTTCTACAGCTCCAATATGCTTGGAAGTTGGAAGCTAGGTAACATGCTTATTAGAATTGCATGTAGTGCAAGGCTACAGGGGCTATGAATCAGGACTCAATGGATAGTTTTGACTTCCATAGGGGAAAAAATACATCAGGTCTTATACCATCTATTTTATGTTCTCAGAGACTTGGGTTTCTTACCTGTGTTCCCAAGAGGCTGCAGATTGCTGAGCTCTAGAGAAGTGAGAGGTTGTAAACAGGTAAAATTTTTATTTTCAAGTAGAGTAGTGTCCAGAGATGCTTTTAGTAAATTTCAGACACAGTTACTTAGTTCTGAGTCCCAGGGTGCCATGGCAAGTGGGTACCCTAAAATTATAAATCTTTAACATTGGCTTTGGAAATGGATTTTCTCATTATATGCTTGCAGTCGAGCCAGACTTTAGAATAAATCTCTTCATATTTGTGTATTCACCTCTCCATATTTTGGGGGAAACTTAAGAGAAGGTTAGATTGGTCACTAGTATCTCTGCCAGCTTCAGAGAGATTAAAGTTTCCTACAGTTTTGATCTGGTTCTCTGGCAAACTGGATGTGATTTGTTTTTAACATTTATATTTCCCCTGCCAAGGGCACGCTATTTGCTTGGTCTTGTGATCTCTTTGCCATAATATTTATTCTGTATTATTCCACAGGCTCCATAGCAGAATTAATCACTCTTGGAGCCTGAACTTTAAGCTGCTGGTGAGTCAGAACACACTCATTTGGAGCCGCTGGAGAACAGGAGGGCTGCGTCCTTATGAACTCTGCTCGTAAGGACAGATGTAGTCATTACATGGAAAAATCCCCAAATGCTTGGGAATGACAGCATGTGAAGGCAAATCAGGAGTCGGGGTGGTCACCCATAATTAGCGTTATAGATTTTTATCATTGTCAGTCTCAATGACAGAAATTGCCCCCAATAGTCACTCTCCCTTTGTTTCTCAGTAATAGAATGAATGGTTATGTGGGCACTTGGCCACTCAGAATAAGCGCTACCTTGCCTAGCTTTCCTCCCAACTAACTGTACCCAGTGATCAGGCCAGTGGGAAGGGGTAGTTGTGATTTCTAGGAAGTCTCACCAGAAGGAAAGGGTGTGTCCTTCTTCTCTGTGAACCACAATGTGAAAGTCACATGTTGAGAATAGAAAAGCAAGAAGAAGAAAGGAGCGTGGGCACTGCTCCGGGCACAGCCACCACACCAGCTTTGGCCGCCCGTCCGGGCTTTTAGATAAGAGTGAAATAAATTATTATCTTGTATAAATCACTGTATTGTGATTTTTCTGTCACTTGCAGCTGAATCTAATCCTGACAAAGTCCCCATCTTTTGAAGGAATATTCCGTATCAGACAGGAAATGGTTTTTTTCTCTTTCTTTCTAATGCAGAGTCTGGGTGTACATGAGATTGAAATGGAAAGGTTAGACCCAAGACCTTTTAATGCAACTGGTGACCTATTACTGGCTGAGACCTATCTAAAATTCTGCCTTTAAGGTAAAATTTCTTCTCTTACCACTTACCAATGAATCATTGATAAGCAAAAATTGGTTCTACTTGCAGAATGTCTGATAAATCTGGTAGATACTCTCCAACTACCTGCGTTAACAAAGATTGAGAATAGACAGGTGAATAAAATGTCAGATTTGAGACTTGTTATGAATTTCTCATCACAAGTGGAGGATGTGAGTCTGGCTGTCAGAGACAGTGATGAGGGTAGATTCTGGGGATGGATAACAAAAACATAAACTTGATGAGCAACATTTTGGAGACTCCTGCTTGAGGCATGGATCTACTGATTTACAAAACAAAGACAACTGTTTAGATCTTTCTCTGATTGGAACTTGGTCATTGTGCCTCATTTTACATAGTTGATTAAAAACTTCAAGCTGAATAAATGCCTGGAGGAGAGTCCCAGGCCCCGGAGTTGCTTTGGAAGATCACTCAGAACAGGCGTCTGGCGCGATTATCCACACTGTCACCCTCAAGAATCTCATGGGTACAATGCTCTCTGGTTTGACCCAGAATGTAGAGTTTGTCCAATTTTCAAAATGACCAGCTAGGATTTTCAAAATGACCTGCTAGAAACTTCTACCTCTAGGAAGATAGAGTAGGGGCACTTTTCCCCATTCTTCCCGTTAACTATAACACAAAACCCTGAACATTATATAGAAAATGAACGTAAGAAGTCTCTGAGGGGTGAAAAGAAGGCAGACCAGCTAGGGACATTGGGACCCGAGGAACAGCACAATGGTGAGTTCCCTGGGCTTTCTGTTTGCCTCATCTATCTGAGACTTGGACATAAAGAAGCCAACGACCCAGAAATGCCAACAAGCTTAAAAAAAAAAGCCCTAACAAAGCCTGTTCTCTCCAGCCAAAGAACGAGAAAAGGGGCAGCTTGGCAAGAACAGAAAACTTGTAGTTGAAAACTGCTCTACTATGGCCAAACCACATAAAAAAAACTGTGGCTCCACCCCAACTAATGCCAGAGTGGGGAGGGAGCCTAGGTGTCCACTCTCACGAGGCTGTCACGTAAATTGTGAATGTAAAATGTCAAATGTCAAACCCACTGCTGGGGCGGAGTGAGAGAGGGCATAATAGCAAGCCGAGAATTTTATCCCCAATAGGAAGTAACAAGATCTCCTTCATGGACTCAGTGCAGAAAGGCCACATGGAAAGGCTGAACTTACAACCCCCCACCCCCCATCTACAGTAATGAGGCACCCCTTTCCTTCCCACTGAGTGATGTCAGGAGAGGCTTTCACCACCACCCCACAGTAACAAGGCCACTCCCTACTCTTTGGTGTCAGTGGAGGCCAGAGAGGTATCAGCGCAGGCATAGTGGAAAGCTGGAACTTCCCCCGCTTTCATCAGGTATTAACAGAGCTGAGTTGGAAACCTGGACTTCTACCCCTGCCTCAGGAGTAATGAGGCAGAAGCTTCCCACACTTTTGCCCGTACAGTGTCAGAGAAAGCTAGCTAAAAAAGAAAGTTTTAATAAGATTTGAAGTCCCATAATACCCCTAAATTCTAGATTTAAATAAAAAATTGCTTGTCATACCAAAACTCATGAAGATCACAAACTGAACGAAAAAAGACAATCAATAGATACTAAGATCGAGATGACAGAGATGTTAGACTCATGTGACAAAGGTTTTAAAGCAGCCATCCTACAAAGGCTTCAATGAGCAATTAAGAACAGGCTTGAAATAAAACAAACAAAATTAGACTCAGCAAAGAAATGAAAAATCTCAGCAAAGAAATAGATGATATAAAGAAGAACCAAAGAGAAACTTCAGAATTGAAAAATACAATAATAGAAATTAAAAACTCAGTGGACGAGCTCAACAGCAGAGTGGAGGGGACAGAAGAACAAATCATGAACTTGACGCTAGGAAAATAGAAATTACCCAATCTAAACAACAGAGAAAGAATAGAATGGGGGGAAAAAATGAGCAGAGCCTCAGGGATCTCTCAGACTATAACAAACGATCTATCATTTGTATCATTGGATTCCTGAGAGGAGTAGAGGAAAAAGACAACAAGGAAAAAAGATTTTTTGAGACACAAAAACAACCTCATCACACCCAGTATGAAATAGATCTTTGAATAGCCTTATAACTATTAAGGAAATTAAAATTTTAAGTAAAAGATCCCAAAAAGAAATTTCCAGGCTCAGATAGAGTTTCACTGGAGAGTTCTACCAAATACTTAAGAAAAAAATTAACATTAATTCTACTCTATCTCTTCCAGAAAGTAGAATCTTTCTCAATTCATTTTATGAAACTAGTTTTAACCTGGAATCTGTAGAAGATTTAAGTGATTGGGGAGGAGGGTCCTCAAGGAAAAAGATAAATCTACAAAGGAGGTAATACATAAGCTTAAGTGGGCTGTGCTTGGACATGGTTGCATGTGAGGGGAAGTCCTTCACAGTGTGAGACCTCCAGAGGCTTATGGCCAGAGGGCCACTGTCCAGAAGGGGAAGAGGACAAGGGAACTCTCAGAGAGTGGGCATATGTGTCTAGGTGATGTCACTCAGAAGCATGGTGTGCTGTCTCTGAGTCAAAGAACTCTTAAGAGCAACAACATCTTGGTTCTAATCACATGGCTCTATTTTATCAATGGCCAGCACATGCTAGATGAGCTTTCATGGGACATGCAAAGCAGGCATGCCTTAAATAGCTAAACATTTGCTTGTCGGAGGTATTTTTAATGTAATTGGATGCTGTGTATGAAAATTTTGACTTTGGAGCTGGCGGACTTTTGAGCTAATGGGTCTCCACCACAGTGAAGAAATAAACAACTTAGAGACCAATACACATAAGCCATCTTTGGCTCATTTCTAAACTAGACAATGACAGTACAAGAAAAAGAGAAAACTACAGTTGATATTCTTCATTACTATAGACACCAAAGTTCTTAACAAAATATTAGCAAAGAGAATCTAGCGCTCTCTCTTTCTCTCTCTTTATATATATATATATATATATGTATATGTATATGTATATGTATATGTATATACATGTATATGTGTGTACATATACATATACATATATACACACATATACATATATATACATATATATACACACATATACATATATATACATATACATACATACATATGTATGTATATGTGTATATATATATACACACACATATATATATACACATATATATATACATATATATATATATATACACACATATATATATAATTATACACCAAGATCATATAAAGTTATACTAGGAATGCAAAGGTGGTTCAATATTCAAAAGTCAATCAATGTCATCCATCATTTTAATGGGCTAAAGAAAAATCACATGATCATATCAGTCCATGCAGATAAAGCATTTGACAGAGCTCAACACTCATTCATGATAAAAGCTCTCAGAAAGAAATTGGAATAGAGGGGAACTTTCTCAAACCAATAAAGAACATCAACAAAATGTCTACAGCTAACATTAGACTTAACTGTGAAAGACTGAATGCTTTCCCCCTACAGTAGTAAACAAGGCAAGGACGTTTGCTTTCACTACTCTTATTCAACATAATGCTAGACGTTATAGCCAGTACAATAAGGCAAGAAAGAAAATAAAAGATATACATATTGAAAAGGAAGAAATAAAATCATCCTTATAGCAGATGACATGATTGTCTACATAAAAAATGCCAAGGAATCTACTCCCCCCAAACCCCTTAAAACTCCTAGAAATAATAAGTTCATCAAAGTTGCCAGATGCAAAATAAACATATAAAAATCAGTTATATTTCTATATATCAGCAATGAACTTGTAAACACCAAACTTTAAAAATGCAATACCATTGAGAAAAGGATTGAGAAGCACAAACTTCCACTTATAAAATAAGTCATGGGGATGTAATGTACAGCACAGGGAATAGAATCAATAATCAACTGCGTGTGGTGACAGATGGTTACTAGACTTATTGTGCTGATTGCTTTAGAAAGTATATAAATGCTGAATCACTATGTTGTACACCTGAAACTAATAAAATAGTGTATGTTGTCAACTATAATTAAAAATAAAAATTTTTAAGAGAAAATAAATACATAAAAATATAAAACATTAGTTGGAAAAAATCACTCAAAAACAGAATTCTTAGGTGTAACTCTAACAAAATAGATACAGAACTTGAATGGTAAAAACTACAAAATACTAATGAGCAAAATAAGGGATATCTAGTAAAAAGAGACATAGAGTGTTCATGGATTGGAAGACTCCACTTAGTAAAGATGTCAATTCTCAGTGAATTGATATATAGTTTGAATATAATTCTTATAAAAAGCTCAGGAAGATTTTGTAGATATTACTTGATTATTCTTAAATTTATATGTAAAAATGGAGGAGCTAAAATAGCTAAAGCAATCATTGAAAAAGAAGAATAAAGT
Organism: Pteropus medius; assembly: GCF_902729225.1. Classification (NCBI taxonomy): domain Eukaryota; kingdom Metazoa; phylum Chordata; class Mammalia; order Chiroptera; family Pteropodidae; genus Pteropus; species Pteropus medius. The sequence continues at coordinate 19,559,877 of NW_024354502.1, read as the reverse complement.
TGAAAAAAATCAGTCTACCCAATTTCAAGACTTACTGTGTATCCAAAACTGTGTGGCATTGTGGAGAAATAGACTTAGATCAATATAACAGACTAGAGAACTGACAAATAGAAACACAGAAATATGCCCAACTGAATTTGGCAAAGATGAAAAGAGAGTTCAATGGAAGAAAGATAGGTTTTTACCAAAGGGTGTTAGAATGACTGAACATCACAGGAAAAAAAAAAAAGCCTCTACCTAAGTATTATCACACTTTATACAAAAAAAATTATTCAAAATGGATCACAGATTTAAATGTAAAATGTAAAGCTATAAAACTTTAGAATAAAAACAGAAGAAACTCCTTAGAATCTAAAACTAGATGAGTATTTAGTTTTCTCACTAAAAGCATGATGCATAAAAGGAGAAATTAATAAATTAGATTTCATCAAAATTAAACATTTTAACATTAAACATTAAACAAAAGTAAACATCAAAATTAAGTTAAACATTAAACATCAAAATTAAAATGTTTTTATTCTGTTAAGAGGATGAAAATACAAGCTACAGGCTAGGAGAAAATATTTATAAAGCACACATTTGATAAAAACACATATCTAGAATATATAAAGAACTCTCAAAACTCAACAGTAAGGAAAACAAAATGGGCTAAAGACATAAAGAGACAGTTCACCAAAGAGGATATATAAATGGCAAATAATTACCTGAAAAGATGTTTAACATCATTATCCATTAGGGAAATGCAAATAATTAAAACTGATACAATGAGATATCGCTAATATGCACCAAAATGTCTAATAAAAAATAGTGACCATACCAAATGCTGGCAAGGATGTGGAGAAACTGGCTCACTCGTACATTGCTGGTGGGAATGCAAAGTGGTACAGCCACTCTAGAAAATAGTTTGGCAGCTTATTAAGAAACCAACATGCAAGTACCATATGATCCAGCATTTGCACTCCCAGGCATGTAACCCCAGAGAAAAGAAAACTTATATTTACACAAAAACCTGCACACAAATATTTATAGCACCTTTATTCACAAGAGCCAAAACCTGGAAACAACCTATTTGTCCTTCAACAGACTGGTAGAACAAACTGTGGTATATTTATACTATGGAATACTACTTAGCAATAAAAAGGAACCAACTATTGATAGATTCAACAACGTAGATGACTCTCCAGAGGATTATGTTGGGTGAAAAGCCAGTCTCCTAGAAGTATAGAAATGGAGAATAGATTAGTGGTTGCCAGGGGTTAAGGAACAATGAGAGTGGGAGGGAAGCGAATGTGGCTATAAAAGGGCTACATGATAATCCCGTGGTGATGGAAATGTTTAGTATCTTGACTGTATCAATGTCAATATCTAGACTATGATCTTGTACTATATAGTTTTCCAACATGTTACCATTGGGGACTACTGGGTAAAGGGACACAGGATCTTTTCATATATTGATTTTAATTGCATAGTCTTAATCTACAGCTGTCTTAGAACAAGAAGTTTGATTTAAAAAAATGGAAAACTCTTTTCTTTGCCTGATTACAGATCTACTAATTTATTAGATGTTTCATTAAAAAAAAAGTGGCTAGTTTTTGCTTTATATATAAGTCTTGACAGATCAGTTAATAATCTCTAATGGGATAAAATTGTAATTTTTTTGGCTTCTCCTTTATTTTTTTTTAATTTTTTTTTGATCCTAGGTAACATAAATTAATTAATTAATTATTTTAATTGAAGAAGTGATTTAAATTTTTTACCCTGTCTACTTCTCCACTCCTCTACCCCCCTATATTTGACCCCCTTTACCCCGTCTACCTCCTCCCTCTTCCTCTACCCCCTACCTTCTGGTAACCACTAGTCCATTGTCCATGTCCATGAGTCTCTGTTTGTTTGTCCTGTTCATTTGTTGCTTTTAGCTTTATATCCCACATATAAGTGATATCATGTGCTTTTCTGTCTGGCTTATTTCGCTTAGTATGATTATTTCAAGGTCCATCCATGTAGTCACAAATGGCAGTATTTCATCTCTTCTTATGGCTGAGTGATATTCCATTGTATATATGTACCACAGCTTCTTTTTGGCTTCTCCTTTAGATTTAGACTTAGATCATAATAGTATTTTTACTACTTTTGGGTCAGCTGGATGCTCAACTTCTTGCTATGGAGAATAGAAGGAGAAACATTCTCTTCTATGCAGACTATGCATGTGGATTTGTTATCATGGTCTAAGAGTGGACATAACAGGCTTTTGGTCCTAATGACTAATTATCGCCAGAGGGAACAGCTTCAAGTCAATTACTCAAGAGTCAAAGTCACTGTTTTAAGTAGATATCCTTCACTTTTTTTGCTACTTCTCAAACAATCCCATAAAACCAGTAAACTCATTTATGGTCTGAGATTTATGTAAAAAAAAAAGAAGAGGAGAATGTTCTGCCTACCTAGAGACAATGAGGTGTGCTTTTTCAGAGAAGGCAATCTGACTATTTTTCAGGTGACACCTGCCACCTTTGACAATTTTTCATGGTCTTCTGAACTTATGGACTTAAAAAACTGTTTTTGTCAATTACACTCACTTTAGCCAGGCATCTGAGATTAGATATAAAACCAAAACACCAATGAATTAATTTACTGTGAGATTTTGACTATTTCTACTGCAACCCATTATGTTTTTTTCCTTTTATTTTTAAGCCTTATCCAAGTAGGCCTTAAAATACTGTCACAAATTTCTACTCTCTAAAATTTTAATGATGTGGCATATGGTATATGACATATAATATGTGATATATAGTATGTGCTAAGTAGTACCCCCCATTTAAAACTAAAAAATAAAAATTTAACCAACCTTTGCAGAAAAAAATACCCCATTATGTTTTGATTTTATGGTTTAGTTCTCAGAGGGCCAACTTATTTCAAGCTCTTGAGGTTCAGCTCAGTAGCCTTCGAATACTGACAAGAAAATATTTTTCGACTTGTTTATCTTGGAAACCACCCCAAAAAGCTGTGTGGCTCAGATCAATAAAGACTTTTATTTTATTCACTGAGGTGGTCATTGATATAACTACTCTAAAACCCTTCAAGGTCAAAATAATTTCTGTATTGCTATTGGGGTAGAGGCTTAGGTCTATTTTCCATGGTCTATATTAGACTAGGTACCAAATCATTTTCTGAATAATTATTTTTACCCTCTACCTTCAGTATGGTGTAAATAAACAAAATAACATAACCTTGAGCCTGCACGTGTAGGTCACTAAGCTAGATGTTATTTCAAAATATTTATATTTAATTTTTATTATATAAGACCTGATATATGTACATAAAAATAGATTTTTACTCCCCCTTTTGAAAGACCTGTATTTGTCTCTTTTCTACCACTGATTCTGATGCTTACTTTGTCACAGTAGTTGACAAAGCAATTCATCTGCCAGAAAGAAGTACAAATGCCCTTCTTGTGGCTGTGTTCATAAACATTGTCTATCTATTTGTGCTGCTGACAATAATTCCTCTTTTCAGCCATGAAATTGCTAGTGAAAAGTGTTTACTTTTACTGTGGAATTTTAAGCCCAGAATTCCTCTAAGTGGAATGGATCTTTGTTGTTGTACATCCTTAATGGGTAGGGGGCTTCGTTCAGGAGTTTATCACTGGTGATGATAAGGACACACACTGGTTTCTTCACCTGGGTTCTTGGTTCAAATCAGCTTGGATAATGACATATCTTTGCTTCCACATCCTCTATCAGTTGTCATCAGATGAAAAAACCTGGACCAGGAATTCACCTCAGGTGTCCTCGTCATCAGAAGGCAGGAGCCACAGGCATCTGAGCCAGGAAGTGAATTAGAGGAAGTGTCAGCGCAAGTATGTCAGGGTTAGGCTTCACAGGCTCACCCACGTGGAGAGCCTGGTGCCCTGAATTGTGCACATTTACAAACCTTTAGCTTTCTAGGCCTTTCCCCAGATGTGCATGCCTGGTAGAGAGCCCCACGCAAATAAAAACCCAGGGGGTTAATATACACAACACCGCCTCCTATCTCTCCCAGATTCTTACTTTAAGGGTCAGTGCTGATAAAACAGAGTTGTTGCAGGTGGCCTGTGTTGTAAAGGTATTTCGTATAGAAGTTCTTGTCTCATTTTGACCTTCAAACATTTCTTTGAAGTTCATTAATCTAAAAATCATCACATTTTTTTCCTTGAAAGGTATCTCCTAGAAAATTATCTCACTGAAGCATTTTGCCCTCTGATATTTAGTATGTCAACACAGTTATATCTTTCTTTTTAGCTATCCCTGTCTATGGACTTGCAAAAATAATTTAGCTTTTTATTGTTCTGAGTAATTCCTGTCCTGCCAACGTCATTTTGTAATGTGCGGTTATAGAAAAACTAACACCAACCTCCACCACCACCAAAATAATAACAAACATTGAGCATTTCAGTGTTTTGAGCATTGTCCTAAGTACTTTACATATATTAACACATTCTATCTTCCCAATCTCATGGAGTAGGAACTATTACTATCTCCATTTTATAATAGAAGAAACTGAGGCACAGAGAGGTTAGCTAACTTGCCTAAGGTTACACACATATCAAAAGAGACATGTGTAATTGCTCTTTGGAAAAATAATTTTCCTGTCTTAAACCTATAAAAATAATCCATGCTTATGGTTTAAAAAAAGTTCCCATAAGATGGAGAGTTACAATAAATAGCAAAAAAAATGCACCACGTTCTATCACCCAGAGATAACCACTAATAATAGTTAAGTGAACTTCTCTGCCAAACATCTCTTTATATATTTGTGATCATATTGATTTGTGATTATCATAACATAAATGAGATCAAGCACACAATGCTTTTCTGTAATTTACTTTTTCTCATCTATTATGTGACCAACCCTTTGTAGGCTTCAAAGGGTTATGTAAATCTCTCTGGTTAAGACAATGATTAGGGCTGAGTGGTGCCTCAGAAGGGAGGACTTGAGATCAGAGCATTTCCAGTCCCTGAAGGACTCTAGCCTTACTTCGTAGCAGGTTTTATTTTAGTCTGATGTTTAATGTCACCATCCTTGAGAATGCCACAAAAATCCTTTCTAGAATGCAAGCCAAGACGTGCTGCTGGCCAGGGACTCGGACCTGAGGGCCTGACCCCCAGCTCTCTGGAGAATTAGCCAGACTCTGGGCTGAGTACCGTTTAATGATGTCTGAGTCATGTGCCAGCTGGCACTGCAGAAGCCCACCATGCAGACGCATACCCTAAGTAGTAGAGCTGAGTTGAGAGCTGTCGCTGGTTATGTTATTTCAACAGGACAATGACATATGATGGGCTGGTGAGAGAAGAAATCCAAACCTCTCCAGGAAACCAGATAGGTTTTATGATGAGGGCAGCCCCCATGGGCCTCACTAAGAGGTGCTATTCACGTCAGTCTATGTGAATGACACTCTTGAGCTGTGTAGTGAGCAGCATGGGGAGTCTTAAGTGAAGATCCCATCACCGGTAAGCTGACGCTAGGCCTGCAGGACAGTTATATCTGGGGCCAGCTGAAAGAGAATAATCCAAATAGAGTTCCGAATATAACAGCTGATATGCAGAACACCCTTATGCTTCTGGTTCTCTTTTAAAAAAATCTCGTTGAGGAATCAAGTCAGGAGGGTGGTAGCTTAAGAGTAGAAGTGCCTACACGGGAAAATGGATTCCTGGGCTGTTTTGAAGGAGACACACACTCATCTTGTCATTGTATCTCTTTGGGGCAGTCAGTGTCGGTCGATGTGGGAATGGCTCCAACTCGCCAGAAACACTTCTAGCATTTTAAGAAATGTTTTAAATTCTATCTTCAGAATTAAATGAAACAAGAGGAAGTACAAAGAAGAAAATAAATATCATCCATAATTCTTCCACCCTCAGCCAAAATAACCATGGTTAAAACTTAGGTCTATTTCCTTCTAGCTTTTTCTAATCAGCATTGTTTTTAAAGATAATTGAATATCCATACAAGTTCACTTAATATTTTGTAAGTATTTTCCTCAATATCATTAAAAATCCTTTAAGGTTTAATGGCTGCATAATATTCCACTATCTAAAATTCTATAGTCACCAAAAAGATTTTTTAAAGCAATTGTGTTTCTTCCAGAGGTTGTCTGGGGACCAACAATTAGATCGTTTCCTGCAAATACATTTCTTACACACTTTCATAAAATATAATCTAAGTCACCCCTGTTGTCTTGGCATTAGTAAAAGAACATTCCTCTAGTTTTTATCTTTAATTTAAATATTTTAACTTAATTCCTGCACATAGTAAAATAAATACCACCCCCTCCCAAATTTCAAAGTGTTAAAAAATGTATGGAAAAGAACAGGCTCACTTCTCTGTCCACAAATTCTCCTCCCCACGGATGACACTGCTGTCAGTTTCTTGGGCATTCTTCCAAAGATGTACTGTGACTACTTAAGTATGCATACAATAGTGGTCCTCAATTTTTTTTCACACAAATGACAGCTTACTCTACACACTGCTCTCATTTTGCTTTGTGCACTTAATGTAGAGAGAGTCTAGTGGCTAAAAACACAGAATATGGGAGCCAGACTTCCTGGGTTTAAAACTCTAGTACCACCGTTGGTCATGTATTCTTGAGCAAATTACCTAAACACTCTCTGCTCCAGTTTCCTCATCTATAATATGGCAATAATAATGGTTCCTACCTCACTGGGTCCTCGCATGGTGTTATGGGTTGAATTGTGTCATTCCACTTCCCACAAGATGTGTTGAAGTCCTAATCCCTAGCACCTCACAATGTGACCTTATTTGGAAATAGGGTATTTACAGAGGTCATCAAGTTAAAATGAGGTCATTATAGTGGGCCCTATTCCAAAAGGACTGATGTTCTTTAAAAAAGAAGAAATTTGGATACAGACACAGACATGCACACAGTACAAAGATGGGAGATATGCTGCTATAAGCCAAGGAATGTCTGGGGCTACCAGAGCTGGAAGAGGCAAGGAAGGATCCTCCCCTGCAGGTTGCAGGGGGAGCATGGCCTCATTGACCCCTTCGTTTCTGACTTCTAGCCTGTAGAACTGTGAGACAGGAAGGTTCTGTTGTTCTCAGCCACCTATTTTGTTGTACTTTGTTATGGCAGCCCTAGCAAACTAATACACATGAATTAAACGAGTTAATATATGCCCAGAATTTAGACTACGCCTAACACTCGTTAAATACTAAATAAGTGTTAGCTATCATTATCACATAGATCTGCCTCATTTTTTTATCCCCACCCTTTCCCCCATTCCTCTCCCCTCCGGCAACCATCAGTTTATTGTCAGTATCTATGGGTCTATTTCTCCTTTGTTTATTCGTTTGTTTTGTTTATTTATTTATTTTAATTAATTTTTTTTTTTTTAGGTGAGGCAACCCTTGGTTGACCTCACAGATTGCAGGGAACTTGGCTTACAATCCCTTATTTATTTATTTTTGTAATTTTATTTTTTATGCCTACAGCACCTGGTCTTCCTAGGTGGTCTCCCATCCTTTTTTTCTTTTCTTCAGATTCTACATATAAATGCACTCATATGGTATTTGTCCTTCTCTGTCGGACTTATTTCACTTAGCATAATGCCTTCTAGTTCCATCCATGTTGTCACAAATGGCAAGATGCCATTTTTTTTTATGGCCAAGTAATATTCCATTATATATGTACTATATCTTTATTCAATTGTCTATTGCTGGGCATTTAGGTTGCTTTTATTTCTCAGCTATCATAAATAATGTTGCAATGAACATAGGGGTGTATATATCATTCCGAATTAGTGTTTTTGTTTTATTTGGATAAATATCCAGAAGTGAAATTGCTGGGTCATATAACAGTTCTATTTTCAATTTTTTGAGGAACTTTCAGACTGTTTTCCATAGTGGTTGCACCAATGTACAATCCCACCAGCAATGCACAAGAGTTCCCTTTTTTCCATATCCTCACTAACACTTGTTTTTTGTTGATTTGTTGATGATAGCCATTCTAACAGGCATGAGGTGATATCCCATTTTGGTTTTGATTTGTAATTCCCTGATGATTAGTGATGTTGAGCATCTTTTCATATGTCTGTTGGCCATCTGTATGTCTTCTTTGGATAAACGTTTGTTCAGGTCCTCTGCCCATTTTTTAATTGGATTTTTTTTTTGATGTCGGGTTGTATGAGTTCTTTATGTGTTTCTGGATATTAACCCCTTATCAGATATGTTATTTGCAAATATCTTCTCTCATTCAGTGGGTTGTCTTTTCATTTTGTTAACAGTTTCCTTCGCTGTGCAGAAACGTTTTAGTTTGATGTAGATGCCCCTTTCTTTTTAATGACTGCATATATTTTGGCGGTTTTAGTAAAATTTATAAATTAAATATTTATTATAAAAGCAATACATCATTTAAAAAATTAGTACTAAAAGGCTTATAATGAAAAATAGCGGTACTTTTCTCTACTTATCTTCAAACATCCAGTCTCACTCCCCGAGGGCAAGCATTTTCAATATTTGGGTCTTCCTTTTTTCCCATAGTTCTAAGTGATGTGCTCATACTGTTATGTCTTCATTTATCAGTTTTAGATACTCTCTTCTGCCTTCATGGTATGATAAATGAGGATTTTGATTTATGACAAACCCTACTCCCTACACACACACATACACACACACACACACACACACACACACACACACACACACTTCCCCTCTCATCATCTTCACTATGTGATTATATAACCATTTTTAGTTATGTAATGGATAATAAAATAGATTTTTTTTAAGTCTCTGAGATTGAACTGAGACTCCAAAGCTGAGAGCAATAGGTTCAAAGAGCCCCTACATTCTAAATAGAGATTTTAGACAATCTACGTAGAGCTTTCAAACTGGTAGCCCCAAAGTGACCCTTTCAGCCTTAGTCACTAACTACCTGTGGTCTCAGGACTAACTAATGGGTTGGAGCAGGCTGTGCTGGGGTTGCTTTGGGAGAGTGAGTCATGTTGTGTTTCCCACCCCACTCCCAGTGCAGAACAGGGGAAAGACTCACCCCACTCATCCTAAACTGAGGAGGGGTTTCAAGAGGCTCCTCAGATTGAATGATAAATATTCTCTGAAGTTTGGGGGTTGGGCAGTCACATAACTTGGTGAATGACTCACACCTGAAAAAAATGTCTGAAGGGCAGAGCTGGCTGGAGCAGTCTGTCTGGAAGCAGGACAAAGAGTCAAGGTTGGTCAGCACTTCCAGGGACTGGTGGGGCAAGGATGTGGCTTTCTGTGGGCCAAATTGGAGTCCGTGAAAGAGAACTGCCAACAACAGGTGGCTTTCAAAACTCCCTCACCCAGCAGGATGATCTGGAAGGGCGATAAAGTGCCCTCAACAAAGAGTAGATAACCAGAAGCCATGTGTTGAGGGTGCAATTGTCAGTGGTCAGCCAAATGAGTCATCTTCCAGGTCAAGGAAAGCACAGCTAAAATATCCCCATTGACAGAGCTGGTCCTATGAATCAGCTTTGGACGAATGACTTGAAGAGGACACCTGTGGCAGACAACTCTGCAGACCAAGAGCTTTTCTTCCTTTTATTTTTATTCTTTTGATGTCTGTCTAACCCTGGAGGAGCCAGAGGCAGCACAACAAGCAAGATGGAATAAAGTGAGGTTGACCCTCTGCTTAGGGCTGCCAGATTTAGCAAACGAAAGTACAGGATGCCTAGTTAAATATGAATTTTAGAAAAACAATGAGTGCTTTTTTAAGCATAAGTACATCCTATGCAATATCTGGGACATAATTCTGCTGAAAGTATTTGTTACTTTCTGGAATTCACATTTAGCTGGGCGTCTCGTATTTTACTTGGCAACCTTATTCATACTTCTTGCCTACTGCAAACTTCAAGCCTGGGTCAGGCCCAAGTTCTGGGAGAGAAGTATAAATTGGATAAGAGCTTGGTATTCTGATATCAAACTACACCGGACTTTGGGTAACCTGAAAAAAAAAGAAGAGACAATTCATTAATAACCTAAAAGTACTTAGAAAAGTTATAGAAACTGACTGATAGTTCATCCATGGGATTGAAAAAGTGAGATGACGGAGACATTGGCAGCTGGAACTTTCCAAGTCCAGCTTGTTCAATAAGCTACTTATAGGTATATCAGGTTCAGCATTTAGGTTATTATTTCTATATAAATATTATTGGTTGCTGAGCCTCGGTCTGAAGTAAGATTTCATTTCTCATATGACTTCTTATTTTTTCCTTGAGATGATAATTGACTAAAGCACTTATCGTGTTTAAAAGCTGTTTGTGTTCTTTCTATGCGAACTGTCTGTTCGTGTCTTCTGTTGGGTCGTTGAGGTTTCTCTTACTAATTTATACAAGTTTATTTATATATTAAGAAACTTAACCTAAAAGAACGCTCTTCTCCAGGGGAATTGGAAATGGCAAGTAACAGAATGAGTAGACCTTTTCTGATATTTCCATTGGGAAGCTTAGATTTTCTCTGTGTGCTATTGTTACTATTTAGTCTTGCTCTTCCAAAATAAATTTTCTCAAATCGGTAGTTTCCTTAAATATTCCTTTAATGCTTATGTGCTCAATTCTTGGTTAAAATTCTTTCAAGGAGGTGTATGTATGAGTAAGACACAGTCTATCGGCATTTTTCTCCTTGAGACAAGATCATTCATTCTTCGTATGTATTTCTATGAGATTAACCCACACCAGGAAAATAGCTGCAAATATCACCTCACGGAAATTAAGAGAAATGTCTTTCGTGATACTATTACTGTGTGGTGGGGACATGAAACACAAAGATTAAAATCTCACATTTATTCCTTCCTCTGTTTATGATTTTATGATTCTAATCCGATAACAAATCTCATTATTATTTTCAGTTCCATATTATAAAACATCTCGTTTCTGTGGTATCTCTGAAGTAATGGGAATTGTATGATAAGGTAAATGTTACATTTTAGACTAATGCCACTGCATATAAATTTCCAATGTAAATGGTTACAAACCACTCAGCTAATGTTCATACATAATTCTTTTCAAAGATCACTTTGTTCTTGAGGGAAATAAAACATTCCAAAAACAAATATGCTAAAATATGAATTCAAAAATAATTTTAAAGAAAAATAGACAGAAAAATTTAATACCAGATTAGCTGTCAGTGGGGTCCCACATTTGTCAATAATTCCTCAGACGAGCCCAGGTTGTGCTCTATTTTCCTAATTTTATATATAAATTTAATTTTAAGACTGCAATGAGGCATGCCGATTCCCCTGTTTCACTGTCTAATTTATTTATTTCTCTAGAATAAATGACATGTAGGAAGGGCTGAATTCCAAAATCTCCTGGCCTTGAATAATAAAATCTTTGCATGTCTTGCAGGTGCCAGCTCTGTTTAGTCTCAGTGATATCATCCTCAGCATATGTAGTATCTCACATTCCTGTTCTGCTTTTATCTCTCTATTCAATGAGAAACTAGCTTTGTGGGAACTCCTGTCTTACAAATCGAAAAATTACCTTTTCTGTCCCCGGGCTTCCTAAAAATTCTTATGTCAAGTTTTGTGCTCATTAGACAGAGTGACAAGACAAAAATCTGATCAGTGCACAGATCAACCAATCAAGCAAATGCGATGCAAGATATCCAAAGTTTGCTGGGGGATGGTCATGCTCCTGGTACAAAGTTAGGTGTTTTCATTTGCACGGTTTTTATTGAAATCTTGCAACAGCTTCCTCAAGGTAGATGAGAAATTTGAAGGTCAAAGTCGGGAGATTTTCCCACTGCTTCGTGCCTCACACCCAATATTCCAGCCATACAAAACTAGGCAGTTTTTCTTAAGCTGTTAATCATTATCCAAATGTCTCTGATTAGTTTGGGATACAAAAATAACCATAATATGAATAACCCTGATATAGGGTTTCATGAAATTGTTGGAAGTGATGTTGGAGAAATGCTAGAATCACAGGCAAACACTGATAAATAAAAGTCCTGTAGAGTTAGACCAGCTAACAATTTAGAGGGGAAAATGGACATAACAGGATCTTCAAAAGAGAAACATTTGAAAACATAGATTAAGGGAGGCATTTGAAAAAAATCAAGAACTCCAACATACTCATCAAAGGTACTACTAGATACATTTTTTAAAAAGTGGACTCGTGTTTGGGCCCAGAGAAGGCCACCCCAAAATATATCACTTTGGTATATGGATTATTTTGAATTAAAGTTACTAAAAGATCAGCTGGTGCAAGAAGGACAACTTAACCCTCTTTTCTTTGCCTCCATAAATGCAGGGAATAAATATCCCCTGTGAAAGATGCCCTCCCTGCACCTGAAGACTAAGAGGCATCCTTATCACTAGAGGTAGAGAATCCAGGGCTGAGAAGCCTACATAAACAAGTCTTATTACTTTTTTACTAATTTACTACCCAAGCCGAAACTTTGCTCGGATTCCTCACTAATGACCTCTTAAGCTTAATGTTCTTGTCCTGTCAAATTCTCACAAATTTATTATTTCTTTGTGTAAAACGTTATAAAAGCTACCTGCTTTTTGGTCACTCTCTGAGTATCAATTTTTTTATTTTGTGCACATAAAATTAAGTTGTTTTTTCTCCTGTTAATCTGTCTTGTGTGACTTTTATTATTAGTCCAGTCACAAGAACACAAGACAGGTAAGGGGGAACTTCTCCATTGCTAACACTCCTAAACCCTAAATCAACACTAACTTTTCTATTCTAAAAATTAGGACAGACTTACAATTATTACCTAACTTTTGCTAAATACGCACACACGTATATTATTTTTATAATTTTTCTTTTTACTTTCCAACATCAAATTCTAATAAATTTTCCCATATCTTACATAAAATTTGGGTGTTGGGTTTCCTTGGTGTCTTCCTCAGGCGTTAACTGGCTTTGTGAGCCTTCTGTCCTTCGTCTTGCTGTTTCAGGCTTCTGAACTTTTCTGCACGGTCCCGCCCCCCTGCAGAAACTTTCTCTGCTGTTCTGTAGGGAAACAGCTCTTTGCTGCTCTCGACTGTCTCCAATATCACTTCTCCTGTAAAAGTTTCCACTGACCTTTCTTGCTCCCTCAGCCAAAATGGATGAATATAGGAAGAAATACACAACCTAACAGAAAAGGTAAGTTACAAATGAAGCGATGAAGTGTTTGGTGTCGGAAGGCAGTTTGCCGTGGTGGTTTACAGCACAGGCTCAGGCAATAGATTTCTTGAATGGAAACCTGAGCACAGATAAAGAACATTTCCACTATCACAGAAAGTTCTAATGGACAGTACTGGAACTTAATTATGAAAGCACAAGCACTGGATTAAAAAATAATAAGAAGAACAAAGCACAAAGAAAAGAATTCTGGGTCTGTTCTCTTTTTAAGTAATGGTGGTATTTCTGGAACGACTATGTCTCTGGGAGTGTATTGGAGGAGTCCTTACCAGTGTGGGAGGCTGAACAAGGAAATGATCTTTAAGCTAAGACTTGAGTTGGAATTAACTAGATGTGTGTGTTTGGGGGTGGGGGTGCTGTGGACTGGTTTGGAAAGACAATCCCTGGGAGAGGGAATTCTGGGCAGGGGGAACCTGAAGAGAGAGAGAAGAAGTGCAACATGCCTATCACGCTCTAATTCTGCAAACAAATTCATGGTTCACATTGTTCCTGGACTGACAAATAAAAGAATATGACCTAAATGTGAATCAAGTGCCGTTAAGTGGCAGGAAATCAATTCTTCTGGTTACACCAGGTTGAGAAGATCAAAAGGGATGATGTGTCAGGAGATTTCCTATGAATTCCTCATTTTCGGTATTTGTTCATTTTACACTCATCACATGTCAAATGGTGGTAAGAATTCTATTAAGAAACTCATTGAGTGACCCAAATAGACTGGAATGTTGCATAATGAATAGAAGTTCAGAATCTTTTTATCTTCAGAAAATTTGTGTTCCAAATGAACTCACATTTTATTGATGGACATGGTCGTTAGGAGTAGGATACCGGATTTTGGTTTCCAGTGCAGTGTGTCCAAAATGCGGCATTTCAGAAGCCCTAAAAATGCACATTCCCTCTTTCCCTGCCACCAACAAGCTGGGTGGAGGCAGAAGCTGAGGCGCATCCAAGTTTCATTCCACCCGTAACCCACTGCCATGGTGTCGCTGCTGGGAGAGTAATGGACGTTAATACTGCTTTCCACGAGGTGCTGAAGGCTTCCCTCTTTCCCCATGGCCAAGTCGGTGGAATGGGCAACGCTTCCAAATATCTCGGCTCCAAGCCCACCTTTGTGTGTTTGCATCCAACTGTCATGAGTCTATGTATATCAAGTTGGTGGAGGCCTTTCGTGCTGAACAAAAAATCAACCTAATTCAGGTTCATGACAATAAGGAACTAAGCGGAAGGGCAGGCCTCTGTAAAACGGACAGAGAGGGGGAACCCTGTGGAGCGGTCACTGCATCTGTGTGGTGGTAAAGGACAAAGGAAATGAAGAATCTCAAGAATGTCATCAAAGAACATTTCAAATGCAAAAAAGAAAAAAGTTAAAAACTTGGCTCCTGTTTTAAAAAAATATACATATCCCCAAATCCTATGAATCTATTGAATTGGAATTTTTTATGATGGGATCTACAGGGCTAACAGATCCCCTGGGTGATTCTACTGCACACCCAAGTTTGAGAACCTCACTCTGTTGATGGGATTCTAATGTGCTTAATGGAAGCCTGGAGCCAATCTGGCTAACTAAGAACTGCCTGGAGTTTGGTTTTTGTTTTTAATTACTGATTTAACTCTATACTTTATTTGGATTTCACTAGTTTTTCCACCAATATCTTTTTCCTGCTCCAGGATCCTAAGATACCATATTACATTTAGTCATCGCGTGCTAGTCACCTCTGGTCTGTGATAGTTTCTTGGAGTTTCCTTGTTTTTTCCTTAACCTTTATAGTTTTGAAGAATCCTGGCGAGGTATCTTGTAGAATGTTCCTCATTTTGGATTTTTCTGGTGTTTTTCTCATGGTTATATTGATGTTATGGGTTTGGGGGGGAAATTCCACAGAAGTGAAGTAGAGTTATTTCTCGGTATCCTCGGGAGATTGATTCCAGAACCCCTGAGGATATCAAAATCTAAGGATACTTCAGGCCTTTATGTAAAATGGCATAATATTTGCACATAACCTATGCTCTTCCTCCCATATACTTAAATCATCTCTAGATAATTTATAATACCTAACACAGTGTAAATGCCATGTAAATTGTCATGATACTATATTGTTTAGGAAATAATGACATGAAAAAAATAGCCTGTACTCGTTCAGTATAGATGCAACCATCATAGGCCTAACTACTTAGGACATGTCGGCAACAATGTAACACTTAAAAAACGGTATTTTTGATCCGTAGTTGGTTGAATCCGCAGATGCAGGACCCGCAGATATTGATGGCCAACTATATCCTTTTAATCACATCATATCAAAGACAAATACTCACTTTTGAAGCTAAGCTTGGTCATCTGGCTAAGGTGGTGTTTGCCAGGTTCCCCGTTGTAAGTTACTCCCCCACCCACACTGTACTCCTGGGAGCTGGGAAGCACGACCCACAGTCAAGGAGAAGGTGAGAATTAAGCTTCACCTCCTAGGGTGGGGAGTATCTACATAAATTATTTGGAATTCTTGGAATTCTTTTGTCTCTTTCCCCCCATTTATTTATTTAATCATTTATGAATATCCGTATGGGCTTATGGGTATTTATTTTATACGCTGGATTATAATCCAATACAATGTTATTTGATTTATTGCTTCCATTTTCTAGCTTCGGCCATTGAAAATATTTTCAGATTGGCCCCTGTGTCCCTTTGACATGTCCCCGTCCTTCTGTTTTTTGAGCACTTCACTACTTTTGGCACTACGAGATACTCTAGATACTCCAAGCTCATCTGGTGTAATCACTCTCCCGGTCCTAGAGTCAGCCATTTCTCCCACTAGAGTTCTTTTTTAAAATGTAAATTCCTGCCTCTCAACCTCAGAGACTCAAATCCAGTTGATCTAGAGAGAGAGCCCAAGAATATATTTTTTTTTAATTAAATGAAATACAACGTGCTTGTAGTAAAAATAAATTCAAGCAATGCAAAGGGAATATATATATTAAATGTGAGAGTCTATCTTTCTGTCTAAAGGCAACTTGTCAGTTTCTCATGAATCCTTTCAGAAATAATCTACACATATTTTTGAATATGCAGCAAGGTACATATGTATATATTACCCATAATCCTACAGAAATGATAGTACACTACAACACTCTATTGCTCATGCTGTTTTCACTTAACAACATATGTCCTGGAGATTATTGCATGATCACAGATTGACATAATCCTTTTTGATAGTGGCAGAGAGCTTTAGTGGATGGCCATGGAATACTTTATCTAACCCACTGTTTATAGATAAACATTTATGGTCTCTGGGTTTTGCCTTTACAAGCAATGCTGCTACAAACTCCCTGTCTATACATTTTCATAAATATTTTAAGACATCACTTTGCTGAACTAACAGCATTGAAATCACTGGGCTAAAGGGTGCATGCATGCCTGTGATATTTTGATAGTGACAAACTGCCATTCAAAGGGTTGTGACAGTCTATGGCCATACCACCCTGAACGTGCTCGATCTCGTCTGATCTCGGAAGCTAAGCAGGGTCGGGCCTGTTTAGTGCTTGGATGGGAGACCACCTAGGAATACCAGGTGCTGATGGCATTAATAAAAATAAATAAATAGTAAGTAAATAAATAATAAATAAAAATACATTTAAAAATAATAAATAAATAAAAATTAAAAAAAGGGTTATGATAGCATATATTCCCACTAACAATGTATGAGAATATATTTTCTTCACATTCATGACAATGAAGTGTATTGTCAAACTTTTTTATTTTTGCTAGTGCGATAGGTGAGAAATGTTTAAATGTTCAAATGTTCACAACTTTGAGTGACATCAATCATATTTTCATATGTTAATAAATATTTGGAATTTTCATGGGTGTATGAACTCCCTATTCATGCTTTTTGTCCTTTTTTTCTATATTGATATTTTTCTTATTGATTTGTAAGAGCTCTTTATATACTAAGAAAACTAGTATACCCTTGCTTTCTGTGTTATACATATTTTTTCAGAATACATATTTTTTTGAAGTTTCTCAGTGATTTTGATGACAGCCAGGTGGAAACACTGCGAGGGGCTTTTATATTAATCAGGTTTGATATGAACCACGTGTGGGCCTCCTCTTACCCATGTGTGGGTAAATTAATGGCTTTTACTTACCAGGTGTGGTCTGTACAAAATCATCCCAGCTACTGAGAGCAGAGATTTCCAGCATTAAACCTACTTTTTGAGGGGTGAGGCAGAGGTTACCAGGGTGATCAGCAGTGCACTAACCCATTGCTGTGCAATGCAAGGCTGCCCCTCCCCCCATGTTCCTGAGATTGGATACAATTCAGACTAGGATAACAGGGAGACTTCTTTAGCACCATACTGGACCTTGCCATGGCACTGTTAATCAGGCGGCGTGAAAGTTCTGATTATCTTGTACACAGCACTTCCTGCGTGCAGACCCAACGGAAGGCCTCTTCTCCCCTTTTCCATCTTCTGCTCCCCAGGTCGTGAAGCCTTGCCATATCTAGATGGAAACAATGCACAGCCCAACAGAAAAAAACAAAAACAAAAACAAAAACAGACAATCAGGGGCTGTGTGGGGAAGGGGGACGAAACAAGATGTCCAGGAGAAAAGGTTCTTTCTCCAAAGAGAGGGATCTGCCACCTGGGTGTCTGAGGGTCATAATGAGGCCCCTCTGTTGAGAGAACCCCAAAGGGCAAGCTGGTGGAAGGGGCAGAGGAGCCACCTCAGACTCCCTGGTCCCTATGTGGTCTCTAGAATGGATTGGAATGTTCTGCTGAATATAAAATGAAAGGGCTGTTTTATACATAACTTTGGATTCTGTGTCTGGTTAACTGTATCTGCACCACTCCCTGCTTTCAAGATGCTTGTGGAGAGGAAGGCTGTGGGTTGAGGGCTACATTCTGGGATTGGACCCAAGCTGAGGAATTAGGGGCACCTTAGATGAAAAGTACAGACCGGTGATTCTCAAAGCATGGTCCCAGGACCTGGGAGCTCATTAGAAATGTAAATTCTGGGACTCCACCCCAGAACTACTGACCCAGAAACTGGGATGGCACTTAACAGTCTCTGTTTTAATAAGTCCTCCAGGTCATTCTAAAACTGAATTTTGAAATAAGAGCCACTGACATCTGCCTTAGCATTTAACTTAGCAGAATGGAGCCTGTAAGCAAAAAGAAGGCACCATGAGCAGTAAGGGCGCTTAGGACATCCTCTCCGGGTAGAGGCACACAGTGCCCAGTTGCCATGTGGATCCTAAAACTGCCTAGTGTTGGTAATAAATGTTTTCCTCAGAGATCTGGCCTCAGAGCGTTGTGTCTCAGCTGGGCCTCTCAATCAGAACCTGCAGGAGGTTCCAAGACAGGTTCCAGGGGAGGCCCTGGGGAACTACAGCTTGTCTACAGGCAAGGACTTCTTAAAGATCCGCCCCCATCTGCACAGGTGGGATGTTTAAGGAGTGTTGCATTGAAGTAGGGATGAGGGGTGGGGCTAATTCTTGTTCCAGCATAAGCAGAGTGAGAGGGCTCTCTGCACGAGCTTCCCTGTGCCACTTCTCCCTGGATTTCAGAGGTGAGCTTACTTGTAGGGAGCTAAAGCTCCCCAAATTCAAAAGAGTGCATGGATTATCTCGGGAGGCCTGCTTGCATAAAAAAGAAAAGGCTGGTTCTGTGGAATTCCAGGAAGAAGAAGATTAAGTATAGACAAAGGGAGTGTCGAAGGGAGTGTCAAAGGAAGTATCGATTGTACCTCGATCTTCAGGATGTTACTTTTACTATGTTATCTTGGGTTACACAAAGGAACAGATTATGTATAAAAAGAAGCATAAGAAATAAACTCGGAGAGACAGTTGTGAGATCTGTTCTCCCTCCTGCACCCTGTCTGTCTTCTCTTTTTTCTCAGTCCCTGCTCTCCCATTCAGGTACCTGATTTGACTTGGTCGGCTGGCTTCCGACACTTACTGGGCTTAATTCACCCAATCCAAAAACAGTTCACCTTGACCAAGTTAAAGAACAAGAGGTATATCTATCTATCTATCTATCTATCTATCTATCTATCTATCTATCTATCTTGGTAGATATATATATATATATATATCTTGGTAGATTTTTCATGGCTCCAAAATAATTCTGGGCCTGGATCATTATGCCAGCTGTCTCCATCAGCAAGTAACCTTGGTGAATACTATCGTGTGATTCATCGCCAAGTCACATATTTTTTGCAAATATTTTCCTATGAAATATTGAAGACTACATCTGACTTTGGGTCTTTGGAAGAGATTAAGTTTCCTGTAAATGTCTAATGCCTTCTCTAGGGTTTCGGCCGCACTGCTGCCGGCAGGAACGCTGTGACGGGAAGCTCTGCGCTCGGGGTGCTGGCAGCTCGTCGCCTCCACTCAACAGAGCTTTCTGTAGGCTGGAAAAGATTCAGCAGACCTAAAATTTTTCAGAATTACTTTTTAATTATAGTCCCTCTATTTATCTTCCTTTCCTAGAGGTCAAATTCAAAAACTCCAAATACCAAAATGATTGTTTAAAAAGATGTTTAGTTTAAAAAGCCATCTTAGCCCCAGCCTGAGGTTGGGGACAAAAAGGGGCTGTGTGGGCCCTGAATGGGAAGGCTCTGTCCCCTCCGGGGTATTGGGTGAAACCTCTAGGCCTTCCAGCAAGGCTTTCCAGAGACTGATGGTGCAGCAAGCTGGACACTGTGTGGTCCCTGAGGCAAGAACGGACATCCCAGTCCTTGAGAGACCGAACTGGTTTTTCTAAATTTCCTGCTCCAGGCTGAGGAAAGCAGGTCCCGAGAACTGGCTCGCTGGCATTTACACTGGCAGAAGCTGGGCTTCCCATGTCTCAGATTTCCCAGAATGATCTGACTTATTGACATTACACTTCAAGATGCAAACTGAAAGCTCTTGAAAAGCTGTGCTTATATGCCTCATAAAAGGTTTTAGCAGCTTTACATAACACACACACACACACACACACACACACACACACACACACACTCAGTCCAAACAGTCTTTCTGCAAAGAGAATGTTGTATTTATACAGTACATTTTACAGTACATTTTAACAAGTCTCCCTGGTCTTTTTGCTGCACATTTCTAACAGCTGTTTTGGAGGTCAAAGGAAGTCAATCTCTGGATATCCTGCAGTAGAGCAGACTCTTAACCTGAGGGTTACGACCCCCCCTGAAATAACATGCCAAATTGTGTATATGAGTATTCTTCCCCCCTGGAGTCAAGAGGACATAGTTTTCATCAGAAGGTTAAAAAGCTCCGTTGGTGTTGAAGAACCTCAGCATGTTGTTCAAATTTAAATGCCATGGCAATGATTAATTTCTGTTGCCTGCAAGTGGATATTCCTGAAGGATCATGGTCAAGGTTATTCACCAATGTCTCTGCCCAACACAATACAATGCAACACACATATATACTCAAAATCAGATTCATACCCATATTTTTTTTTTGAGAACAAGTTTTTCAGTATAGAATAGTGTTCTCATATCCCTACGATAATTCTAAATTCAGTTGTTAATATTTATCTTTTAAGCTTTAAGTATTTTTTTTATTAAAAGAGATAAAACATTACAGATAAAATTTAAGTTCTGATGGTTCCTGGTCTAACTTCTCTTTCTAAAAATAATTACAATGATGAATTTAGCACATATCTCTTAGCTCATTGTTAACAGCTTGTACATAGATGTAGCCCTGAATAAGATACAATTTAATATCTTTAAATGATATCATTCTGAATGCATCATTCTGCAACTTGTTTTCTTTACTCAAAATTATACTTTTGAAATCTATCCATATGGATCTATAAAAATCTAGTTCATGCCTTTGCGTTTGCTTGTTTGTATTTGAACATTTCTATATACCACATTTTATTTATTCATCATAAATGGAGATTCAGGTTGTTTTAAATGTCTCGATCTTACAAACAATGCAGCAGTATCTCCTGGAGCGGATCTCCTTGTGAGAGCATCTTCCTAGGGCGGAGACCTAGAAGTGGCACTGCTGGGCAGGAGTGCAAGCATCTTCATATTTAATAACTACTGCCGAATGGATCTCCAAAGTGCAGCATGTTAGTTTTCACTCCTCCAGCAGCATTTGGGATGTCACGAATATTTTCCACTGGGGCTCAGATGGGAATGTACCTGACCTGAAACCTCCTGCCTCCTTTCTCCTTTCTGTGTTCAGATCGTTATTTCACCAAGCAGAGGTGAGAGCCCTCCAAATAAAGGCTTTTGCAGGAAAGCTTTCCCAAACTCTTTTTGATCTGTGAGGTACCGGTAACTTGCTGTGGCCTACACCATGGGGTTGTGACCCAGCCTAACTGTTAAGACTCTTAGCTTTTATTTCTCCTGATCTGATAAAACAAGTGGAAACTCTTCAGCTGTTTATACCGGTATCCTAAACTTATATCACCTAGGGCCTTGGTATTGATCACCTTGTTACCTGAGGTCAGTATTGCTGCTTGGTTTGGCTTATTCATTCATTACATGAATCTCCAGTAAGCACCTGGGCAAGGGGATATGCAGATAACCAGACAATACCCTACGATAATTGCCACTGATAGAGGAAGGTGCATTAGCTGCTTAGGTTCTTATCTCCACCGGTCCTTTCAACATGCCTAGAAAGCTGGTACTATTATCTCCATTTGACAGGACAGGGAACTGAGGCTTTGAGTTCAGGATGATCTCAGTTCCTCAGGCAAAGCTAGGATTGATTCCAGCCCACATTTCTTCAGTCTCTAGATGCCATGTCTAAATAAAGTAGGAGGAGCTTTCTGTGGCACTGGAGTGAGAGGTCACTTTGGTTCAGGGGATCAGAGGAGAATGTAGAAAAGAAGTTACGTTTGGAATGGATGGGCCTAGAAGGCTGTTATGTATCTTCATGGGGAATAATGGTGGGAAAGAAAGAGGATGCACAAAGGCATGAGATGGGAAAGAGCAGAACACGTAGAGGAAACTGTAGGAGTGGAGTGGGACATAAACCAGGAAAATAAGGCCTCGAATGACAGGTGAGGGTATTTTAGCCTAATTCAGTGGAGAGACTGAGTCATCAGAGGCTTTTCAGCTGCTGATTGATGTGAACAGAGCTGGAAGCAATAAAAAGAAAGGAATTATGGGGAATAGCAGGGAAGCTGGGAGACTAGCTGGGAGGTGAGGGACACATTGGAACTGGCAGGCTCAGCATTCATTCTAACCTGTACCATTAGGTTTGGAGAGCTGGAGACTACAACTTACACACTTCTCTGTAGCTAGACTTCTGGACAAGGATCCGTTTTGCTGCCATGGATGACACAGAGGCAACATGGTGCCAAGGTCACTTGCTTTCTGATTCGAGAAATTCTGTAGTGACAAGAGTCACTTTTTATTTTCGACTGTGATAGTAGGATTCTAAAAATTGGATATTGCTCCTGGAAGCTCTGTTTCAAATGTTTTCTCCAGATTTTTCAACAATATGTTAGCCATCTAAATCTGAGTCCTGCTCAAACTAGTTTGAGTGGCTTCTCTTTCTGCAAATGAACCCTAAATGAGGAGTAAGGATTTCAACCTGCAGTGGAAGCAACAGAGCTGAAAGAAGTAGGGGGAGGAGGTAGATCAGGCAGGGTAAGGTAGATCTTAAGATACGAGATGGAGGAACTTGTCACAGGTGATGCTGAGGTCTCACACAGTGATGATGTGGGAAATGATGGGTCATTAATGGGCACAGATAGTGGATTTTGAGAAGCTGGCTTTAATCTAGGACTTTGGGGAAGACTTGACTTTGGGAGGTGGAAAGGAGAGTCAGTTGAGATGCAGTTATGTTTAGAAGCCTCTTTCCACCGGACGCTGGAGCACCCTGAGGTCAGGGTCCTTGCTAGCTTGTTAACCATCGTAAACTTGAGGCATATTGTGGATACTCAAGAAATATTTGTTGAGTAATGATGTTAGGGGTCCAAGGTGCAAGAAGAATTATGAAAGGAAGACGTTTTTTAGACCAAGAAGATAGAAAATACTATAGAAGGGCTGAAAAATATTAAGAAAAAGACTACCAAATATGACAATTGGGGGTGGGTAAAACAGGACATTTTAAAAGCTTCTCTAAAAATAAGCTTTTAAAAAAAATCGAAGTAAACCATTCATACAGAAAGCAAATCTCATACATGTATGGCTTAATGAATTATCACAGATTGTACCACCTTCCATTTCAAACACCAGGATATTCCCAGCATACCCAAAGTTTCCCTCGTAACCCTTCTCGGTCATCAACCCCCACTACCAAAAGGAAACCACTATCCTGACTTCTAATATCATAGACTAGTTTCTCCCATTTTGAGCTTTTTGAACCATATACTATATATTTAGTTCTGTCTGGCTCCTTTTGCTCAAAATTATGTTTTTGAAATTTATCTTTGTTGTTGCATGTAACAGTAGTTTGTTCATTTTCGTTGCTGTATAGTATTCCATAGTATGAATCTATCAAAATTTCTCTGCTCAACTGTTAATGGCCATTTAGTTTGCTTTCTGTTTTTGACTATTAATAAAGCAGTTATAAACATTCTTATATAAATCTTTTGGTATACTTATATACACATTTATATCGAGTACATTTCCAAAAGTAAAATTGCTAGAATATAGGGTACGAATATATTTGACTTTAGTAAATACCATTATGGGGAGGAAAAATAAATTTCTTTCTACCTTTTTAAGTTCTTCTGGCTGGCCTATTAATCAAATTAACATGAGACAGATAAACTGGAGAAAATGACCACATTTATGTACATATGGGGATTTTGTAAGAATCTGAGACACAAGGATGAATCAGGCAGTTTCAGATATATAGGTTTATATATCACGATGAGCTAGGAGAAAGTGGGGGGAGTGGTTTGGGACTTCAAAGGGCCTTGCTAGGTCCCTCCCTGTCTACCATATACCAGTTCATATTACACTACTGTTATCTGTGACGATATCTCCTTTCCTGGAGCAGGTCCTTTATATAATTGTTTTAGGCAGTTTGGGGGAAGGTCAAAGATTTTTCCTGCATCTTTCATTTCTTATAAATAACCATCTTAAAATAATCAATATTCCAGAAGGCATAGTTTGGGGTTGCAAACCCTGCTTCCCCTCACCATCGGTTTTCCAAAGTGGCTGAATTAATTTATACTGCATCAAATAATTGTACTTTACAATCGTTCTGCATTTTCTTCAAAAAAAAGATTAGTGCTTTTTTGTTCCATTTTTAAAATCTTGCCCAACTTCAAAGTCATGGAGATGGTCTCCTATTTAATATTTTAGCAGATTTATTGTTTTATCTTTCACATTTAGTTGTATAATGTGCTTGAAGTTGATGTTTACATGTGTTGTGAGGTAGGGGGTTTAGATCAATGGTTTTTTTTTTTCTCCATTTGGACATCCAATTGGCCCAGTGCCATTTATTTAAAAAGACTATCCTTTCCCCATTGTTTTGTAGAACCATCTCTCATATATCATGTATCTGTGTATGTGGGAGCCTGATTATAGACTGTTCTAAAATCTTAACCGTGTCATTTACCTAGATCCCAGAGCTTTTCCCTCTTAACATTCTGTATCTGTTGTTCCAAGAAGTAAATATTAGTGATCAGTCGTTTATTCAATTTGCAGTGAATACTGAGATTCATAATGAAGGTCGTGCTGGATTATCCTACTGGGAACTCCTAGAATTCCTTTATCTGTATGATTCTGGGTTGAGTTGGCCAAAAGCGAACTTGTGGGAGATTCGGGAAGCAGAAATGAAGCAGACACCGTTACAGTCTCAAGGTCATCATTGGTAAGAGGTGGCAAGAGACAGACACAGACTTGCTAGCAGGTTCCTGTTAGCCCTCATTCTTCCCCACTCTGTGTCCAACTCTCCTTCCTGTCTGCCTGCTCTCTCTACAACGGCAGCCCCAGGGCTGCCAGCAGACCCTGTGCTGTGAACGCACAGAAGCATCGTCATAAGAGCCAACAATTCTCCCTAGACTTCCATCCCAGCCCCCTCCCAACCCTACTTCTGCAGCTGGACGTGTCTGGTTCCAGATTTTCCTGTAAGCTGGGGCTGGTTAGTGACTTTTCCCTGATTCTTCAACTCCCCTTTCCAGACCTTTACTTCCCCAGGTCTTCTCAAAATCACATAAGGTCCATTTCCTATAATGAATTCCTTATCCCATAACTCATAGTGTTTCTGCTTCCCTGATGGAGCCCTGACTGATATGCACATGTTGAAATAATTGACACAATGTAACAGTGGCAAATATTAAGCTCATAGTAAAATTTGCAACTGGTGAAAAACCAAAGACTAACTGCACAATGGTATTCTGGGCTGACGACATTGGCAATATGAGCACACTGCTGATTTTGAATTTAAGACTTTGAAGACAGCTAATTTACCTCTTGGATCATTCTTCCCCAGCCCCATTCCTAGCTTCCTTGGATCATTCCCTTTTTATACGCCCATGTCTATCTTTCCCTCCAGATTGTAAACTCATTTTAGGGCTTGTCTTAAGCATCTTTGCATTTCTCTTTGGCTGAAGGGAAGAGTAAGCCCAGTGCCACCAAAAATACAAGGAGGGAGAGATTGAAAGACGTGATTAGGTCTGGCTGGGAGCTGTTTTTTCAAAATAATGATGAAAAAGAGTGTCCATGGGTGTGCTGGCACTTGACGTAGACCGAAACATCTGAACTAGACCCCAAAGGGCAGGAAGACGGGGAACAAGTAAGGGTAGGTAACAATTTTCAGTGTGTGTTTAGAATTACTACAGATACTAACACAAATACTGATAGTATGAGGCCTTCTAAGCATGGTAATGATTATGTGCCAAACATTCATTCTCACATCATGTCTATGAAGAAAGTGCTATTACGTCCTCATTTTATAGATGGCGAAGCTGGGAATCGGAGTAACTAGAAAACTAAACCATCATTACATTCCTCACCTAATTAATATCCAGACAAAAACTTGAGATGGGAGTTGATTTGTCCTAGAATTTAAAATTTCAGAAGAGCCTTTTCTTAGGAGTGGTAATTTAAAAACTTTGGTGTTTTAAAATTAAATTTGAGCAGGCAAGGGAGGCTTGGGAATTTGTGTGTATGTGGGCCGTGGAGGGTGATTTTTGTGTTGTTTTGTTTTCTTCTAAGCGAAAGAAAAAGGAGAAAGAAGAGAGAAGGAAAGATGATCCCTTTCGAAGTCTACTCAGCATTTAGATTTAGTTGTTTTGAATGACCTTGAGTAGTGAAGCTTTTGAAAATAGGCAAAAGGATGTTTAAAAGCTGAGCCATCTGCCTTCTTCCTCACATTCCCTCCAAAGCCCACCCTGGAAACTGCCCCCTCTGCCTTCCTGAATCTTGATCAAAATTAATAAGGGACAAGAAAATTCAGGACCTTTTGATCAGGGACTTCATTATTCCAAAATATTTTTACCTTTGTGAATTTTCTAGAACTGGATCCTAATCTCTTAGGGTTAATGGTCTCTTCTGAATGTCCAAGTCAACGAATGTTTACAGCACATAAACCATGTCAGGCACTGGGGTTCCAGAGAGAGCCAAGGCCCAGATCAACCCTTGATGGGCACGGTGATGAACGAGAACCCAGGCAAGACTTTTAAATATGAAATGACTTGGCCAACTAGAGTCTTTGAGAAGCGGTCAGCATTTGAACTTCATAGTGTTCTCTCCTCTTCTTTCTTTTCAGTGCCTTTTTTTGTCCAAGGGGTTTTGGTTAAGTATTAAAATATCCAGGATGTTCTTTCTTTTAAGAGATTCTTGAAAGAAAAAAAAGATGCACAAATCCAGTAACTACATGGACCAGAACGATGGGCACTATAATACTGACCGCATGCCTGAAGTCGAGTGGCATTAAATTGAGTTTTCAGGCTAATTAACTCTGAAGCCCACGAATACCCCCATCCCCAAACCACTATTTACTGTAGAAGAGAAAAGCAAATGACAAAATAATGAAGAAAAACTGCAAAATGGCAGCTTAAGATTTTGTCAGAAACACTGAATCCACCAAGACAGTTAATAGCAAAATTAATCTCAAAGAGCTAATTCCCACCCCTCTGCAGTGGCAGAGAGGCTGGCGAACGAGGGTTCTCTCTGGTCCGAAGGCTGCTTTTGGTAGTTAGGGCGGAGTCCTCTCGCAGGGGACATGCTCTCCTGTGTACTGTGCTTAGTAATAGCCCCACCCTGCTCAAAATTGCCTCAGTTTCCATCCAGGCTCTCTGAAATGTCCTTGCCTTTCCCAAGATTTCTGAGAATTCCCAGGGTTCTCCTGTCTTGGGGATCTGCCTCTGTTAACATTTGGTAAGTCCGTGGGTTGGTAAGTGTGGTTGCTGCTTCGACCTGATCAACCCAGACCTGAAACTGTGCCCCTTTTCTTAATCGCCATGAAAAGCCTCTCACACAGTTTATTGGTGGTTTGGTTAAAAAGGGTCTGACGCTTTAGCTTACAACGGCAAACATAATATCAGCAAGCCCTCTTCTTACAGGTCATTCGGGCACCTGCGTGTTGCCAGGCTCACGCTCCCTCTCCTCTCTCCTCACGTCCCTTCTTTCTTTCCTTCCTTTTTTGACTAAAAGTCCAAATTCTTTCTGTTTGTTTATGTGGAAAAATTTAGCTCTCCTTAGCTCTTTCCCTAAACTCAGCTCTGGGCCTCGCTCTGCACAGCTAAGGACTGCGTTAAAATACCCCGACTAAGTCCTTAGACCAAGGCCATCTTCCTCCCAGGGACTACAGTGTGGTCATTTTTAAATATGTCCCCAGATTCTCTGAGACTCTCCTTTCAAAGGGTGGCACAAAATGTGTCCCCTTTAGCGTGGGCTGAACTTAGTGAGTCACTTTCAAGCAATAAATTCATTCCGTGGCAGAAGCAGAAGCGGTATGAGACTTCCCAGGCGAGCACATAAAAAGCACAATGACTTCCTCCTCTCAGGTCCCTCACGCTGGGCAAGCCATCGCAGTGTCACCAGGACACTCCAGCAGGTTTGGGAACCCACAGAAATTTCTCTTTTCTCTTTCACCATTGCTAATTTTTCCCACCACACGCAGTTCTGGGTCAGAGTGCAAAGTGTGGTCAGGGGGAGGGGGAGAGGTGCTGGGTCACAGCGGAGGAGCAGAAAGACAAGCAACACCGTGGCAACCGAGAGCAGAGGGGAGGAGGGACACGGGCGCTGGAGTCACAAAACCCTGGGGCCAAGTCTCAGCTCTACTTCTTCCTAACAACCCCGCTAAGCTTCTGAAGTTTCAGTTTGCTCACCTATAAAACTGGACTTATCGCCCTCAGAGAAATGCTGTGAGGAGTAAGTGGGTCGAGGCACAGATCGGCTTGGTGTCAGGCCTGGACCAATGTAAGCACTCGCTTGGTGGTAATAATGAGGATTATTACTGGTTGAGCAGCTGCTGACTGTCAGGCTCTGTGGTGGCTGCATCACATACATCATCATATCATTTCTCATACTCACAGAGCTACTCAACAAGGTTGATAAATTGTAGTGGTTAATGGTGTCCCCTTAAAAGATATGTTCGAATCAGAATCCCAGGTATCTGTGGTTGTGACCTTATCTAAAAATAGGGTCCTGCAGATGTAATTAAGTTAAGGATCCAGGGATGAGATCATCCTGGATTTAGAGTAGGCCCTAAATTCAACAACTGGTGTCCTTAGAAGAAAAAGGAGATTTGAAACACAGAGGAGACACACAGTGAAGAAGTCTATGTGAAGATGGAGGCAGAGACTGGAGCGACATTGCCACAAACCGAGGGAGACCAGGGCTGAAAGGATTCTCCCCTCGCACCCTTGGAGGGAGCTTGGCCTTGCTGACACCTCGATTATGTCCTTTTGGCCTCTAGAAGTATGAAAAGGATAAATTTCTATTGTTTTAAGCCAAAATGTGTGGTCATTTATTACAGCATCCCTAAGAAAAGAATATATATATATATATTCTTAATTTACAGATAAGGAAATGAAAATGAACTAACTTGCTTGGGGTCTGTTTTTATGCCAAAAAAATACCCCCAAAACAAAAAGATTTGTTCTTGATAAACATAAAGCCACTGAGAAAGGAACCCCAACAGGAAAATTAGGACAAATGTATAGCTCCAGGTCTCTGCTGGAAAAAACGGAAACCAGTCCACACCCTGTCACTTAACATGCAACTTCGTGCAAATACCAGAGCTCGTTTAATTAGGTCAGGAGAAACCCTCTTGGAAGGAAAAAGCTAGCAAAATAAAACCAAGGGTAACATGTAAAACAGCTCAGCACAACCCTGTGGAAGAGACCAGGCCAGCCAGAACCAGCCAGAACCAGCCCGAACCAGCCCTGATGACCCACGAGTTAGACCCTTGGGAGACTTGGAGCAGATTAAATTAACAGAGACATCGGGGGCAGGAAGTGGCTAAGCTTCTTAAAATCTAGGATCGAAGGGGATGTTTGCAGAACAATTGGTCTGTAGGAAGAAATCGAGTTGTGCACTTAATTTCTCTTTGGTTTCTTTATAAAATGCTGAAATGGCAAGTCTGAAGAGCAATAAATAATCACAGATGTCTTCCGAGATGTAAACAGCAGGGAATCATTAATTTTTCAGGTCCACCCATTTCCCAAGAAGCCAAGGAGCCTGGACTTGAGGGTTTAATCCATTCACACATAGGGGAAAGGTTTTTCCTAATCTCCACCATTATCATTCTGTGAGGCTTTTCTTGTCTTTCTTTTGAAAAAAATTAGCATTTTCCATAGTTGCAAAAATAACAAATACTCAATGTACAAAACTTGGGAAACTTAAAAAAGCACAAAGAAAATAAAAGAAAAAAATGAACACCATAATCCTACCTCCAACATACTGAAATACTTTCTTCTGGTACTTTAGATATAGCTAAAGATATAAATATATAATTCAAAACCAAACTGACTGTAGCTGCTCCTGTATGTTCATGGGAGGGGTGGGGTAAGAGTATAATTCATATTCGTGGAGAAAAAAATAAACTAGCTAACATTTAACAGTATTTACTTTGTGACAAATACTATATAGTATTTATTATATAAATGTGTCATGTGATATGATAACATTATATAGAATATGTAACATACATAACATATACAATAAAATATGGTTTATATGATATATAAGCATATATTGATATAATTTTATTAAAATGTAATATTACATATGGTTTAATCTTCTTTCCCACTAATTTTTTTTTTGCAAAAATAGAATATGATTTATGTACAATTTTGTGGGGTTTTACTTAGAAATATACTATAATTGTTTTGTCATTTTATAATATTCTTTTATAATATTATTGTTAATATAACTTTACATTCTATATGAAGACGTTATAATTTGCTTAACCAGTCTATAATTGTTTTGTCATTTTATAATATTCTTTTATAATATTATTGTTAATATAACTTTACATTCTATATGAAGACGTTATAATTTGCTTAACCAGTCTACTATTTTGGTTCTTTGGGCTGTTTTGAATTTTTATTATTATAAATAATGCTGTTAATGAACTTTCTTATAAATAGATCTCTGATTTGACACATTGAGCCTGACAGGAAACAGGTGGCACACTAAACCTGGGTAGCTGAGGGACATCTAATAAAAGGACAGTGTAAAAAGGTGTGAAACCAGCCAGGAGAGTCCAGTGCTGGGGATACTAGCACCCCTAGACTGGAGGGGGTGGTGTATGGAGAGGGTCACCTGATGGGAACTGTGGCCTTTGGAGATGTAGTGAACCAGACAGCAGAGGAAGCCAGGGAAACAGTGCTCTCCCCATCTTCCCGTCTTCCCGGCTCCTCCCGTGACTCTGATTAGCAGGGCCCAGCCAGAAGCCAGAGGCCAATCCACACAGGTGAGCCTCCAGGAGCACAGGAGGATGGAGAGGAGTAGACAGTGAACCTGAAGAGGAAATGAGGTTATTGTGCCATAAAGAAATATGCTAATGTTTTCACACCCTGTAGCAGTGTAAAGGAGCATCTACTTCTCTGTAATACCCACACAGATACTGGGCATTACAACAAGTAGGAGGCTAAATAATGGCTCTCAACAATATCAGGTTTTAATTGCTGGAAGCTCTAAGTGCTACCTTATATTGAAGAAAAGTCTTTGCAGATGTGATTAAGTATCTCGCGATGGGGAGATTATTCTGGATTACCCAGTGGGCCCTATGAGCAATCACAAAGTGTCATTATAGGAGAGAAGTAGAGGGAGATATGACCCAGAAAAAAAGAAAGCAATGTGACACAGAACAGATTGGCGTCATATGGCCACAAGTCAAGAAATGCCAATAGCCTTTAGAAGTCTGTCTTGGAACCTAGCTTTAACACTTATAAACTGCGTGACCTTGGACAAGCTCCTTCCCCTCTCTAAGCTTTAGGTATCTATTTAGAAACTCATAATAATATATCCTACCTAATTATGTTAATAGAATTAGATGAAATCTTCCTCTTCACTGATCTAGCAAAGGTCAGCAAGTTTTTCTATAAAGAACCACATCGTAAATATTTTAGGCTTTGCAGGCCATATAGTCTCTGTTGCAACCACTCAGCTCTGTTGTTGCAGCCCCAAAGCAGTCATAGACAAGACATAACTGACTAAGCATGGCTGTGTCAATAAAACTTTATTTATAAAAACAGGCAGTGTGCAGGATTTGGCTCACAGGCTGCAGTTTGCCCATCCTTGATGAGATGAGAGAGGAGTCAGCAAACTATAGCCCATGAGCCAAATCTGGCCTGCTTCTTTTTTTATAGCTTGTGAGTTGAGGATGATCTTTACATTTTTGAAAATGGTTGGAAAAAAAGATTTATGACACATGATAATTACATACAATGCAAATTTCAGTGTCCGTTAATAAAGTTTTATTGGAACACACTCATTTGTTTATGTATGGGTTATGGCTGCTCTCATGTAGCAGCAGAGTCGAATAGTGGCAACAGAGACTGTATGCGGCACCCTCATTGATCTGCACTGCTGCCCAGGGGCTGTTGTATAATAAAGAATTTGGCTGGCCTTTGTTCCTAGTTCCTGGCAGGTATCTTCTAAGTTCTTGGAGATTCTCTCAAGTGATAGAAGTGTCTTTATTATTCACTGTGGGTCCTGATGGTTTATGCTAATGAGGTGACTCATGGTGGGTCTCTGGGTAGTTAATGTTGATGAGATGATACAGAATGGGGACAGAACACACCAGGAAGACTAACCACATGATTAGAACCGTTTGAGACTTGTGATATCAACCTTTCCTCTGGGGAGAGGGCAGGGGCTGGAGGGGAGACTGACTTTACCCTTTTGGCCATTGATTCAATCAATTGTTTCTCTGTAATAAAACTCCGAGAAAAGCTCTAAACGTGAAACTTGGGTCGCTGAAACATCGACGTGCTGGGAGAGTAACACATCCTGAGAACTTGGAAAACTTCATATTTGGGGCTCCAAATTTTGCCTTATGCATCTCTTTATTTGGCTAATCCTGATTTGTATCCTTTATAATAAAACCGTAATTATAAGTTTAGCACTTTCCTGAGTTCTGTGAGTTGTTCTAGTGAATTACTGAACCTGAGAAGGTAGTGGGAACCCTTAATTTGTAGCCAGTTGGTCAGAAGTGTGGATAGCCTGGAAACCTCAGAGCTTGATACTGGTGTCTGAGTGAGAGGAGCCTTGTGGAGAATTGTGCTCGTAACCTGTGAAATATGACCGAACTCCAGGTAGCTAGTGTCAGGATTGCATTGCAGTGGTGCACTACAAATTGTACTGGCACAGTTATAACTCTACAGTATTTTGAGAGTCAATCATATCACTATGTGGTGGAATTATATGTATTTTATTATTTTATATGTATGTAATATGTGTATGCCTGTCAAGTAAAAAAAAAGAAGAGAAAAATAAACTTTGAATATCATATTTTTTTGGCGCAGTGGAGTATGGATTATTTTGTTACTGAATCCAATGACAAAGCATGCAGTGGCACTATAGCTATGCCAAAAGAATACAGTATACCTCAACATCACTAGATTAAGCACTCATCACAATATTCCCAACTCACAGGAAAGCAACAATCAGAAAAATTAGAAAATTAAAAATGGCATATCTCATGATAGAATTTCTTCACAAAAATAAAAAATAAAAACGAGGTTACAAAGTGGCTCATTTTTGAGTGGCATGTTGTTGGTCAAGCAAAAAATGCCATTTATCAAGAGCGACTTAATTAAATCACATTTGATTGTAATGACCAAGAAAATATGTCCAGAAAAACTAAACGTGTTTAAGACTATCGGAGTTTCTTCAGCGCCTTGAAGAACTGAGGACGTTGGAAGCAACATTTGTAGTCAATTAAAAAACAAATCACATGATTTTGAGTGCTTATCTTTGGCCCTTGATCAGTAGATAGATGTTACTGATAGTACTCAACTGTTGTTTATTTGAGAAGTCAGTGCCAAGTCTGAAGTGGCTGAAGAGTTAGCCTCTACAAATAGTGGAACTGCATGGAACTACTAGGGGACACAATATTTTAAAAGAAGTTGAGAGAATTAATTCAGTACAAACTGAAGTGGAATCTCCTAACATGTGTTACAACTGACGGTGGCAAAAAATACCTGTAGAGCATAAAAAGAATTAGTGCATAAAGCTTGTGAAAATGTAGAGTATTAAAACCTATGGTTATGCATTACATTATTCATTGACAGGTAAGTGGAGGAAGAGTGGAATCTGTCACGTGTTATTGAACCAGGAATGTCATTTGTCATTCGTTGTGGACTTAACCATTGCGGTTCTGTGACTTTTTGTCACAAATGGAAGCTAAATATCCTGATTTTCACTACTACACTATAGTTCTGTGTCTTAGTAGCGGTAAAGTTTTATTGCAATTTTTGAACTTGGGCCTGAGATTGAAATTTTTCCGAATGAGAATTTTATTATTTGTATTTATTTATTAAGCAATCATTATTATCGAATATTGAGTGACTTTGAAAATTAACTTCTCCTTCAGATGATAATGTTCTAAATGAACTTAATCTAAAATTAAAAGACAAAACAACATTTATATGCAAATTCGTATACTGCAATAAAGTCATTTTGTTGATTAAAGTTGCTCGAATCACAAGTAATGTCAAGCTGCTTATTACACTTTCTATGCTTTTAAAAGTTAAAATGAGAAGTGAGATCTCAATTCCCACACAAATTTTCAATGGATATATTTTCAGAGCTCAAACTATAGTTCAGGTAGTATCTTCTGAGCCTCTATGCAAGTATAAAGGGCATTTCCATATTTCAAAATCCATTTAACTGTAATCAAGAAGCTTCCACATAATCTGTAATTGGAAGTGATTAATCTGCATCGTAATGGTATGTTAAAAGGCAAATAAGAAGAAAACACAATAGAATTCTAAAAATGCCTTCCAAAAAATGAATATGCTTGTAGATCAATATCAGTATTTGGTAGTACCAAGCTGTGTAAAAAAATGTTTTCAAAGATGAAATATATAACATTCCATTGCAGACCAGTAATAACATACAAACATTTACAGTAAGATTTTGGTGAAGACTAGTGGGAACACTGACTTTGAACCCCAAGTAAGGAAAACATTATCTTCTCTCAAAAAAAAATTTCATTCTTGCTATTTATTAGTAGACCTAGGTTACAAAAAAATTGTACTCATAAAAATTTTTGTAAAAGAAAAGTATTGTACTCAGTTGTTATTATTGTTTTGTTGTTGTTATTATATTTTGAATTTTGTCAGTAAGAATTATAGCAATTCTCTTGTTGTGTAAGTGCCTGTATAATATACTCAATTTTACCTCAGTATATACTATCGAGTCCTTAACAACAAAAAGTTTGCTGACCTTGAATCTAGAGGATATACACCCAAATGTTAACAGTGGTTTTTCTCAAGTATTTAGATTATGAATATTTTAATTTACTTTTTATTCTTGCTATTTGCATTTTCCAATTTAACAGCAATGAACGTGGATTAACTACGCAATAAAGAAAAGAAGCTATTTATAAAATCAGTTCTATAAAGAGAAACTATTCCTCCAATCAAGTTGATAAATGCGTCACCAGCAAAAATCTCCTGTTCTGTTCTTGCTGGCTGAGTAAGCTCACTTCTTTGGTATTTATTGTCTGTCTCATCAGGAGTGGAAAATTGCATTGAAACTGAGGGCTTCCTATGAAGAGAAGCCCTTGTGTTTTGCTTAGAACCACATCAGAGCAGAGAATTTCCAGGAGGACATTTTCATCTGCCACATTTTCATCTGGACTTTTCAGAAGCCCAGCTCAGCCTTATGGGGAGCAGGCAGAATGGTAAACCTATGGGGTGACCTCCGGTCACAGCATCTAACATCCTGCCACTTGAAAGTGCTCTATAGCAGACTGCATATTTGGTTGGAAGTAACTTTTTCAAGACAGGTCCACAATCACAGGTTAGAAGAGATTGGGGCAGCTGAAAGTGAATGAAAAAAGCTCTCTCCATTCTGTCCAGTAAACAGGCAGCGCCATGCTAGTCTGGTGTGACGGTTTGCAAACTTTGTATCTGTTTTCAAAAGGAAATTTACACTGAATTCCACTATATATAAATTCATTTTTTAATTTGTATGGCAATAGTTACCACTTATAATAATCAGACAACAAGGGAAATGAGGCTGTTCAGATAAAAATTAAATATTTAAATTAGATTAAGATAGGTCTCAGAATCAAATTCATCCTCCTGCATTATGTTCTGTTCCATAAAATCAATAAAATCCTGATTCTCATATATGCGTAATTGCAAAAAATAACTTTTAACTTTTTAACTACTTTTAATTGCTTTTAACTGCTCCTTTTGCAACCTTGGGACACCCTTCAATTCAACTAATCTAAAAGCTCGAAAGAAGAGTAATAGAACATTATTGCTTCAAAAATGGAATCACTTGTATTCTCTTCCAACTGCTGATATTTTTATCATGAATATAAAAGTCAATTAAATACTATCCAAAACTATAATAAACATTAAAACGGTTAATATGATATGTTTACCATTTGAGGTGAAAATCATCGCACAACTCACTACTATGCTGGGTTTGGCTTAGGTGAATGGATATGTGCAGATCCATGAATATTTTTTAAAAATGAGGGTAGAGCTTTGATCTTCCTAATCAATACAGTAAAGAGAAGGTCAGATGCCTATAGTATATATACTCAATAAACATTCGTCAATTGAATGAATAAATGAATGAATGAATGAGGTTTTCTCTACAAAAGGGTTCGTCTGGCAGCACAAGTTTGTGCTCTGGTGGTCTCTGCCATGTTTAAATACAATACGGGACATCTGAGTGTACATGTTTGTGTTTGTGCATGATTGTTATAGTTTTTACAAAACTTATAGTGATCCCAGGACATCCGTAGACACCAAAGTCTGAAGATGCTCAAGTCCCTTACATAAAATGGCATAAAATTTGCATATAACCTACACACACTCTCCTGTATACTTTAAATCATCCTCGATTACTTATAATACCTAATACAATGTAAATACAATGTAAATGCTATGTAAATAGTTGTATACTGTATTGTTTAGGGAGGAATGACAAGGAAAAAACCTGTACGTGTTCAGTATGGGCGCAACCATCTCAGGCCTAACTACACGGTACACGTCAGCAACACTGTA
Organism: Pteropus medius; assembly: GCF_902729225.1. Taxonomy (NCBI): domain Eukaryota; kingdom Metazoa; phylum Chordata; class Mammalia; order Chiroptera; family Pteropodidae; genus Pteropus; species Pteropus medius. Next base: position 19,523,098 of record NW_024354502.1, on the reverse strand, counting down.
ACGTCAGCAACACTGTAACATATTTTTGATCCCTGGTTGGTTGAATCTGTGGATACAGAGGACCCCACCTGTACAGTGGACCCCTGAACAATTCAGGGCTTCAAGGGGCCAACTAACCATGAAGTCGAAGATCCGAGTGTAACTGCTATCGGCCCTTCTCGTGTGTGACTGGCTCCCAGTTGTGGGGCTGACCCTTGAACAGCAGTGTGAGTTTGAATTGCACAGGTCAATCGAACTTCAGTCAATTGAAAAAAGTCTCTGTATAAGTGGACCCTCGCAGCTCAAACCCATGCTGCTCAGGGTCAACTGTGGTTACACATGAAGAGTTGGGAATCAGATTCCCTGCGTTCGAATCCAAACTCTACCACCTCGTGGCTACACGGCCTTCGGAAAACTGCTTATCTTCTCTGTGCTTCTGTTTTCTCGTCTGTAAAGTGAGGATAATATTAGCACCCATTTCATAAGATGAGGATTAAAATCGCATAAACAACTTGATAAAAAAAGCCAATGACATAAATAAAATATACTAAATAAAAGTCAATTGAAAGCAAATGTTTACAGAATTCTCTGAATAACCCTAAGTTTTCCGGGAACATACAGTGGACGCTTGGCCAACGCCTTAGGGCGCCAACCCCGCCCCACACACAGTCAAAAATCAGAATATAACTTCTGACTCCCCTGAAACTTAACTACTTAAGAGCCTACTGTGGTACAGAAGCCTTACTGGGGACATAAACAGTTGATTAACACATATCCGGTATATATATTAGAAACTGCATTCTTACGATAAAGTAAGCTAGAGAAAAGAAAAGGTTATTAGGAAAACCACAAGGAAGAGAAAATACATTTATAGTATTTTCTAAAAAACATATGCGTATAAGTAGACATGTGAAGTTCAAACTCATGTTATTCAAAGATCCACTGTTGTTTGAAAAACAGTGATTTGCGGGAAAATCACTGGGTATGTGTTTGCGCATCCCAAAGCAAGCCGACCTCCTCTCTTGGTTGGGTTGCTCACTTTGTCCCAGAGGAACCCTCTGGTGGGTTTCCACAGTCTTGCTTTGACCTAATTCCCAAACTTTCATTTCTCTTCTGTGCATAATCAAATCTCTCCTGTTAGAAGGGTGGTGTAATAGTTTCCCAAGGCTGCCCCAACAGATTAGCACAAACGGGATGGTTTATAACCACAGAAATTTATTCTCTCACAGTTCTGGAAGCTCGAAGCCTGAAATCAAGCCTTTGGCAGAGCCAGGCTCCCTCTGAAGCCTGTCGGGGATCCATCCTTGCCTCTTCCTAGCTTCTCGTTTCGCCAGCGATCTCTCGTCTTCCGGTTTTGTAGATGTGTCACTCCGATCCTCCATGTTCACGCGGCACTCCCCTGTGTGTCTTCCCGTCCATCTCGTGCGCCCAAATTTCCCCTTTTTATAATGATACCAGGTCGGATTAAAGCTGACCCTAATGACTTCATTTTTACTTGTTTACTTCTGTAAGGACCCAGTCTCCAAATAGGGTTAAATCCTGAAGCACTGGAGGTGGGACTTCTACCTACCTTTTTAGGGAGGCACAATTTAACCCATAGCAGATGGCAACGAAGAATGTCCGAGCTGCTAGGGTTTGAATGACTGCTAAGCAATGTAGGTGGCCCAGAGGGAACTGTCAGGCCTCAGGGCTGCGGGAGGGTTTGAGTCCTTGCACCTGGCTGGAGAAGGGAACCGGCACGTGTCGAGTGCTGTTACGTGCACAGCGCTGTTTTAACCATGTCGCAAACGCCACCTGTTAAATCTACATTATCCCCTTGTGCTGCAGATATCATTGTGATCATTTTACAGATGAGAAAACTGAGACTGGGTGAAGTCAATAGACTAGGAATTGCTCAATTTGGGATTCTAGCTGTGGACCTTTAGGGAAAGTGAGGTTTTCTGTTTGTGCTGGTGACTATGTCACTTCTAGTCTGCCTTTATTCCTGGACTGTTGGTGGGTTTAGGATCTAGTCAGTGACGAGGGTAACAGTCAGTCCCCTCTCTTAGTTTTAGACATGGCTTGCCGCCTCACATCCTTTATCCAGATTTAATCATAGCATAAAATGGAATCAGAAGTTAAATATTTTGCCCTTCTTCTCAAAGGTATTATAACTGTCAGAGTTTTATGAGTAGGCACTGAATTGAAATGCTGATTTCTGAGTGGACAACATGTGCTGAAAGATGTTTTTAATTAAAGAATAACCTGAAACTCCATGCCACTGAGACATATGTCAGAGATTGTACCAAGAGTCATCACCCTGTGCCAGGCCCTGACTCTAAGCGTGTACATATATTTTCTCATTTAACGATCAGGAAATGCTCAATGAGATTGGCGTTTTAGTCCCATTTTCAGATGAATAAAATGGAGGCCCGTGGTCTAGTTGAATCTCTTGTAAGTGGAAGAGGCAGGCTTTGATTTGAAAGTCCACGCTCTGAATCTTCACTGCCCAACAGTTACAAGCACGCACATGTACACGCACACGCACACACACACACACGACCACCACCACCACCACCGACACAATGACGACAAGCACTCAGCAGAGTTCAGGTTCAGGGGAATGCAAAGACTTTCAACTTGAGAGTGCTGGCAGCCAGCTCTCCAGAACCGGAAGGGGCCCTACCCCCACCCACAATGGCTCGTCTGCCCAGGGGCCCTCTCCCATTGCCTGACCAGGTGGCTATTTCAAGTTGAATATCAAAATACGCAGACTGAGGTTTCTCTTTGTGCTGCATTTCCTTTGTCTCTCCCACCCACAGCCACCCTCTCGTCTTGTATTTATTAACACGGCAGGCTTACCCAGCACTTTTTATTTTTAGGACCTCAAAATGTTGGAACAAGACATTTTTATTATTTTTATGTGCTCATGACTGGAAAAATCAGAATCACAAAGGCTCTTATGATCATAGTGACTTGAATGGTTATGCAACAAACAATTCAAAATAACAGCCTTGGGTTTGGGGGGCGGAAGTGCCTGGTGCTGGGGTGGTGGGAATAGATCCGCCTCAGAACCAGAAGCAGAGCGGCCACACCTCTGCTGCTAAACCCAGTGGACTCAGGGCTTGCTGATCTGAGTGAAAACAGTTCCTTCCTTCCAGGGCCCTGTCTGCCTCTGCTGCAAAGAGCGTTCTTGACGGGCAGGGAGGCCGACAGCTGGGCTGCCTTGAAGGGATGCTTACCAGTGTTAGCCATTTCAACAGTAATTTAAAATTCGTTTCAAATACTAGGGATAACGGTTTGTCACATTCTCTGTTGTTGTTTTTTTCCACAGACATATTAATATGGATGTGGCTAGCAGGTTCCAAGCTTTGAATTGTGCTCATTAAGTCACAGCTGGCTGGGAATACATGTCAATCTATGCCCTTATTCCTCAGCCGGTTTTATAATGAAATTAAAATGGACTCCTCCAGACACCTCCTTCCCTGCAAGCAAAGCAGCTTTATCCTCCGGGGAGTGGATACTGTGTTCCGATGATGCTCTTTTCTCAGAAGAAATGCATATAATTTTGGTAATTAAAACATTTAATTTGGTGATTACCTTCACAAAAAGAAATCACTTGAATTAACTCTGGTGGGGGAACATTCCATCCAGCTGTTACAGCCAGGGCTTTCTGCCTCCACCCCCACCCTCCCCTCTTCCTTTGAGGGAATAGCCCACCTGCTTGGGGATGTTCCCTTGTCACTCACCACATACCAGTTTCTGAGTGGAAGTGTGGCTGGCCTGATGGCCCCCATCATTACACGCTTTCCTCTGCTAAAATGCTCGGTTGGACTTCTGAAATTCAGTACACTATTTATTTTTAAAAGAGCTAAGGAAAAAAAGCTGATTCACTGTTACTCCAGAGGAATTCCTTAAGGAAAGATAATACTCTTAAGACCAGACATTTCATGAAAAACTTTCCAGCTTGAGTAAAACTAGCTCTATCAAATAAATTCACAGGGAGAGCTTGTTAACGAAGGGGATTCCCAGACCCACCCTGGACCTACAGAAACAGAAGCCCACAATCGGGTTTTTTTCACAAGCTCCCCAAGTGATTCATTTGCATCCTCAAGTTTGGGAGTCACTGAGAAAGGGGACACCCACTCATCATCAGTGTAGGGTTGAGGTGTAACCATGAGTCACCCAGGGAATGAAGTGTCTTACCTTTGATTGGATGCAGCTGAGCTCACCTGGCAGCCTCTGTGCTTCATTTAGAAATGACAAATTAGAAGATGATGTGCAATTAAGCTTTTCACGAGGCAGTTAACCAGTTCACCCCCTCTTGTGCCTCAGAGCCAGTCTTTGTGTCCCTGGGGAATCAAGAATATCACTAAGACTCTTCCTGTGTGTGGGCTGAAGGATGACAGAGCAGAAGCCGTCAGAGATGCTGCCTATCGACCTGGAAAACACAACAGGCTCAGTGAGTCCTGCAGCCTCACCCTGGCGGGGTGCCAGCCCTCAGAAGCTGCTACAGAGAAGCCCAGCGCAGCCACAGATGTTTTTGTAGTGGTTTCCGAAAGTTAGCCCAACTCAGAGTCTGGATCCGGGCTGGCTATACGAGAGCCACCTGGGTGCCTATTGCAAATACAGATTGCTGGGTCCCAGCCCAAAGTCACTGTTGGAGCGTCTTGGTGGCTGGGCCCTAAAATAGGTATTCATAGCATCCTCCCGGGAGTTTAGAAGTCACTAGGAACAGATAGCGCGACTTGTCGGATCATGAGGTGATTAGAAATAAACTCATGGAGAAGTCGATGTAAGAAGAGAAAGGAGCCATCAGATGACAGGGGACCTGGGACTGGGCCTGCAGCCCTGGAGTCTACCGGATGTCCTACTAAGAGGAAGGCAATTGAAGAGACTGAAAAGAAAGACATCTCTTCAAAGGAGGTTGTGTGGTTCGCATTTATTTTGTTCCCATTTAGCACCAGGAGCTTCTGGAATGATGGGGAGGGTGGGGTGAAGAGGATTCAAATTACATAGGCTGCTGGCTCCTGTGAAGGTTTATTTTTCTGTTTGTTTTTGAAAAAGGAGTATTTCCAGCGACGTGCTCTAAGTGGGTGCTTAAAGGGAAAAAAAAGAAAGAAAAATTCCCGATTTGTAATGTTTGCTGATTTCCCTGGAGTAAACACTCATTCCGTGGTTAATTTCAAGTGAACAATGTGATATCACAGAGCACGGAGTTGGGAAGAGAGGCACACAATTGGCTCTTTCTGCTGGCATGAGCCTGCTGCAGCCCACCTTAGAATAGTTCCCTAATTCAAAGAAGATCTTTCTGAAAAACTCCAGCCACATCACCAAAATGTGGCCGTACTGGAATCCCCATGGGACAGGGAAGGCAGAGTAGCTGGGCCAGAGAGCACACCGACTGTGCAGAGAGCAACTGGGGCCATGCCAGGAGCAGATGCTCAATGCCCAACTGCACACTCCCTGAACTAAAAGCCAGCACCCTGCCTGAGGCAGAGCCTGGTTTCCTAAGGAAGTGGGGACGTGCAGAGGAAACAGGAACCAAGAATTTCAGATAGGGGTAGTGGAGTTCTTTTGAATTCTGCTAGTAATCACTCAATAAAGACAGAGTTCGCAGTAAAGGAAATGGAGATGTTGCCTGCGGCCCTGGTGTATGGAAAATAGCTTTTTCAACATTAGATACAGCCAAAGGCAGAGGGGAGAGCTTAGTATAACACATTCTGCACAACCTGAATTGGAGTGGAGTGGAAAATATTCAATTAATCATTCAAACTTGTACCTAAGGAACTATGATGCTCAGTTACGAATTTTAAGTACTTTTGAAAACTGCTCTGGAGAGAGATATGAAGACCACGATGGATATAAAATTAGCACACATTTTCCCATGTAGGTTAAAATGTGTTGGGTAAACAATGGGAAAGAAAGCAGAGGTTTCTGAGAATGACCTCATTTGCATGAAGAAATGAAAACGCAGATCTCAGGTTGGATGGGAAATACCTTTCTCACACTTGGCCCTCAAGGAGAGCTGGTTTGGCTCTGAAAAAAAGCCAGCCAACTGAGTACAACTCTATTCTGTTCCTATCTTCCATTAGTGTGTCAAAAACATTTGGAATGAAAAGTGAAGGGGTGAAGAGACAGGAGAATACATGGATCATTTATTTGCAAGTCACCTTTTGTTCTGAGGCCCCAGCCCATAGAGTACATGTGTGTGTGTGTGTGTGTGTAAAAGCTTATGGTGGGAATAAGGGAAAGCTAGTAAAATACCATTTTATTAAAAAACAAGCCAATGAGATCCTGCCATACAATGAGCTACTATAAATATTTGTTCCTGGGATCGGCTGACAAACAGTCGTGTGATGGAGCCAGCTGGCCCTGGCTGGCGAAAGCCAAACGTGCACATCTCTTCCCAACTGGATACTTAGTGATATCACAGTAATAGCTTGAAATCAGCCCTAGTAGGAATATTTACACCATGATAATTGGCAAATCTTCAAATCAGGCTGTTTGTCCCTAGAGAGCTGGTTGTCACAGATCTATCACCACACCTCTGCTGGCCAGTTATCCTCTTGAGAGTCTGGATTATAACCACATGTCTTGGTCAGCTAGGGCTGCCATAACAAAATGCCACAAACTGGATGGCTGAAACGACAGAAATTAATTTTCTCACAATTCTGGAGAACGAAAGTCCAAGATCAAAGTGACATCAGGGTGGTTTCTCCTGAGGCCTCTGTCCTTGGAGTCTTCACACGGCCTTTACTCTGTGTGTGCACATTCCTGGTGTCTCTTCCTCTTCTTATAAGGACGCCAGTCATATTGATTTAGGGCCTACCATTATGACTTCATTTGATGTTAATTACCTCTTTAAAGGCCCAGTGTCCAAATTCAATCACGTTGGGGGTTAGGGCTTCAACATGTGACTTCCGAAGTGAACACAATTCAGCTCATAGCACCATGGGACAGGCACATGGGGGATTATGCTTTTGCTTTTCAGGGCAGTGTGGGTGTAGGAATTTCAGCCTCACTAACATGGTGGAACATGGGGAAGGGGTGATGATTCTGCGGAGTAAAGGAGTCTTTATCTGGCAACTGTCAGCAACATAGCTGTTAGGAAACAGTCGCCTTCTGCCAGGGAGCCCCGGGAAGCCTTGGTGCCAGAGGCTGCATTGTTCACAACTTTGTGAACTAGAATGGAGAGAAAAGGGCAGCAGCCTTATTTTCAAAGACGGAATCCTAGTGAAACACAAACTTTGAATTTTCCAGTTCAAGTATTTACGTAGAACCTGCTGAACACCGTAATCATAGTAGGGATCTTTCGAAGGAGTGGCCATGGGCATCAGTGGTGCAGAATGAAGCCCGGGATTCTTGTCAATAGTTGCAGAGTAGACACTGTCTCTCATCCAGGTGTAACCCAGGAAACATGTAACCTTGGTTTTGCTATTAGCTATCTTGTGAGCGTGAGAACAAACCTGATCATGAATCCAACACTCTCAAGAGGACACTAAGGGAAGGAGCTCAGAGAAATGGAGCTAGAATCTTGATCAAGCCTTGCCTGGTGCCCTGGTTGTACACATGTGCAGATGATGTCTGTTAATTGTGTAGGTCAATAAATTCCTTTTATTGTCCTGTCCAGTTTTCACTGGGTTTTCTGTTACTTACAATAAAAATAATCTTCCTAGGGGTGAGAACACAGAGTGTTCTGTGTGAGGGGTGGGAGGTGGAGGGTGGTACATTAACCTCTAGGCACTGGTTCAGTTATATTATCATACATTTAAATAACTTGCTGTCTCTATCTTGACCAACTAACAGCTCTCATGTCCGCATAAAGAGAAAAGTGAGAATTGAATGTAAGGAAGAGGGAAAATCCTACAGGACAGAGGCTGTGGTGATAGAACCAGAGGAAGGCCTCTTCGGCTAGCGCCTTGAAGATGCTAGACATGTGAGAACCCCTAGAAACCTCCAATAAGACGTGGCCTCGCTCAGAGTCAGGAGGAGTGTGGGGAGAAGCTGATCTCATTCTGTGGCAGAGCTTTGATGGCTCCAGGTCACAGGCAGCAGTCAATGGCAAAATGGGAGACAGGCCAGGAGGAGCGGGAGGTGCTTCTCTACCTGAGGGGACCACTTGAGGTTCCTCTGGTCAGAGTGCCCAGGAGCATGAGTCTTCCTTTCTGACCCTAACAGATACCCTGTCATTACAACCACGATGCATGCTTGAGACAGCACATGTCATGGGAAGACAAAGTAGGCCAACCCCAGGGAAGTGGTGTTTCATCTGAGATCCGAACCATGAATAGGGTTATCCAGGTCAAGAGGGGGTTAAGCATGGGGAGCGGGGAGACAAAGAGCAAGCAGCTTTGCAAAGACACTGAAATAGAAAGAGCGAGGTGCGTTCTCCCCTCTGCGATCAGTGCCCCCCTTGTCTTTGGGAACATCTCCTGTCATCCCCACCCCAACTCAGATGAGCCAGAGTCCTCTTAGGTATGGAGGTGGCAAGAGGTGAGGAAGAATCACGAACTAGAACAAGGTGGAGTGGGGGCTGCTGCGCGGGGGTAGGAGACTAGGTGGTAGGAGACCAAAGTCCTCCATGTGTTTTCTTTCTAATCATCAGTGTATTGTCAAGAGAAGGAGAACGTTGGAGAGTATGAGACTGTAATCAGAGAGCAGAACTTCCAGAATGAAGATGTGAGAGGCGAAGCATTTCCAGGAGGGGCCTGGGCGGTGTGTGCTTAGGGAAGGAAATTGAAGGCAAGCAATTCAAGAGACTAAGAACCTAAATAGGTGCCAGCCTGGGGTTGGCAGGAGTTAGTGGGGAGAGACAGAGAATGACCTGAGCTGGATGAGAAGATCACGTCCAAGACCACAGACCCTCCTGCCGTCACCACCGGAGAGCGTGGTAAGGTTCTAAGGGAGCTTTTATGACCTCCAGACCATTCTCCTTCTCTGTTTCCCTGACTCCAATGGGGAACTGCCTGGCTATGGGGGGAAGGAGGTGAGTGGAGGTGGGGGTGCTGGTCTTCTTGTCTAGAAGTCACCCAAAGGTTTCTCTTCACCTTCCCTGTGGCAGTTCCAGCTGGAGGATTCTGACGTCCTTGCCAAGGGTACCATCTCCCGGGATTTCCGGCACGGATGCTGCCTCTGGCAGCTTACCCTGAGCAGCGCAGTTCCTGGATGCTTCTGTTAGTGTGCCTGGGACCTCCTCCAGGTCGGCTCTGGGCACTGCTAATGTGCTGAAGGGCTGCAAGGGACAGAGCTTTGCTCTGTTCTCTGGGGTCTTTGATGTACCAAAGTCATCCCATGTTCCACGTCAGAGTGGAATGACTGTTTTCCCCCTTTTTCGTGTGTGATTCAAAAGTCAGCCGGGGTCCCTCTGGCCCTTGTGGCTTATAGGCAGGACCCCTCCTTGCATTCCCCAAGGCATACTCTGAGATTCCAACAGGAGGCCAGCTTTCTCATAGTCACCTGAGGCCCAAGCTCCTGGCATCACAGTTAGTTAGTTCAGCTTGTGAGTCTCTCACATCTCCTACATGATGTTTCGTTTCATGCAAACTTGGCCCTGTCATGAATCTCAGCTCATTCTTTGATTTATGTCAAAATCAAAACAAAACAAGAAAACTCTACTCATATAAGTGATCTGTAAGATGTGCTAGATGATACTGAACATTTAAGAGGGGATAGAAGTTTACATCATAGTGGCACAAATTCAAAAAGAGATCGGATGTTCCTTAGCCTTAAAAACAACCCACCGCCGATCGTATATGGATACACACATTTTGCAAAACTCTTCAGCAGTAGCTCGTAGAATTGAACACACGTATACCATATGACCCAGGAATTCCATTCCACAAAGTGCTGGGAATGTTCATCCAGACATGTGTGAGAATGATCGTACAGCCCTAGTCTCAACCACAGCCCCATATGGAAATGTCCATATGTCCACCCTCACAGAAAGCAGAAATAGACCATGGTATATACGGAACAGAATACTACATGGCAATGAAAAGCAGTGAAATACATCACAGGCAACAACATAGAAAAGACTCACAACTGCAATGTTGACTGAGAGAAGCAAGACATGGAAGAGTAGAGTTTTGTATATTTCCTTTCACATGAAGTTCTACACTAGGCAAGATGAGGTTTTGGTGCTAGAAAGCCCGAGAGGAGGCCAGTGCAGGGAAACAGGCATGAGCGTGGGCTTCTGGCGCACTCAGAACGTTCTGTTTCCTGGTGTAGGTGCTGGTCACATGTGTATGTTCACTTTGTGAAAAGTCATCAGGCCGCGCACTTATGATCTGTCACTTTTCTATATGTATGGTATTCTTCAATAAAATTTACGTTAAATAAAAGAAAGCCCTCCGGCCACTGCGATTGTCCTCCAGCATCACGCCTTCCTCCTCCTTCCACTTCCCACTCGCCTCCTGGAGCCCACAGTTCCCTTGACTGATTTCTAAGGCACAGGAAGTGAGCCATCTGGCTGCCCTGGCTCCTGTCCCCTCAGGGTTCACTCCCTTAATTCCCCTTTTTTAATAAAGAGAATTTTCTCCCTGAGAGAAATTCGTGTGCCAGCTTCTAAGAATACAATTTTCCTCCCACTAGCCGTCATAGCAGGGCTTACCGAGGAGCGGGCAGCCTTGCCGTGCTGTGTGCAGGTTACTCCTGGTGCTGCGGGGGCATCGCCAGTCACCTTCTGTACCTGGGACTTGCCCGCTGAACAGCCGTGGAAAAGTGGTTTTGCTGCTCTGTGTTGCAGATTCCTCACCTGTGAAAAAGCGACAATGTTAGCACCTACCTCAAAGGGTTGGCAGGGAGGGTCAAATGTATGAACACATGACCAACACCTGGAATGCTGTCTGAGATACGTAGCTATCATTACTGCTGCAGGAGAGGAAAAATGTTACTTCTACCCTTCTGGGTTCTTGGGCTGATCTAATAATCAAATTAGCATAAGACAGATTAACAGGAGAAAGACAAATTTAATTACATATCTATGGGGCCCCATAGACATGGGATTCAAGAACAAGTTGGGCAATCGAGGCTTATATGACGTCCTGAGCTAAGGAGTGGGATACGGCCTGGGGCTTCCAAGGGGAGAAGGGTAATTCACAGGGTGATAAGAAGAGCAGATGTTTGTTAATTAGACATTCGTCCTGCCTTACAGATAGGTCATTCAAGTAAAAGTTATCTGTGATAATAGGTCTCTTTCTGGGCGGGCCCCCTACAGACATTCTTTTAGGTAGTTAAGGGAGAGGTAAAAGTTTTCTGCTGAGTCTTGATTGCCTATGGCTCATAATGATCCACCTGCCAGCAGCATATTTTAGGGTCATGTATTCTGCTCCCCGTTACTGCTTTGAACTCCTCGTCATATAGAATATGTAATGAGAAGAGTCCCAGTTTTGTCTTGTGTTTCGCTGTCATACACCCTGGCCGTCTTCCTGTGCTTAAGACTACAACATGAATCTAGGCAGGAAAGGGGTGTGTGTAGCAGAGGGCCGAGAGGAAAATCAGGCCCTGGATGCCATGTTGCACTGAGTCTAGCTTTCCTCCAATCTGAGGTTATGCTCCCTGCCCCTTTTGGTGAGTTCCTTCCTAAGACGCAAATGGACCCTCGCTGGACCCACTACTACAGTGCACAAGATGGACCAAACCCAGCTCTATCCATAAAGGGCTTAGCCAAAGCCAGGCCCCCAATACAGAGGTTTTTAAAAATTTCACTTATAATTACTAAACCTCTCTCCTTTCTTTTACACAGCTGCATGTGCACACACACATAATTCACAAACAGATTTTGAACTTTTAACTCTTTCTACTCTTGAAATCCACACTTGCTTTGGATGTTTGCTAGAAGTGCAAATAAATGAGATAATCAATTAGTAACATGTTAAAACAGAAGCCTTCTCATTTGAGAGATTCGGAGCAGGACCTACAAGCCTTGACGAATCAAGGGCTCCTCACAATGGCAGCCTCTCTTTCTGAGTTCAAACTCCTTTCGTCCATGCCTCCCAATTCCAAAGTTCCAGAAGGGGGAACCTGGGTGACCAACTGTTGTTGGGGTCCTTTCTTGGTGCGGAAACTTATGCCCAGGGTGGGAGGCAGGTCTTGTCTTAGGAGATTCCTGCGAGAGTCCCCTCAACCTTCTCCCGCACAAGAAGGGGTGGAGTTCAGTTCTTAGAGAAGGGGGATCGCTGGGTGGGCACACTCCCCAAAGCTCTATAAGAGTTCTACAGTGTGAGGCTGAATTAAATGTTTTAGAAAAAGCTTAGTTATTGTGCCTTTGAGACGCACAGTACTGTGTAACTTCCAGAATATGAACTAAAGTGGCAATTCTCAACATGTGATCCCTACGACCCTCTCAGGGGGCCTGAGAGATCCTTCTTTTTCCAACTACATGTCTACGTAAGGCTGGATTCCCTTTTATACTGAAAGCAAACATATCACAATGGAAGATGTATCGCAACAGACTGAAGGCAGGAGATATTTCAGCTGTCCTCTATGAAGCCAAACGTCAGAAAGATTTGCAAAAATGTAAAATAATGCCACTGTTCTCCTTTTTTTTTTTTTGGAAAACATAGTTCCCATAAAAAAATGTTACTTGTGTTTGCTATGATTATTTTTAAATGATTACATATTCTATAAATTTCTCAGTTTGAATTTCTAATGTGGTATTGATAGATAAAACCCACATAACCAAAAGCTCTTTTGAGTTCTGCAGTAATGACAAGTGTAAAGTGGTCCTGAGACCCCGAAATCTGAGAACAGCTGAACGAGCCCCAGAGAAGGGTGCCATGCGCTCTCTCCCTCTTTTCTCTGCTCCCTTCCTCCTCCTTGGGCCTCCTGTCCCTCAGCCCAGAGGAACCCTGGGCTTGGGCTCGGGTGGGGGGTGGGGGGAGTCCCACCTTGTCCTCTCTTGGCTGGGCTTCTCGGGGAGAGGGGAAAGAGTCAGGAGCCAAATGCATCTCAGCTCCTGGGGGCTTTCCTCGGAAAGTTGTGCCTCAGCACATTAGGCATAAAGAGGGTTTGTGCTTTGCTTTCTCCCTTTCAGGACGACCCCAGCTGGAAGTAGAAAATCCACTTCCTGGGCACAAAGACTTGGGTGTCCCCTGTGGGAACGTTTTGTTCTGGGTGCGTCTTCCTTGGTATGAATCAACAAAGAAGTTTCGTGCTTCTCTACAAAATAGCCGATCTATGCGATTCGAGGGAAAGAATTCTTGGTAAGATATATTCCTTTGGGAGAAAGGAAAACTGTTATTGAGAGCAGAAAGAGAGTTTCAGTCATTGAAGAAGTGCTTAGGGAGCAGCCCCATCCATCACAAGATGACAGCAGCGGGGAGGGGGGCTCGGGGGGGCCTGGGAGCGGAAAAGCACGTTACTTCATTTAAACAAGAAAACATGGAGTGAATCAAGCTCTGGGTGTGTGGATGATGACAGAGGCGGGAAACCTGGAAGTCCTAATGTTCAAATCTACCTCCTCTTTCATCTTCAAGGTGAGACTAAAGAGAAATTTTCCTTTCAAAGGTCACTGGTCTTCAAAGACAAAAGAGACCCGGGGCTGACTGCTCAGGGTCAGGGTGGCGGGGGGTACCCTAGCTCTGCCGCTTATGTGAACTGTCTGTGCCTCAGTCACACTATCTGTAAATGAGAACAAAGAATTCCTACTTCAGAGAGTCATTGTGAGGATTTGCCTGGCACAGACTTGAGTGCTCATTAAATGTGAACTCTCATTGGAAATATAGTCAATAATATTGTAATAACTATGTAAGGTGGCGGGTGGATACTAGATTTAACAGAAGAATCACTGCGTAAGTTATATAAATGTTTAAACACGATGCTGTCCACCTAAAACTACTGTAATATTGAATGTCAACTGTAATTGAAAAAATTTTTAAAAAGATTAAAAAGTGAAATGTCCTATTAATCATGTAAGCATCTACTAAGAATTAGGCAGCCATGATGGTGGCATCCCCCTCAAGCTAACCTGGCCACTCACTGGCTGTGGCGACAGCAAGTCCTTCTGTTTCTAGGATGGCATGGAATTGTGCTCCTATGCCTGAATGATGCCAGTGTGAGTTCAAGGAAGTTAAGGAAACTTTTTGGTCTCTGTCCACATCAACAACAGTCAGATTGCAGCTAACAGTTTTCCATGGAAAGGTCATGAGGCTGGTGGGGGTGGGGGAGAGGGAGAAGGGGCAAGTGGAGAAATGAGAAAGTGGGAGAAAGAGGCTGTAGTTGTCACAAAGGATCCAGACATCATAAACTCCTTAGAGACTATAGTTGTCACAAAGGATCCAGAGTTCATCACAAACGCCTTACTACCTTGAAAGCCAGAGGGCAAAATGCAGGTTTGCACCTCACTGAGGCCAACTCCATCTTTTAAACCGGGCACACTGTGGATGGACCACCACAGACGCTTTGTATTCCTACCTTCGTTCCCAGCCTGCATCTTTCGGTTCAGCAAATATGATCAAATATGAACCAGTATGGTTGGTCATAAGAGTACTGGTCCTCCTAAATCAATAAGAGGGGCCCCATCCCGTATGCCAGCCCCCAGTTCTTCCATGCTTATCCGCTCACAGTGCTAGAGCAGAGAATCTCTGTTGAGTAGGAGCTGATCTAGGTGACTTGGGTTTTCCAAAGCTAAAGTTCTGAGATTCTGACCCCAGTAAAGACTCTTTTGCCCCAGGGACAGTGTCCACAGGTAGACCTTCCCAGGTGTTTCCAGACATTTTCCTTAGTTCGAGTCCCCACCATTGTCCTGAACCCATAGGGCCTTCAGGAATGGAGGCCCTGATGCAGCTGGTTCTGAGTTTGGAGGGAGGAGCTGGACTAGCTTGGGACAACGTCCATTGAAGCAATAGCCGACGTACAAGCTCAGCCCTGAGTGGTCCTCCCTGGACAGGTCCAGAAGGACAGGCTGTCATATTAATTGTGTTCTCTAGTTATAGATAACTGAAGCTGACAGGGTAACTTGAGAATTGATTGGAAGGATATGAAGAGCTCACAGACTCAAAGGAAAGCTGAAGAACCAATTTGAAAATGACAGAGTAGGGCAGAAACTAAGGTATAGTCTCTTCAGAGTCCACCATCAGCGTGGATCAACTCTAACCATCTTCAGGCTTTCTGTGAATGATCACATTCCTGGAAAAGAGGCGGGTTGGTTAGTGCCTGCCCCTGACTGGGCAACTTTATTGGTGGTACCTAATAGCAGAGGGCGGGGTAGGAAAGGAGATAGTTATTTTACTCAAAGAAGGTGCTGTAGATGATGGGCTGGACAAACCTGAGATGTTCATTATAGTCAGGCTCTCCCAGTAGCAAACCTGCTCAGAGGGGTGGCCTTGGAGCCCACAGGATTTTAGAGGCAGAAGCCAGAGGCGGGCTTAGCAAATCAGCACAAAGCTGAGCGTGTGACAGAGAGCACACTATCAAAAGGTGTTTCATTTTAAACTGGTGGTATCTTCATTGAAGAAACTTAGACATCACAGAAAAGTCTAGAAAAGAGAATTTTAAAAGTCATCTATAACCCCACTACTCAGAGATAACCCCAGTTTTTGAGAGTGTTTCTCTCCTCCTATGAATTGTTAATGTAGTTGAGGACACACTGTGTGCATTATTTTGTATTTGTTGTTTGAGTACCACATATCAATCCAACAACTGCTAGAAGAATATCTTTGTAACACTGGCCCAGCAAACGGATGTGAGGTGTGGCTGTCTCATCTGGTGAAAGAGGCAGAGGACACACTCTTTGGCCCATAGTTCCACCGACACTGGGGACCAAGTATTCACTTTGCCCAGCCTGGGAAGTTGCCCAGGCCTGCCCTCCACCCCAGAGGAGGTTCACTCTGGACACCAGCCAAGGTGGATGGGAGCTGTGACAGACACAGACCTGTGTAAGGAAGGGCCCCGACCTCCATGTTACAGCCCACAGAAGCTCCTTGTTTTACGCTTCAGGGGACAGTGACTCTAGATCATTCCTGTGGGTTTCTGCAGGTTCTGATAAATTTCTACATTGTCTTTCTGATATATAACAGATCATATGTACATCTGATCTTTAAAGGAGTCACTCCCTTTGTTAAGTCACTTGAAATGATGTCAAGAATAAGCATCATGATAAAGAGTAAAGTCACTGGGAGGCTGGGATTGTGGGAGGATCCTAGTTAAAATAAAGCTGTAGCCATCTTCATAACATGCTATGTATATACAGATGTGTGTACTTAAATTCCTGAAACTGTGTATTTAAGATCTAAAACAGAGCTTGCTTGTTTTAACCTTTGCTGACATTTGCTAAGGGATGAAATTCATGGTGATATCAGAGTTCAGAAGTCTATCACTTGGAGCTAGAGAAATCTGTACAACTCCTGCAATGAACTTTCAGCAAAAAGCAGGCCATAATCCTATTAACAGACTCCACTCTCAGAATTGGGTGGGATCACTCTTGAAAGATTTCGGCATTTGTCCATAGAGGAGAGTAATTCATCTTTACTCATCATCTCATGTGACTCGGGGGCCAGTCCCCCATTCTGTCACCTCCATGGAAACTTGTTTTTTTTTTACTAAGATATTTCATCTGCACAGAAAGGAGCCCCAAGGTCGAGGCTGGGGAACCCTGGGGAATGCAGGGCTTGGTCTAGTGACACACAAGGGCCTTCAGCCTAGGGGGTCTTACCTCTCTGATTCCTCCATGAGTCTTTCATGAGCTCCTTTACTTCCCGCATTTCTTCTTCTTGTTCCTCAGGAGTCTGTCTCAGCCCTCTTCTTTTTCAGTCAATCCCGTCTCCTGAATGATCTTGCCAACTTCAGGGTTCCGACTATCTATGGAATTGCAGTTCTTAAATTCATATCTCTAGCCCAACTTTCTCTCAAGTTCCAGACCCACTTATCCGCAGGCTACTTCACATTTCTACCTAAAAGTTGTCACTAGCACCTCAAGTTCAGCACGTCCCCCAAACTTAGTCTTCTTCCTGAGTTTCTTACCTCAATCAATGGCACCACGATTCTGCCAACCTAGAAACCTAGGAATCATTACCGATTCCTCCCTTACTCCATCTTCATTCTGTTCACTGAATTGTTTAATTCACTCATTTGGTCATTCAGCAAATACATCTGAAGCCCCTACTATGTGCCCAGCATTGTGTTAGGTATCTAATGGTGAGCCAAAAAGACAATTTAGCTGGGGAAACAGACAAATAATGGTATGAAAGGAATATGCAGAGTTATGAGTGTTTAGTCTGGGGGACAGGAAAGGTGTTCTTGAGGAAGGGACATTTAAGGGGAGATCTAAAGAATGTCTTATAGTTAATTAGATCAAAGATATAGGGTGGGGAGTTCAATTTCTAAGCACACAGATCAGAGTGCCCACAAGTTCTGAATGAGGTGGACCGAGTGAGACTTCAAGAAAGGCCTTTGTGGCTAAAGCATAATGAATTACAGGAATAATGTTGGGAGAGGAAGGCAGAAGTCTTATCATTCAGCACCTTGTAAGGACTGGCCCTTCTTCTAAGAGGACAAAGAAGACTTTGAAGACTTTTGGGGGTGGGTTGAGGAATGACAGATTTACGTATGAAAATCACTCTGGCTGCAGTGGAGGGTGATCCCATTGGCTTCCCTCTTGCCATCCCTGTAGCCAGGATCCCAGTCTAGACTTTTGTCTCTTGCCTTCCAGCAGAAGACACCTCTACTGTTGTCCCCTTACAATGCACCTTCAGTATAACTGTCAGAGCAGAAGACACCTCTACTGTTGTCCCCCTACAATGCACCTTCAGTATAACTGTCAGATTTACCTTTTAACTTCTCTTCACGGAAAAGAAAATCAGTGATTCTTCATTGTGCTCAAAATAAAGTTCAAATTCCTTAGCTGGCCCACAAGTCCCTTTAAACCTGGCCCTCATTTCCCTCTCCAGTGTCATATCCAACCACCTGTCCTCAAATACCCTATGTCTTAGTCCACAAAAGGAGGATTCAAGAGCTGGATAGCAGCTTAAGGAGACGGGCCCAGAAGAGTAGCTGTGCTGAAGCCAAGGCTGAGGCTGAGCCTGAGGTCCAGTGTGTTGATCCAGTTGGGAGCAGGGGAAACCCACCCAAGTGCAGTTTTAGACAGCTGGTTACAAGAGTACCAAGGACCAATACTTGGGAAGCACTCAGGGACAAGGTGCCTGGAGGCTTGGACACAAGACCAGAGGTGTAGTTGCTGGGCGGTGTGACCAAGGACAGGATCCTTCACACTGAGAGATGGGTGCTTAAGAGTAGGACGTTAGCCACTGGAAAACTGATGTCCCAAGACAGCCAAGACTCCAGTTAGTAAAGAAAGGGCAGGACTCAGAGACTTGGGCCTCAGAAGGTCAAGAACAAAGGCTGACTTAAAGATGACTTTGTAAGGAGAGCAGGGGAAAGTTCTTTATATCCTACTTATAGAGAGACTAGGGGCCAAAATGAATCCTATAGTATAAGGGACAACGCTCCGTGTCAAGTCAAGGCTAGAGCAACTAGAAGAGTGCAGAGAAAGGAGCCAGGCAGCTCCTTCAGTCACCCACGCTAAGATCTTCACAGCCATGGCTAGTCCTCAGGGCATATACACACAGAAATCAAGGACATTAAAACTTGAACCCCATGAACCCTGAAGAGTTGTGATTGCTTGGGGGACCCATCTAACTTCAAGGTGAGAGAAATCTCAGTATTAATGTAGTTCTGGAGTAGCTTTGTAACTGTAAGGAGGGTCTCTGGAGGCCTTGACTTTGCACAGTTCACATGGTAACCAAAAGACTATGACATACTTAGAGGGTGATGAGGTCATAGAACACAAGCTTTAAAGTAAGTGAATCATGTGTGCCTCATTTATTTTTAAAAGAAACTTCTGAGAAGAGCTTAGAACAATTTTTTCCCCTCGAGTGCCATTTCCGAAAGGTACTCACAGAACAATAAGGTGTGACTGTAATGGCTGCACTGAGTTGTCTTTTGGACAGTGTTAGAAGGGACATAAAGAAGGTGGACAGAGAACTGAGACAATTGAGATGCATCGACGAACTCAGCACACGATGCCTGTGCGACTTGTATATGCACCCGTACTGCTGCTGCGACTTGCACCCGTACCCGTACTGCCTCTGCTATTCAAAGCGATCACGCTCCTGTGGCCTCTGCGATCTCTACCCATGTTGCCTGTGTGACGTCAAGCTCTACTGTCTTCGACCATCTCTCAGAAGTTTGGAGAGGAAAGCCATTAGAGCCATAGAGGATGAAAAGAGAGAGCTTGCCAAGTAAAAGAACTTTTTAAGATTTTTATAGTTGGTATGTTAGCCTTATAAGTTGGAATAAGGGGGGAAATGTGACAACCAACACTTGTACAGAGACGGAAAGGGCTCAAGGTAATGACTCTAGTGACTTAGCAAAGATTTAAGAAGAGTAAATGGGTCCACGATGAGAATTACGAGATTCTCAAAAGACAATGAAGTGATGTTGCTTGGCAGGGTTGTTGTTGGTTTATAGCAGGAATGCCAACGTGATAAATAATGTGACTTTAATGAGGGAAAGATACGGGGGATGCCATTAAAAAGCTATTGGAAGCAGCAAACTAAACATTTTTTCTGGTTATGAGTAAAGTGATTTGAGTATATTTGAACTTACAGAAATGACTAAAGGGGAGGTAATAATAATTGATCAAATCCTTAATGTTTGCCAGAGGCATTAAGAGCAGGGGAGCAAATTGAACAATAGAGGTACTTTCTGGGTTTTGTAGGAAAGCCTTTCTCTTGTTCCCCCACTCAAGAAAAAGACTTAAAATTCATCTGGAGTTGAGTCTGTTATGTCAGCCTCTCCTTCTGACTCTAGTAAATGTTGTACAGAACTGAAAGAGTCCCAGCTTTCAGAACAGAGTTGAAAAGACTTTAATTGAATTGGGCAATTTTAAAAGCCACTTTAAAATTTTTTGTTTGATTATATTTTCTCTTTTGGCCTGGAGAAAGCTTTCCTTTTCTTATTTTCTATAGATGCCATTTAGTCTATTACTATTGTTGAAAAAAAAATGGTTGAAAGCACGGACTCCTGGTTAAATTCTGGTCCATCCATACACTGGGATGATATGTAGATATAAAAAGAATTGATGAAGCATTTTATGTATTAATGTATTAAATGAGAAAAACAAGGTGCAGAAAACTAATACGCTATTAATTTTTTAAAGATGGGCACACATAGATGATAGATTTTTTATTAAAATATATTTGACATATAACATTGTATAAATTTAAGGTTACAACATGTTAATTTGATACATTTATATGTTGTAATATGATTGCCATTGTAGTGATAATTAACACCTCTATTATATTACATAATTATCATTTCTTGTTAGTGGTTGGAATAATTAAGTTCTGGTCTCTTAGCAAGTTTGATGATTCTCATACAATATTGTTGTCTACATTCACTGTACTGTGCATTAGATCTCTAGGACTTATTTAGAACTCATTGCAAGTTCGTACCCTTAAATATTATTGTCTTATCCTGATGATACGGCTAGATGATAGATAGGTAGGTAGATAGATAGATAGATAGATAGATAGATAGATAGATAGATAGATAATAGATGATAGATAGATGGATGCAGAGAGACAGAGCAAGACCCTTGACAGCAGTGACAGTGATGTTGCTCTGGAAAAGGCAATAAGGCAATTATTGTCTAGGTCATCAGTCACCAAAGGTCAGGACAAACCTCCCTCAATAATCTGGGATGGGATATTGCCTATAAACTCATCTATACTCAATTTGAACCAATTTTTATTTCTACTCTTTAGAGTATCAAGTTACAAAAATTGTGCACACTGTGAGTCAGGGATGCTTTTGTGATATTTGGTCTAAATTAAGGGTTACTTGTGAGCAGATCTGTGTTCACTCTCCCTCTACTTCTGAATACTTGATTACCTTTGACCCAAGTCCTTTCAGCTTTTGTATCCTAGCTGTCCCTACTCTCCGGACTCTCCAGAAAAGAGTGTCCCTCTGTTCTTTATAATCTGGGTGCCCTCCGTCTCCAACAGGAGCCCTATTTCTTGGCGTGCAATAGACGCAACTTTAAGCTTACTTCTTGGCAGCGTAGTTTATGTATGAAGTAATGCTTTCTATGGTTTGTGATACTTTTCCTGACAATGTCTGGATTTTTGCTGATTTTTTTTCTGGGCCTGTGTCAGTACATGAAACTGGTGATGTCTTCACATTAATTCTCAGATCTCTGAACAGCCAAATCCATTTTAGAAATGACCTCAGATTTGCCCTCTTGAACCTCCTCCCAGCCATGTTTCTTCCAGCACATTCGTACTGCCTCATGGAACCCTCTATGCTCTATTTCTGACAGCTTGAAGTTTCACTGTCCAGAAGAACTTAATTCTACTTGCAAACTTAAATATTTAATTTTCCTGAATATGGATGAATATGTTAAACCCGATCTAGCCCCAATCTCAGAGGACTCTCATTCTTAATATTTTTTCTTCCAGTGTAATGCCTCTTTAACTTATCTCTCAGCTAACTCCCAATCCATGACTAAATAAATCCAGAAATATCATGTTGATTCAATTTTTTTAAGTGATTTTTGGTGCAAAACCTTGCCCAAGGCTATTTGAGTTTAGAAATAATATTCACATAACCTTTTATCCTTTTAAAGAATGCTAGCAGTTTGGTTAGGTATGACATGTTCTTTCAGATTCTAGGCTGGGTCATCTAGAAAGTTCTTTGCCAAACAGGAAAGGAAGATTCCTGGTCTGTAGATGCCATGACCCTATTGGAATTGTTTTCTGTGTGGGAGCAATCTGCTCTGCCTCTGGGTGCTCCTCTAATAACTGATAAGAAGGCTTGGTCAACCATTTTAATTCTCCCCAAGAGTTTCTTGAGCACTCCTGAGTGTATGTTGTTTGATTGATGTGTGTGCCTGTGTGTGTATGTGTGCGCCTGTGTGTGTGTGCATGCCTGTTTGTGTGTGTGTGTAGGGGGGTGCTATATATTTTAGACTGAGTACAGAAGGTCCAATCTATTTCCATTGTTCACTGAGCAGCTGCTTCAAGAGACATCTTCCTTCGTAGAGACCCGAGTAAGTACTTTTATTTCTTTAGCTTCTTTCTCTTTTCCTCCCCAAATTACCTTTTGCACCGCAAGCACGCACTCGCTGTTTCCCCAACTCTTCCTTCCTCTTCTGAATTCATTGGGTCTGAGGTAACTGAATTTAGTTTCCTCTGTGAGAAGCTCTGCCACCAGCCTGACTTGGGTTTGCACCTGACCCACCACCACACTTCATGGGCTCCCGACCTCTGTCCTAACGTGGGAGAAACAGGCAATAGTCAGCCCTTCCTCAATCCTGCCCTTAGGAGTTTATTACCTAATTAATGATGCCCAGTTGCCATTCTGACACCTGGCAGCAGCAGTCTTTGTGAAACTTGATTTGCAGTCACATCACAGGTGCAGCGCCCTCACCCCTGCGCCCTTTACCAACACCTGGAAACTGACAGTGTGTGCTTCCTCCCTCTCCCTCGAATATCTATGCTTGGCCTGAGTCTCAACAAAATATTCCCTTGAAAATCCCCAACAAAGGGCACTTCTGCCTTCTCATTTCTTTTCTTGTTTACCCATTCACACTCTGAGAATTAGGTTTGCATTGAATCACTCTCATTCTTGAGGCTGATGACAGCCCTCATGGTGACTTCTTTGCAGGGTTTAGCGGTGCCTTAAGGAAATCTTCCCACACCCTCACCCCCATTCTCTGACTCAGAGGTCAGGGCCTCTTTAAGCCCCAAGGTTTTATTGCTGGGGAAAGGCTGTTCTTCCAACTGAGAAGAGAGCTCTCTATTCCCCCAGTTTGGCCCTTTGGTCCCCTCTCATCACAACCTCTTCATAACCATGGGACTCTGAGCCCAGTGACCCCAGGACAGCAGAGGTAGGAGCTGCTGCCCATCTAGGCCAAATGCATATCTACTATTTGGTTTGACCTTATTACTTAATGATACAGGACTTGGGGCTGGGTCACTTAACACCTCAGATTATACAGACTGATAGAGAGACTTAGCTTTTACTGAGTGAAAACTAAGTCCTTTGCACTTCCACTTCATTTAATCTTTGTACCATCTTGGCCATCTTATAGAGAAAGAAACAGACTTAGCAGCCATGTCCTTGATCACCAGGAGGTGGGAGACCGGATTGAAGCCAGGTTTGCCTTTTCCCAAAGAGTGGTCTCTGGACCAGCAATGGCAGCACCATCCAGAACTTGTTAGAAATGCAAATCCCGCCTCTTCTGCAGACCTGCTGAGTCGGAAGCTCTGGCAGTGCAACCCAGCACCTGCATTTTAGTAAGCCCTATTGGGGACTCAGATGCACCTGTGTCTGCTACTGTCTGTCCCTGCTGGGTGACACTGTTCTTCAGGACCACTCAAAAGTCTGGAGGAGAAAGACAAAGCAGGAAAAGAAGGGAGGAGGGAGAAGAAAGAAGAGGAAGGGAAAGACAAGTTGGAAAGGAGGAATAGAATTTAAGGGGTCTTTGGAAAGAGTATAAATTAGAAGAAAAAGTAAAATACTCAAAGGACAGCTAGAGGAAGGCCCACCTCTGTTTTCTTTTGGGTAGACATAGACCTTTTGACATCTTCATTACTTTATTTATCACCAGGCTTAACCTGATTTATAGCTTTGTGAAGATGGCCGTCTGTACTCATTATTGCTGTGGGCAGTATGCATCACATTCAGGAGTTTGGTTGTACATTCAGGTGAAATTCGGTTTCAGCAGGGAGAAGAGGGGGCAGATAGACACTGGCTGTCCCCTCAAAACCCAGGGTGCAAGCTGGTTTCCTTATGTTTACTGTGGCTAAGCTCCACCCTCATGATCACAAACATAAGAGGGAATCCCCACAGAGCCATGGAAAATCCCACATGGGGTGATGGGTACATCACTAGGCAAGAGTTAAGTTGCAAGTTCATAGTTGAGTCTAATGAGTAAAATGTGGCTCCTGCAATTTCTCCCAAACCCACACATCCCCACTGATAACCCCTGACATATAAGCAAAAAGAAGAAGAAATCTGACCTGGCCAAGCATTTTAGGC
This sequence comes from Pteropus medius, assembly GCF_902729225.1. Classification (NCBI taxonomy): domain Eukaryota; kingdom Metazoa; phylum Chordata; class Mammalia; order Chiroptera; family Pteropodidae; genus Pteropus; species Pteropus medius. The sequence continues at coordinate 19,499,095 of NW_024354502.1, read as the reverse complement.
AATTTCATGAAGACCCACACTGGAGAGACTCCTGTGTAGCTACTGCAGGGCCAAAGGGGACAGAGTGATGGGAATAGAGGAGGAAGGGGAATCTAAACAACAAAATCCATGAAATAGTACCCCAAGACTCAGGTTGCTAAGAGGGCGGAGATAGATCTGGGAGGCGGCTTTGGCTTGTAGACTTGGCTCCTAGATCCATCTCCTGCAGAAGGCAGGTCTCTTTGGCGGATTTAACCAGGCAGGTAGCTGGGCCTCTAGCCTCTGCTTGGGATCTTTGGTCCTTCTTTGTGAATGCCAGCCCTGTCTTCGTGGCAAGATTTGATGTTTCTCCTCTCCCACTAGAAGGTCTGAGCTGAACAGGGAGCTTTGACAACTAGCCTACACACACACACCAAGGGAGGTTCTTAAGAGATGTAGGGGTGCCTGTTCACCTCTATGCTTCACTTGTGGCTTTGGCTTTTGGGGCTTCAGGCCTGTGGTCCATCCAGAGAGAGCACGATGCATCTTTGTGTGCTGTTCTCTGCTCATTCAGGAAGATGCGGTGCTCTTTTTTCTGTTTTTCTCACAGAGTTAAAGATTTCAAATGAAGTCCAGTTCTCTTCCTTTCTTTTTAATATGGGTTATAGGTACCCTGGTACACCTGGGGCGTGAAAAATGTCTGAGTCCCATACTACCCCAGATTCTTTGGGCCCGGGCTGAAATGGATCTGATTGACTGCCACAGTCCTCTGGGTGCCTCGTATGAATTTTCTGTCGGCCTCAGCATCTTCTAGGACAGCATTCTATTTGACCATTTTGGAATTAGCCACTAAGATTCTTGGTTCATAACCTTCGGTACATGGGCTTACACTGTTTTAAACCAATCATGTTAGGATTTATCAAGTAAAAAATACGTATTTAGAGCAGTATGTATAACATGATTTCATAAGAATACACACAAAACTATGTATGTGGAAACACACACACGCGTGCACACACAGAAGAAAGTCAAACACCAAAATGTTAAATGTTATATGGGGGTATGAGTACTTTTAAAAATATTCCACCATTTTGCTTGTCTGTATTTTCTGTTATCTGCAATAAACTTGTATAACTTAAGTGACCAAAAAGTAAGTGTATAAACAAAATTTAGCAAAAAAATATGAATTAGAAATAAATCTCAAACTAATTATTCAATCAATGAGTCCAGACTCCTCAAACTGGAGATATCCAAGAAATTATGCACTCCAAGACAGGCCAACTAATGCGAGATTTGCTAGGAGTGTCTCTTAGAACACAGATTGTTTTTAATGTTAAAGGATAAAAAGAAGATCATTTCAGAGCATTGAGTTGTCTTTGGAAGGATCAGGCAATTAGAAAGAAAATGGATCTGGAGTCAGGTCAAAGCATCCAAGGCTCACACCAGGCTGCAGTGACCTCTAGAGCTCAGTTTAACTGGTGGTTAAAATCATCACCTTGGCATTAACAGGCCTGGACTGGAATCTAGACTCTGCCATTCACCACCTTTACCTTCTCCTCATCTGTCTATAAAATGATAATTACATTTGCATTACAGGGTTATTGTGAAGATTAAATGAAACGGTGCCTTTAACACCTTAGCATTTATCACGGTACATTGTGGAAGAAAAAAAGACAAAAGCCCAATGTCCTAATCGTGAGTCAAGCACCGTTATAGATACTTTTCATTCATTAACTAATTTAAACTTCATAACAACCCTAGAAGTAGGTCCCAAGTTTACGGATGAGGAAACTGAGACACAGAAATTCACCAACTTATTGACATAGCAGAGCCAAGATTTGAACCTAAATACTCCGGTTCCAGAGCCTGTGTTCTTAAGCACTTCACTTTACTACCTCTTTATGTATCATAGGTGATCGATTTGTGCGAGCTTCTGTTATTGTTGTTTTATTATTAAGGATTCAAACACAGGAATTCTGAGCAGCAACAAAGCAGCTCTACAGGGACTGCGGAGATCTGTTTGCTGCTCCAGGGGCCACAACAATGGTATTCAACAACCAGCCCTGTGGGGATGGGGTGGAGGGAGGAGAAAAACCTTGATTTGCAGCGTTTACCTATTTCCATGGTGTAAATATTCCCACCATGATAAATTTCAAGCCATCGATATGAAGTCACTGGATGAAGAAGAGACAGGAATCAGCACTTGCAATATGGTAGGACACGGATCTGACACACAGTCTCTCCAAGCTGACTGTCCTTGCTGGGGCCAGCTGTCCAGAGTCTGGAGCAGCCTCAGACAGGAGGAGGCAGGTGCCCTTGGGCAGAGCCAGATCTAGGCATCTTGCCTTGTCGTTTGCTGATGGAGCATGCAGACTGATTCTGTGCGATGGCCCAGTGGCGGCACCAGTCCTGTGGATCAACAGGGCTGGATTATGAGGCTGACAGCCATCTTTAAAATGCAAATTTTAAATGCTATCTTATTAGTTGGATCTAAGAGTCTATATATAATAATGGTAACAATAACGATCATGGCAATAATTAAGCAGGATTTATAAGGGACCAAGCACAATGTTAAGCAAAGTACATTCACTTAACTCTCAAGACAATACTATGATGTAGTACTGCTGTTATTTCCATTTTACAGATGAGGAAACTGAGGCACACAGAGGCTAAGGAACCTGCCCAAAGTTCCTTAACTAATAAGAGGAGGAGCTGGGATTTCAATACGGGAGAAAGATCTGGAAGGCCAAACACCCATCTGTTGTTAGCAGAGGTTTACCTGTGGGAGAGTGTGATTTACATGGGAGGCCTTTTATTTTTCACTTTATACACTTCTGTGGATTTGACTTTTCACGATGACTAACGTTTACTTTTGTGATTGAAACAAAGCAGAGATCAAAGTGTTGCTTCTCAAGCTATGTCTGAATTCTGAGGTCTAAGCTTCTTCCTCCCACCCTTCCCTTTTTCTAAATTTCAGACTGAGAAGAACCACGAACAGAATTCTGGCCTCGTCATGCTGCAGCAGTAACATTTTAGGATCGGTGAACGTGTGCGGCTTTGAACCTGATCAAGTCAAAGTTCGAGTGAAGGACGGAAAGGTGTGTGTGTCTGCCGAGCGGGAGAACAGGTACGACTGCCTTGGATCCAAAAAGTACAGCTACATGAACATCTGCAAAGAGTTCAGCTTGCCTCCATGTGTGGATGAGAAAGACGTGACGTACTCCTACGGGCTCGGCAGTTGCGTCAAGATCGAGTCTCCGTGCTACCCTTGCGCTTCTCCCTGCAACCCCTGCAACCCTTGCAACCCCTGCAGCCCCTGCAGCCCCTGCAGCCCCTGCAACCCCTGCAACCCTTGCGACCCTTGCAACCCGTGCTACCCCTGTGGAAGCCGATTTTCCTGTAGGAAGATGATTTTGTAAAGCGTAGGAAGCCATGACTTAGTAGAAGTCAGTTAATCCAGCCAGGCAGCTCTTCCAGTGTTTCTCTTCCCCTTCTCAGGCCGTGTTACTCAAGTACAGTAGGAAACTGAATACATAACTGCAACCCACTGATGTTGTGTGCAAGTCTTTTGATTCAACTCACTACAGGCATCCCGCCCAGTTAGTGGGCGTGGGAAGAATTAATGGATGGGAACGGAAGACGAGACGGTGAGATCTGTCCTCCTGTGTCCTCCTACCCAGCTACTGTCAAGTTCCAGGAAAAGATGCTTTTTTGGTAGACACCTCCAGACACTGTTTTTCCAAATAACTTAGCCCAGAAATCAAACTGTCAACGCAAAAACAAAGACTAGGGTTGAAGGCAAGTACTTTTTTAAAGCTGCTGCAGTAGAGAGTGCTGGAGAGAAAGTGACACCCTGAGCAAACTGTAGTTGGAGTTTTTACTGGGCAATGATAAGAGTACAAAGGTTGGGGGGGTGGGAGAGGGGAAGCATGTTCACTGACTGAGGGTGGGGATGGCCATACAGCTTGTTATTTCTCGACTTTTCTATGATTTGGGGCAATAGCCACCTCTGGCTCAGGGTGGTTTGCAACCCCTTCAGAACTTATCTCAACTATCCGATTTTCTCAATTCCCGAAATTCCTTTTAAGCATAAAAGGTCAGTTCAAAGTTCACGAGTGGAAAAGTACAGCTTTCGCAAAATGATAGCGTAGTTCACCTGAACGTGGATCTTCATGGACATGGCCGGGAGCCATTCTCAACTGCGAAGACTGAAATAAGTGTAAAGGAAGAAGGAGATGATGAGGAGGGATCAGAGTGAGGACGCAGGCTGGTTTCAGATCTGACTCTTACAGGGAACATAAAACCTTACGTGTGTACAATAAGTCTTTTCATCAGTCTCAGCGGCAGGGAGGTTAGAGCAGTGGTTCAATCTTAGCTGCACATGGGAACCACTTGGGGAGCTTTAAAAATATGGATGCCAAAGTATCAAAGAAAAAAAAATTCAAAAAAAGAAAAAGGAAAAAAATCCCAATGCCTGGGTCCCGTCTCCAGAGATTCTGATGTAATAGGTTTGAAGTGCGCCCTGGGCGTCGAGACTTAAAAACCTCCCAGGTAATTCAAACATGCAGCTCAAATTGAGAAACTCTGGATGGGATCTTAGAGCTCTCCCAGCCTTTTTGCTTTAAAAGCTTCCTTCAAGTTCAAGGTTAAAGAATATTGATGGTGATTGCAGACTAGTTTGCTTTTATTTGAGGGAAGTAATGGCCCTCTAACATAGGTGGTGAATAAAAAACATTGAACACTTCAAAAATGTCTTACCCAGCAACTAAGTATAAATAAGTATGTTTGTATATATCAAATTCTAGAGTAACGCTTATAAGTGTCTTACCATATTTTGATTACATGTTCATAAATATTCTAGTTTCTAAACTGCAGATTTTTGAAAATGATTTTGAAAATTTTCACCCTGTGGAATCAATAGAAACCCACTGGAATCCTGAACAAGTAGGAATCTCTGTCCTCTGGAGGGCGCCATTCCAGGGCACACCTGGCTTATTCTTTCATTCACCCATCTACCCATTCACCCTCCGATCCCTTAGTCCAGCAATTCATTCGTCCAACCTCCCAGCCAGACTATCCTTTTAAATGCCAGATACAGTGTTCTGCGGCAGGTATGGAACCTTTTCACAAATGCCTCAAATTAAATGCAAGGAGGGCTACTGTGCAGGGGTGGAGGCAGGAGAGAATTCCAAAGAAACGGAATTTACAGGGGCTGGGAGAGGCCAGAGGGGCCTTCAGATAGGCCTCGGGCATTTCCATGGAATGCGGTGTTGACATCACTGCCTCACAAGATACCTCAGGGAAGCCAGAGGCCACTCCTCAGCTCAGAGCCTGGCCTATGGTAAGCTGCCTGCGTCTGCTCACCACCCTCACAGGGAAAGACATGATGTAAAGGCAAGTGTTTATCTATTGAGCACCTGCTGTGGGTGAAGCACAATACCAGGAGCTGTTGTCAATAATTACTTTACCAGGAGCTTCTAATAGCGAAGGCAAAACCAACACCTGTGATATAATTATCAAGAAGCTTAGCAACAAGTAATCGAAAACTAAATTGTATGGTGTGGATGTTAAGTGGAGAATGGGAGGTGCAGCAAGTCAGAGTGGGGGGCAGAGCTTGGGGGTGGGCCTTGTCTGAATCCTTGAGGAAAGGCACAAAGTGGGGCTCATTCCGTGAACTAACGGGGTCCCGAGAAGGAGGAGAGTGTGGGTACAAGAGAGGAGGAAGGAGAAACATTTTGTTCCCAGAACTGTCTTTCGCTGGGTTGGATGGAGCCCTGGGCGTGGACAGTACTCCTGTGGTCTTTAATGCACTTGCTCTCAGAGTCCAGATAAAACACCCTACTCTGTCTACCAGGGCGGGAGAAGGAACGGGGCTGACCCTGGAGTGGCAGAGGCAAGAGACTGGAATGGAGGGGAACTGAAAGATAAGGCAGATTGAGCTGCTTCATTGTCCAGCATGTTACAATAATCGAACATATGAGTTAGGTAAATACGCCACCTTCTAATAAAAGTGCTTGGTAAGTATTGTGGAATTAAAGTTGTAGATGAAGATAATTATACTTCTCAGTGAACATGGAATACACTCTGGAGCCAAGGAGCTATTTAATAGTATCATAAATAAAAGGTTTCTTAGGTATAGGATTGAGGGGAATCCATACCCAGTGGCTGTCATGTATTGTTCGAGTGATTTCTTTCTTTATAAAATGACATAAAAGATCCTCAGTTGACTGTTCTTGAGTCCTTGTAAAATAATTTTTACTGAATTGTTTATGTCTCTAGAACTAATGAAATTAGTTTTAAATTATCTCAATTCCTCCCTATACAGAAATTTGTTCTCTCTCTCTAACTCTGTCTCTGTCTCTGTTTCCGTCTCCCCACTCCACCACCAACCATATAAATCTCATTATCACAGACTGAAAAAGTTTGGAACACTGCAATTTTGCCTTTTAGCTGAAAACATTATGCTGAACGTTGAGATAAAATTGATACTGAAACCAGAAGACTATGGGTTTGTAAAACAGAAGGGGAGAAGGGTATTTCTGGGTGACTCAAATGGATTCAAGCAAAGTTTGTAGGGTTTGGGGCATTTATCACAGCCGAGTTCTCAACAGACTCCTGGATGAGTCATATGCTTTGGGATTATGGGTGGGAGATCGACTCAGAATTTACACTCAGGGAGCAACTGCTTTCGATGCTGACCCAGAAGCACATCTTTTCAGTCTGCAGATGTACAGTAAGTATTAGTTCCTATCCCTAAAGTTATGAAGCAAAAACAAAATACATCCACTGCTTAGGCCCTCCGGATCCTGATGAACGTCAAAAACTTGGCAATCAGACTTAAGTACTCTTCTCTCTAACCAGTCCCAAGCCCTGGTCCCCGTATTAGTCACACAAAGGTCAACAAACATGGTGGATGTAGAGTCACACCTTGACAGCTCATAAGCTCAGCCTTTGACAGATGATGAAACTGTGATTCTGGGGCCTTGGGTGTGCTTCAGGACGAGTCACAGGACAAGCCCTGGAGCCAGGATGCCAGAAAAGGTATTTGGAATCCAACATTCAGAGTTCCTGAGGCAACTGGCCACCACTGAGTATCTCTTCCAGTTGGTCACCTTTCTCTTTGCACAGTAGTAAGTTCCCCAATCGGTAGGGGCATGACCCTGTGTGGTTGGAAGAACTTCTGTCCTTAGTGGAATGGGGACCAGCAAGCATCAGGATATCTGGAATTTTTAGTCTGGAAGGTCTGAGGAAAGATATCTCTTTCCTTTAACTAAAACTTCAGCAATATCTATATCTTCATACGCTAAGGAAAATGGTCTGAGAAGAGTTTTACTCTGGTGATTTTTTTTTTTTTAATGTAAAATCATTTTTTTACATTCATGAGTTTGCAGGTAAGAAATGTAAGTAGGGCATGGGCAGGGGGAGTACTTTGTCTTTGCTCCATTTGGGAAGACCCAAATGGCTGGAATCTTCCCGAAGTGGCTTTACTCATTATCTGGCATCTGGGCTGGGACAACTCCAGGGCTGTGGTTAGCAACATGGTCATCTGGTCTGTGATTTTAGATAAAAAGTCTTACAGTGGTGTAAAAAACATCATGCTTTATTATATACAAAAAGAACTGCTTTGATTGAAAACAAAGAACATAAAAAGAATTATAATATTCAGCATTAAAAATGTTTCCACTAATGGAACACTTGAAATTAGTACCGCATTAGAAAATTACAGGAATATAGTTACTGTGCCAGTAAAACCAACTACTGTCAGACACACTTGAACAAGCTGTTTACTGGTTTTTTCCCCCACATGTTTGTGGTTATTTCCATATGTTTGTGGTAACCATTTAAATAGAAAAATGGATCAAGGTTTAGTGCTAGTTCTATAATAATGAGTATATATCCCAGATTGTTGCGACAGCCCACATTTCAAATGACTGTGTCCTGATTTGGGAATGGGAGCATGTGGTCCACAGGTGTGGCCTGTGTGTGGTCAGTGTCTCCTAGTCGAGGTGTTAAGGAGCTAGTACAGATCGTTAGGATAACACCCGAGACTGTAATAGAACAAAAGGGTACGAGAACAAAAACGGTATTTGAGCCAAACTGGCAATTTTTACAGGAACATGCAAAGATGGCAGGAAAGCATGAGGCCAGGATTTGCCTGGGCAAAACAACTTCATAATAGATTTGACAATTATCTCGGAAGAGGAAGTTGGTTCTCATGAGTCAGCAGCTTAGTCACCTTCCGGTATCATCAGTGCTAAATATTTTTAGCCTTCAGAGTGTGGCCAGAAGCTTCTGAGGTGATTCCACCTCTTAGAAAGGGAGTGAATTCTAGAAAAATAGGCCTATAGGACTCGGTGGGAGAAGCCTTCTTTCCCTCTTCACGTGAGCCCATGCGAGGACTGACTCAGTATCTGGCAGCCTGAGAGAAGCAGAGCATGATGCAGAAATGACCCAAACCAAAATCTTTGCCTTTGAGAAGTTTTCTATCCAGTGTGGGAGACAGACAGTATAAACTAATAAGTTATTATTTCAATTATCAAGAATTCCTATCAAGATAGAACCAAGCACTGAGGGTCACACAGAGGACCGAGTCACTAACCCTGAGGATAGCTGGAGGTGACTCAAGCAGGCCACCATGTGGCAGTCTCACACAGTCTTTTCTGAGTCCTCTGGCCCCTCAGTGGATGAACGAGGCTAGTAATGGGAATTGCTTCTTCTGGGTTTCTATTAGCTCTTCTGAGAAGCCTCCCTTTGCTTCTTTCCCTTTTTGCCCCTTTAAGGACCTGTCAGGATGCAGACAACAAACAGAGCATGTACTCAGCTGGGATTTTTGAAAGGCTTTTTAATAAAGTGATTATTTACAGAGGTGTGGGTAGTTTCTGGTAAATAGTAAGGGATGTTGATGACCACAGCAACTACCAATAGAAAGAAGCTGCTCTGAAATTTGACCTGCAGAGGCAGGGGAAGAAACAGTGTTATTGGTGCCCGGGGGAAAGCTGGAACTTGATTATAGTTTTAAGACCATTGATATTTTGACCCCACTTTGAGATTTATCAGGACTTTGAGATTTGCATTGAGTCTTAATTGAGTGATATCGGTTTGACCCGGAGGACTTGATTTCCGGATGGATCGAGGAGTTATCATTCCTTTTCCTTTCGCCGCCCGCGGATCGAAGTCGAGACGATAGAATCAATGCCAGGCATTGAGGAATATCAGGGATCAACAAGTCACGCCTGGTCCTCAGCTTTATGGCTTTTACAGCCTGGAAGGAAATAAATATGGAGCATACAAAAGAAGGGCTATAGGGATGGAATGGATGAGCTCAGGAAATAACCCTGGGGTCTGGTTTTTCTTCTCCAAAGCCAGGCCACATAGCTCCTTGCTTCTAAAACTGCAGTATCTGCAGGGATCCCATGATGATACTGACTCACAGCTGATCCTAGAAAACCCAGGTGATGGACTGCTCAGGATTCAGAGGCAAAATGCTTCTCAGCCCCAAGTCACTATTTCTCATGCCCTCTGTTACACTCTAGCATTTCTAGCCCTTTTGCTTAAATGTAACAAAGGAGAAATTCAGAAAGCCCTATTTTAACCTTGGGATGGAGAAAAACAATCTGAGCAAGACAGGGAACTCAGAAGCCATAACGGAAAATACAGATATATTCAATTTTTTAAATATTATAAGGCACAAATCATAGTCAATTAAGAAATAATTGAAAAGTAATAATAGACTAGGAAAAATAGTTGAAATTTGACAAAGTTCATATCTTTAATCACAGATTGAAAAGCAAAAGACAAATAATTTTAAAATGAGTAAGAGGAACGTTTATGGCAGCTGTATTCATAATCTCCAAAAACTGGAAGCAGCTGAGACGTCCTTCAAGAGGACATTGACTAGATAAAGTATAGTACATTTACTCAATGGAATATTTATTCTGTTATTTTAAAAAATAATAAGCTATCAAGTCACAAAAAGACCTGGATGAACCTTAAATACATATTGATAAATGAAAGATGCCAATCTGAAAAGGCCACATACTATACGATTTTGATGATATGAGATTCTGGAAAAGGCAAAACTGTAGAGACAGTAAAAAGATCACTGATTGGCAGAGATTTGGTAGGAACGGATTGGAGCATGAAATGCATGAAATTGAATTTTATTTTGGGGGTGGTAGTAAAACTATTCTGTATGATACTGTGATCATAGATACAGAATACTATGCATTTATCAAAACCCATAGCACCTTACAGCACAAAGAGTGAACCAATGTACACATATTTTAAAAATAATTTAAAAAATAATCGAAGGATCTCAGGATAGAATGCAGACTGTGACAAAATAATTCGTATTACAAATGTATTAAAACACCTCCCGGAAGAGGATGATGGGAAAAGGTGCTGACCTAGGTCACTTTGGAAATGAGTGGAGCCGTAAGACTCAGGGCAAAAACAACTGCTGGTAAAACTGTATTCCACTTGGTAAGGCTGTTTTTCATCAAGGTACCGGTTAATGATTCTGATGCTGCCATGTACATATACTGGAAATGAACAACTGAGAAAATATTGGTGAAGAGCGGGAGCCAGACTTCTCACCATTGGGGCGGGAATTTACAAATAAGTATGGGGAGAAAGCTAGGATGATCCATGTGGTAACAGATTAGAGTTGCAGACATAGGCATGAACTCATGTTCATACAGAAATATTTATAGATATCTGTATAAACACTGGTTAGTAGGCATACATGTATTTCCTTGCTCTGTCAGCTGAGAAGACCTAGAAGTATCAACACTCCAGTAACAATGAACATATCTTGTGTCCAGACCTTGGTTTCTGATTCTATGTCTAACCAAAGACACAAGAGGTTCTTGGGGAAAAAAGCTGATTCTAGGATAGGGCAGGAAATATGCAAGAAGAACCTGGAGCATCTCATAGAGCCAGAAAGTATCAAGGAACTTGTGTTGTTCCCAGCTCCTTGTTCTGTGTTGTTCCTTGTTCCTAAAAGGCAAAGAAATGGATTCTCCCCTGGAGTCTGCAAAAGGAATGCAGTCCTTCTGGCACCCTAATTTTAGAACTCTGACCTCCAGAACTGTAAGAAAATTAATTCGTGTCATTTTAAGTCATTGGGGTTGTGATACTTTGTTACAGCGACAATAAGAAAAAAATATAGGGTCACGTTTAAGATGTGATCCATCACTTCTTTAGTATTTCTTGAGTTGCTGAAGGGAAAATTTTACGGGGTAAGATAGTAGCCTGAACATCTCAGATTTCATCTGGGGAGGAGTCAGTCCCACGAGAGAGAAGTGTGAAGAAAATCTTAAAGAATCATAAAACTTGTTGAGGGATTGGCAGTGGTCCTCAACTCTGCCTGTGTATCTGAATCAGCTGAGGATGCTAGAACACTCCTCCCAGAGGAATTCTCACACAGGCTCACACAGGGGCATGCATGGGGATGCTTACCACAGAAATGCAGAGCTGGAAGGCAGCCGATAGCAATTAGGTGTCCATCCCTACCTGGAAAATGGAAAGTAAGGTATGGGAGATACTGGCAAAAATGAGAAGCCATGAACTAGATATTCATACATGAATAAAGACAGATCCTTGAAACAGAGTATTGAGGATGGAAAGGTAAGAAACAATGAGATTTACAAATGTACTATAAAACACATACACCCAAATACATATTTATAAAAATATATGCACATTTAAGAACATATAAAACCCACGGGGTACTGTTAGCAGGAAGGGATGAGAGTAGAAATCAGAGATGAAGAGGTCAAATACAGTAAATACAATAAAAGGAGAGAACTATGAATGCACTGGTAAAGTGGTTTACATTGAGGAGTCTGAGCAATTCAATTCTAGCATCTGGGCTCCAAAAAGGAAGAAGATTCAGGTTAATTAAATCCAGTTCATGGCTAGGCCTCGGTCAGTTTTAAAACCTCCAGAGATGGTTCTGATGTGCCTCCAGGGCTGAAAACTTGGGGCCCATTCCAAACAAAGGCAGTTCTATAAATAACTCTCTAGAGAAAAGGGGGCTCAGGGAGAGAGCTGGAGACAGTGGAGGAAATGCGGCCCTCTAAAATGTCAGCTATTGTGTTAGGATGACGGCATTCTGGGTAATTCTCTCCCTGTATCTTCTAAATTACTTTGAAAGAGGTTATATTGCTTATATATATATTTTTCATGCCACTGGCTTTTTGTTTTTAAGTAATTCAGAGTTTCCAGGGAGAGTTAAGGGCCATGAGGGAACTCAACAGTCACTTGAGATTTTAAAGCTCAGGTTGAATAGTAGCAGGTGCCAAATTCAGCAAAAATAAATGTTAAACTGCAGTTGAGAGAACAGTTAACTCTTTATGGTAGGAAGTAATCTTAACAGTTATACTTAAAACGTTTGTCCTTATATGTTGCATTTCACAGTTTAAGCACAGGAAATGCATTTAACTAACGTTTGCTATGTAAATAAATAATATACTTCTGCAAAGTAAAGGGTGTGTGCTGAATGGGGAGAACATGTTAGGCTGGGTCCTCCAAGAAGCAGGTGCAAGACAAAATGAAATGTGCAAGAAATTTATTAGGAGAAACATTAGTGAGAGAAAACTGGAAGGGAGCCAGAAGAGGTTGGGCGAGCCTGGCTTCCGACCATAATGCAGGTCAGATGCTGAGAGAAGGAGATAAGGGGAAGAAAGGCAGTCTGGGTGGAATCATCTAAGATTTCCCTGCAGTCTGAGGAAACATTGGCATGACTGTCAGTGAGTTCTCAAGCCAGCTACCTGTCAGAGGAGGCCACGCCCTCCCTTGCAATGGACCCACTTCCCTATCCCTGCCCCGCTCCCTCATTGGCTAGAACAGCCTTGGGAGGCGTGGCCTCGGTGTGAATGGGTGAAGGAGTTTAGAGCTGAGCAGCTGGGGCTGTTAATCAATTACACTCTGTAGTTGGAAGTGAGTGGTATATTCTCGTGGTCACCACAGATACTCAGTTTTGTCAGTCAAGGTTTGTGAACCTAAGCCTAATGGCTATGTCTGAACTACAGTAATGACACCATTCCTTGAGTGAATGGTGGCACCTCTTATTTGGTGAGAACACTAGAAAGAGTTTAAGTTTTTCTACGACTTGCTTGAAACTTTCACTTAGCTTGTTTCTTGTGATGACAAGATTAAGGAACATAGGAAGTGGAGGACAAAGATATGGAATAATAGCAAGAACTTGGTTGATGCCAGGCCTTATGCTGGCTATTTTATGTGCTTCCTTTTTCTCATCTTCACAATAGCCCTAGGAGATTGATGCTGGAACCAGGACATTGATACATTAATTTGTGTTTCGTTCTTCCTGAATTTCAGACCCCTCACCTTTTGCCCCCAGGGAGGTTCATGTTGCTGGATGAGAAAAGAAAAGTCATTTATATCTAACCTCCTTTTCTGGCTGTTGTTTTTCAGAAGTATGAGTTGCTCAAGGGGAAACATGGCAGGGGAACATGGGTCCTGGGCAGTAGAAAGAGGTAGGAGAGATTCTTGAGGCCGATGGCTTCCTAAGTAGTTCATAGACCTGGCCCTATTCTTAGCATTGCCCGGAGAATATAGCACCACTGCAGAGGACCCCAAGTGCTCCACTTAAGCTGTGCCTGAGGCAACCAGGCAAACTGTGCTTGATCATCCTGAATCAAAGATGATAGGCCTTCTCTTATTTGAGAGTACCACGTCGGCCTCCTGGGTACTATGCAACATTAGGGAGAAGGACAGCACATCAATAATGCCTGGAACTTACCCTCGACCAACTTGGAAGGGTGGAGGCTTAGAGACTAATTTAAAGAAAGTAGAAATGAGTGATGTTTCTTACACACCCATATATTATGGAATATGAATCACAGCCATTTCATACCCATTTTGCATATGGGTAGTGGGAAGTCCAATTTTAGTCATTTTCAGGGCACCCTTTTCTTAGGGCTGTTCAAGGGTCCTGGGGCATACAGGGTTAAGAAGTTTTTTGACTCACAGCCTCTGTTATGCAGCTCGGCTTCTCCTTGGTCCATTCCTGATGATGGAGACATATGAGTGGGTCACCCTTGTCCAATGTCCTGCCCAGACCAGCAAGGCTCTTCAGATGGTGGGCTGCCTCACTGCCAGTATCTACTCCCTCTATGGCCACTTACTGAGACACATATTTCATACTGCTTCTCAATTCTCAAACCTACTACACCTCGGTGAGTTAGGGCAGTGGTGCTTAACTATTTTTGGCACCAGGGATCGGTGCTCCTACGAGAATCTAATGCCCGATGATCTGAGGTGGAGCTGAGGCAGTGATGCTAGCGCTGGGGAGTGGCTGCAAATACAGATGAAGCTTCACTCGCTTGCCCACCACTCACCTCCTGCTCTGCAGCTTGGTTCCTAACAGGCCACAGACTGGTACCAGTCTGCAGCCTGGGATTGCGGACCCCTGAGTTAGGGTAATGCTACCTGTTGCAACAATAAAATCTCATTTGTTCAGTGTCTTAAAGAATAAAAGTTAATTTCTTGCTCACATAAAAGTCCAGGACTGGTATTCTTGGCTGGCAGATGGCTTTTAGGAACCAGGCACCTTTTATCTTGTGGATCTTCCCTCCTAGAGCATAGAAGTTCTCTGTACCCACCCAACAGCTTACATATAAGAAAGAGAAAATAGGGAAAGGCAGACCTGCTTCTTAATCTCCATAACTAGGAAATGCCATAAATTGCTTCTCCTCATAGTTAATTGGCAAGAACTAGTCACATGGTCTCACCTAGACTTAAGGGAGTCTGGGAAATGTAGTTCCTGGCTGGGCAGTTCTATAATAAGAGGACCTGAGGGAGCATGAGTCTTTGCTGTACAAGTAACTTTCTTTGTCACACCCTCTACAGTCCCAGTTCTAGCTAATGACCACACTTCATACCTCACTGGAAAATGGAACCATCCAGACATTATCGTGCTACCACCAAATTGATCAGATCTACCCACACCCTCTGCCTCCTCTCTTGTCACTGGTGTAACAAGATGTTACCTGGTCCTTTTCTTATTGTCTCCATTTTAACTGAAGACCAAGACAAAAAACAATACCATAGGTGCTAAGTACTCCTGAATCTTAAAGTGGCGTGCTAGACCACAGCGACATGCAGCCCCTGTGGTAGCTCCCACTGATTCTCATCTCCTGGTATTCATGCATCTGTGTAATTTCCTTCCCTCGAGCTTGCACTGTACCTAGCGTCTCACTCATAATAAACAGAATACTGAAAGAGTGATGGATGCCACAGTGATATTAGGTTACAAAAAAATATATATGTATGTGACTTGTGTCAGGCTTCCTCTCTCACTCTGAGGAATCCAGCTGTCATCTTGTGAACTGCCCTATGGAGAGGCCCACATGGCAAAGCACTGCTGTCTCCGGCCATCAGTCAGTGAGGACCTAAGGCCCACCAACAGCCATGAGACTGAGCTGGAAGTGGATGCTTCTCAGTTGAGCTTTGAGAGAACCGCAGCCTGAGAAGACATCTTGATTGCAGCCTTGGGAGAGACTCTGATCCTGAGGCACCCAGCCAAGCTGTGCCAGAATCACTTTGCTGACCCATGGTGTGTTAGTCTGCTCGAGCTGCCATGACGAAGTGCCACGGACTGGGTGGCAGAAATAATGCACATCTATTTCTCACAGTTCTGGTGGCCGGAAGCCCCGTATCAAGGTGTTAGCAGGACTGGTTCCTCCTGAGGCCTCCGTCCTTGCCTTGCAGACAGCTGCCTTCTCGCCATGTCCTCACATGGCCTTTCTTCTGTGTACACAAACCCCTGGTAACCTCTCCCCCTCCTTATAAGGACACCAGTCATATTTAAGGCCCCACCCTTACGACCTCCTTTAACCTCAGTCACCTCTGTAACAGCCTTACCTCCAAATACAGTCACGTTCTGAAGTACTGGGGGGTTAGGGCTCCACATATGAATTTTGGAGGGACACAGTTCAGTCCATAACACACAGAACTGTGAGATAATAAATGTTCGTCATTTTAAGTGCTAAGATATGAGGTAATCTGGTACGTAGCAATAGATAATGAATACAAGCACCTCCGTAAGACTTTCTAAGAAAGTGTGACATCGTCTCTCCCCATGACCTGTCTGCAAGTGTCTCTGAGAAGGCTGCGGGCTCGCTGGGCATGGAGGTGTCCGGTAGTGAGGAGTTCCGTGGATAGAGATGTCAGTGTGCCCAGCGGTGCCACCCCCACCTCTACCACCCACACCACTGGGAGAGGGAGTGTGTCTGCCTCACCTCAACCATTGTGGGAAGTGATAGGGTTCAGGATACACTACCCAAAAAATATGCCACCTTGGCACACTGAATATTTCAAGCTGAAGGAGTTTGAGAAAACAGAAGTAGGACGTTTACTTTGACCTCCTTCCCCACCCTTCTCCTCTGAAACGGGTCCTAAAACCCTCATGTGAGAGGCGCCCTCCCTATACCCGGAGGAAAGGAGCATCCTAATCTCTGAGGACAAAGGGGCACCACGAAGAATCCTAACAAACAGCGCTTGCTAAGTTCCTTGCATTTACTACACTTCCCTCATACTCCTTAACCTGTCATATTTCTACACAACTGCCCACTCTCCATCAAAGCTAAATATAAAAATACCCAGGTCTTCATTTCTTTATGAAGACTCCCCTGTCATAAAAAATCTTATATAAATGCTTATGCTTTTCTCCTATTAATATGTCTTGGTCAGTTTAACTTTCAGACCCAGCCAGGGACCCAAGAGAGTCGAGGAAAACTTTTTCTTCCCCTACGGGGGTTTTGAGAGAACACTTGGAGAGTCCCCTGGTGTTCGAGGGAAGAGTGGCAGTACCTGACCCCAGCTGGGAACTCTAAAAGGGAGAAGCTCTGCTTGAGGTGACTCCACTGGGCTGCAGAGCTGAGACAGAGGGTTGGGGCAAGCATGTGAAAAGTAGCAGAATATGCCACCTCAACTATGCCACTTGGCATAGGCTAATTTTGAGCTGAAGGCAATCGAGAAGAAACACATACAAGAAAAGCTCCCTGCTGCCCCATTTGCCTAAAAGCAGCACACGCATTTGCAGAGGTGCCCTCCCTTCCCTCTCCACCAGAAGGACAGAGTTAATCACTGGAGACAATGCTAGACCCTTACAAGCACCAATCCACAACAGATCTTGCTAAAACTAGCCCTTATCTTCCATTAGTCCCCCATATGTTTGCTTTCCTGCAATTTGCCACGCTTAAAGTTCAAAGCCCTTTGCCTTTGTCTTATCACTTCTCTAAAAATGTATTATTTGTTAAGATGCTATATAAGCCCAAATTCTAACCACCCCTTTGAGTTTCTCATAGCCAAGTGCTACTATATGTATGCACAATGTACATGGTAATAAATTTCTGTTTGTTTTCCCTCACTAGTCTGTCTTTTGTCAGTCTAATTTACAGGCCCCAGCCTAAAGTGAGTAGAAGAAAAAGATTTTATTTCCTTCCCTAAACGTGTTTTCCAGGGGCCACGTGTAGATGGGTAAAAGGGAGCTGGACTTGAGGGTGCTATAAGGGAACTCTGGCAAAGGAGAGCTTCTCCCTTTTAGAGTTCCCAGCTGGGGTCAGGTACTGCCACTCTTCCCTCGAACACCAGGGGACTCTCCAAGTGTTCTCTCAAAACACTTGTCTGAAGGGGCAAGGTGACTCAGCAAAGAGGGATGCCACTAGAACTCAGGGGGCTGGGGGAGTTGTAAGCCAGAGCTTACAAAACAAAAGATTCAAAATGGAGTCACTCGTGCTAAGCCCCACAAAGATATAATACCTAACCTAATTGTAGTTTCAACCTCTTCAAGGAGTGAAATTTTAAGCCAATCGGCTTGGAATTTCCTAATCAGCACTAGTGAGGTCATCTGCCTGATAAAGATCCCCTGCCTTCCCCTAAGGGAAGGTGACTTTGTCTAAAATATGCCACCCATCTAACTCTCTTGTCCCACCCCATTTCTGCCTATAAAAACCTTCCACATACAGATAAAGCCTTCTGTTTTGTACAGTTCCTCAGAGCACATTCTATTTACTAGATGGATGTTGCCCAATCTGTGAATTGTTCAGTAAAGTCAATTAGATCTTCAAATTTATTCAGTTGAATTGTTATTCTTTAACAGTCCTTAAACTTGACTGTACCTCACATCACCGCAGGCTCTTGTTAATGTGTAGATTCTCATTCAACAGGTGTGGATGAGCTTGAGCTCTCCATTTCTGACAGGCACTGCCTGTGCTGCCATGGCCCACACTGACTTGTGGGATGGTAAGCAGAAAGCTGGAGGAGGCACTTCCCAAGTGGAAAACACTCCCACTGACGGTGGACACCAAATACTCGCCTAAGGACCTCTGCCCAGGAGGAATCAGAGGTTGTGCATCCATCTGCTCCAGGCAGGTGCGGACCACAGCACTCCTGGAAGACCTTTCCTGCCCATCACCCATCTCCCTCCGCCAGCACAGTCCCAAAGCAGCAGCTGGTGGGTAAGGGGACAGGTGAAAGGGAGAGCAACAACCACAATTCCTTTCTTACCTTGTAAATAAAGCATGCCTAAGCCGAAGCGGGAAGAGGTTTTGAATTGGACCAGGAATTCAGTTTCCATTGATCTAATAAGCTAAAAACTCTTTTTTCTTTTTCTTTTCTTTTACTCAAGATGAGTTGAAAAGCTATGGGATCTGCCCGAGACCTCACTCTAGGGCGGGAAGGAACCACCCACAAAGTGAGTTAAAAAAAAAACAGTTGGGAATAAAAATAAATGGCTTCCTGTCTGCTCCCTCCTGAGCCTAACTGGTTCCATAAACTGGGAGCAAAGCCAATGGAGGGGCTCCTGCTGCCATCAAACCCTTCCCAGGCACCTCAGCTCCGTCCCCTCTCTCCTGCCACCAGAGCCGCTGGCCCCAGATCTGCCCTCCCTGGCATCGCTTCCTGCCCCCGTTAGATCCTCCCCAGCCACACACGGACGCGAGGCTCTCTCCTCTTTAACAAACAAAACCAAAATAACCCAAAGCTTGCCTCCACTCCTTGCTCATTCAGCTGCAGCTCCGAATGAAACTTCTCCGCAGAGCACCCACATTCTCTCCACTCCTTGCCTCTCATTCACTTTTTTACACATTTAAATTTGGAAATACGTGTACAAAGGAAGATTTTTTTAAAAAGTTTTCTTTCTTCTTGGACAAGTAACTAGCTTCTCTGTGGCTTGTTTTTCTTGCTATGGCAAGGATGCAGCCTGGCTGTGCCTTGAGAGCACTGAAGGAAATAACCTTCAACACCAAAGACACACGGTACGTCCTCAGTAAATGCTGGTTCAGACTGAAGGTAAGAAACCCCTGTGCCCCAGGTACGGCAGGGCTGGCTTCAGCTGGGATGGGCCCAGGGAGGTCCTGGTAAGCCCCTGGATTTCCTTCTCTCCCTCCGCGCCCAGACCTGGTCCCATCACTTCATACCCTTCATTCTCTGTGGCCTGAGACAGAGCTGAGAACTGCAAAATTGAAATCCACAGACCGTGCATTCTACCCACCAGCCCCAAGTGCACTCACTAACACGAGTCATTCCTTCAGGTCCCAGCTGTCTGGGGATCTCTGGGTCTCTCCCTTATTCCACATCCCACCCTCTTTTTACTCCATGTGTTTTGAGGGCCTATGATGTGCCAGCTGTGGGGCCACGTGCTGTGGGGTTTCAGAGACTTATAACCCCACAGGCTTCCTGCTTCCAAGAGTTCATCGAAGCAGAGAGTAGAGCAATCAGGCTTTAAATCCAGACTTCACTGGGAAATAGATCTGTGGTTTTGGCCAACACCCTTCCAGGGCTTCCATTTCTTCATCTGCAAAATAGGGAGAGTAATAAGTACCTCGCAGTCCTGTTTTAAAAACTGCATGGCACAATCTAGCTCCTAAGATCTACACAATAAGATTTTTGTTTTGTTTTGCCTGTAGAGAAAAAATGGAAAAGCCTCGTAAGGAACAGAAGGTACTTCTCTCTAGACATATGCAAACACGTTGGAGATGAAAAATAAAACATAGGAATACATAATATGATCTGAAAGACAGAAAAGCAGTTTGGGGAATTTGTCAGTTCTAATGATAAGTAAACTCCAACTTTGCCTGGTGAAAGGTGAAAGGTTGTCAACTTCCAGGGTGTGTTGCCGCCACTAGGGGGCATCGGTTTGTAGAAATTAAACTCTAGTCTAACTGCAAAGTGATTCTGTTCTCCCCATGGAAGGGAGAAGAGACAACAGAATTGTCAAGAACTGAGCTGAGGCAGGTATTGAATTTTCATTTTCATTTCACTTCTTAATTTAGTCCTCAAACCATGTGATAAATACACCAGAGACTGCCGAATGCCAAGAGGGTGAGAGAAGTCCGCATGCTGGTCTTCCCCGTGTAAAACACCTCGTTGCGAACTAACGGTGTTACAGGGCGATGCTGCGAGATTGCCAGGGCTTTGGAGAACACGTTATTAGAGGAATGTATTAGTTTAGATTCCACAACAAGTGGACGCGCAACATCTGTCTTGGGAGGTTTCTTATTTGATTTCTTGAAGGATCTCTTTTGATTCGCATCTACCCAGAAATTCATGTAAAACAAGAAACTATATCGTTTGCATTAATTTCTCTCTTAAATGTTTTCTGTTTTATTTTTGGTTCTGCCGGGCTGGGAAGCAATGAGCACCCTGGGAGTTGTTCTTTTCGCCCACCTTATTTAGAATTAGAAAGAGGGTTTTCACTACCCCCTAGTGGCTGGCTCTGGTCACTGTGGTTTCAGGGCACCCCCAACCCGGCTGCACCCCCATGGGCATGCCAGTAGAGTTGAAAGTCCTTTGTGGTCCCACATCCCAAGTTTACTGTGTCACCCAGCTTGGTTGCTGGCAAGCCCTCCATTTATATGCCTCATTCCACTGCCTGTTTTGGGGGAGTAGGAAGAATTAGAGAGACTCCTCGTAGAGAGGGTGTTTTCCTATTGTGTGAGCTTCCCAGGGACTCTGAATCCTGCCACAGACCACCCCACCCTGCCCCCTTCTCAAGGAAATGGCTGCGGTTACCTGTGAGTGTGGCATGTGGGAACTCCGAAAAAGGCAATGCCGCCTCCCAGCTCTTTCACATTTTCCCAACTCTTTGAGGTTGTAATTAGATTTAAATAGCCACAGGTGGCTGTTGGCTACAATATTGGACAATGTAGTTCTAGAGAGACAATGTGAGAGGGAGAACTTTGTAACCTCGGTGCTGTACATAAAAAGGGCAGACTCAGGATTGGATCCATGATGAATCAGGCAAATTTTGAAAGAAAAATAGGCATCAGACAGATGCAATCAGATACACGCTTCCATTCATCCACCCAACTAACGAACCCCTCACACCCCACCTTTTTAACAAGATTCAAATGTGATTTATTGGGTTATACAGTTAACTCTCTTACTCCACAGACAGCTGGAGGGCTGAGACTCTGCCTTATTCATCTTGGTATCTCTAGCACCAAGCACAGTACCTGGCATGGAGTACAATCTCAAAAGTTGTTCGCATTGAAGGAACGAAGCTTCACTAGGCCTTCAGGGAGATGCACAGATTAATCAGACATGAATCCTGCCTTCATCGACCTTGTGGTCTAATTATGACTACTTAAAACAAGAGTCCCCAACCTCTGGGCTGCAGACCAGTAACAGCCGTGGCCACGCAGCAGGAGGTGAACGGTGAGCAAGCAAAGCTTCACCTGTATTCTAGGTTGCCTCTAATTATTAAATAATTTGTACATATAGCTATAGAATAAATTCATAAAGTGACATTGCTAAATCCAAGAGTATATGAAATTAAAACTTTGACAGAATTACAAAATTAATCTCCATAAGGAGTGAATCGATTTCTACTCCTATCAGCAATATATATAAAGATCTGTTTCCTACTATTTCACTAATAGTGTTATTAATTTTTTGATCTTGGCCAATCTGAAAGGTTTTAAGTTAGTATCTAATTGTAGTTTTGGTATACATTTATATTATGGATGAGGTTGGGCATCTTTTCACCAATTAAAAGCCATTTGCTTTTTCTTCTCTGGGAACTGTCTGTAGCCTTTGGCCTTTCAGTTTGGTTGTTAGCCTATTTCTTATTGATTTATAGGAGTCTTTTATTTATCAAGGAAATTAGCTTCCTGGGATATGGTTGCGAATGCTTTTTCACAACTTGTCATTTCTCTTTCACTATGCCTATTTTTTTCCCCATGCAGATAGTTTTTATCTTTTTGTAGTCAGATTGACCATTCCTTTCCTTTCCTTCATGGTTTCTGGGTTTTGAATTATGCTCAGAAAGGCTTTTCCTACTCCAAGGTAATAAGTGCAATCTTTGGTCTATCTGGGTTCATTTGGGGGTGAGGAAAGAGGTGGGGAGTTCTGCTTTACTTTTACCAGATGGCATTCACCCTAACACTGTTTCTCAGCATTAACCTAAGTGTCACAACTGGTCACTAGGGGTGGATCCCTGAGACGCTTGCAGTCAACAGTGTCTTTCTGCCACCGGGTCCTGGAGGCTGTGGGGCCTTCCCGCCTGCCCCGCCCCGATAGTCCCATCCCTTTCCCTCCTTCCCTCTTCCTCTCCTTTCCCTAGCCCTAGTCTTAACATCCTTTGAGAGCTGAGAAACTCGGCAAGCACTCATCGGAATATACTCTTATCTCACACTCATATCAGAAATTATTTAAAATCTTTGTTTCTATTCTGGAGAGGGCTAGGGAAGCAGTGGGAGAGCAGAGGGAGAGGGAAATTCACAGGAAACACACCCGTGCAGTCTTTGCATGGGCCTGTGGGTCTATGTGACCAGTTCCCCAGCAGACCCTCCAAGCAGGACATGGGCACAGTGGGGAGTCAGTCTTGGCCTGGTTATGATAGTCAGCTTTCGTTACTGTTCTTTCTAAATTTTATCGATGGGAAAGAGGGCTCCAGCCTTAGACATGTATCCAAAGATAGGAGTCAGCCTCACAGGGGCTCTCTATGGCCCAACACATGTAAGTTATGTTCTGAGAGGTCAGATTTAGCAAGAGGAGTTTAGGTTGTCTTGTAGATCTGGAGGTGGTGGTGGCTGAGGTAGGGAGCAGGGGCACTGGAGAAAGGTATGGGAGGGATATCAGCAAGGCGAAGACTCCAGAGGCCGTTGGGAGGTGGTCTCTGTAATGTAGGGAGGAGGTAAGAGAACTAAAATGTTAAATCAAGCTATATTCAGAGACTGCAAGATGCTCATCAGCCTTGCAGCCAGACCATGAGGAAACCTGCAGAACGAAGGAAGATTCTGCTGGGATTGCTAACAACCTATTTCCCACACCATGAAGGGAACACAGGAAAAACAGAATCTTTAAGTGGCACCCTACGCAAATAAAACCATCATTCCCTGTGGCTAAAACCATGGGCAACCTATGGATCACAGGCTGGGAACTGCCAGCGGGCCTTTCATTCTACATTTTCTTACCTTTTCAGGCTACATAATCTTATCCTTCCTCACTGTATGTCCACACCATGAAAGGAAATGGGTAAACAAAGTCTTTAAACTGTAATTCACAGGAACTAAAGAATGATGTATAAACTGAATTCCTGGACACTTGGGGTCCCTCTCAGTGTCTCTCGGTCTCTCTCACTGTCCCGTCTCCCTCTACTGTCTCTGTCCCTCTGAGTCTCTCTCAGACTCTCTCACTCTCTGTCTTTGCGAGGAGACCGCGCTCTGTCTGTGGAGTGTTACCTTCTCTAATAAACTTTCCTCTTGACTCTGACGTATGTTTGAATTCTCTATTACACTCCACCAAGAACCCTCTTCTCTTTCAGTGGAGGGCTTGAATTCCCCCCACACGGGGGAATCTGCCCTGTCCTGCGTCATCAGTAGGAAGTTAAAAACACCTCCCCAGGAAAAGTAAAGAACTACAGTGGAAATGAGTTAGACTGTTTCTTTTCTGTTAATAGTGTTTCCTGCCCTTTCAGATATTGAAGGGCATCGCATTGAGTGACGTGAGCTACTCAGTGCTAACTACTCACTGGCCTTCATCTTGAGCAACCATGAGAAATTCTTTTGCTTTAAATTCCTTAAATTTTTGATAAGGGAAAGAAATGAAATGAAATAAACATTGCTAAGAGGGTCAGTTAAAATAGAGTCAGGAGGTTATTAGGGAAGAGGGGCCTGTGTATATCTTGTGCCTCAGTTCTCAGAGCTGCTATTAAGTTGTTCAACCTTTTGCTAAACTCAGCTCAAGACTGAGCCATAAACATCCTGGAGCCATAAACATCCAAGAACAACAACTGCTGGGAGGACACATGTGGACTTGACCTCCTTGTAGTTTTCACCTTCTTCATTTGCATATTGAAACTAACCAACCCCTGTTAACCTAGACAGCAGTCTTTATTTGCATGAAAGAATTACAGTTTGTGGTTTTTGCCTTTCTATGTTCTCTCCATAGCTCAATTTGGCTTGTTCCCTGAATCTGCTTCTCCTGGATTTCAATCCTTTAAGAGCCCCAAATAAACTTTTAATTTGTTTTACAGCCTCAAATCTTTATTGGTCGACATTTTAAAACTGGTTACTCTCACTCCCTAAGCACTCCCAGCACCGCTGCGGGGATGGAGGCTCATTGTACCCTCCCAATTCCCGGCACCTTGTCTTTTCTCTCCAGCTTAGCTTGGGTATCACTTCTTCCAAGAGAACTCAGCATCCCCTCACTCTTCAAGCTCAGGACTGGTCGAAACACCCATCTTTGTGCTCTCAGCGCTCTGCACATACTTTAAACAGATTCTACCCTCTGTTCACCTCTGGCCCTCTCATCAGATGGTAAATACCTTACCAAACTCTCTATGTCCAACTCATCCCACTGCCTGGCAGAAAGCAAGTGTATTCAACTTGTTAGGT
The DNA here is from genome assembly GCF_902729225.1 of Pteropus medius. NCBI lineage: Eukaryota > Metazoa > Chordata > Mammalia > Chiroptera > Pteropodidae > Pteropus > Pteropus medius. The sequence continues at coordinate 19,474,271 of NW_024354502.1, read as the reverse complement.
AGCTAGTCAGACATGAGTGACAGGGGGAACAAAGGAATAGGGGCCCAGCCCAGAGACCGCTCAAAGAACACACCGTTGGTATTTAGAGAATTCCTCCAGCATCCCCAGAGACGAAGGACTGGAAGGTCATAATCTTAGCTTGGCCTAATTCAGCTACAGATGCTTGCGCAGGGGTACTACCCTGATTTGCTTACAAGTTAAGCTTCATTATAATACTATGTTTATGCCTGGAAGTTTGAGAATCTAATTATAACAGACTGAATTCTGGATACACACATGCGCACTAGGCAGAGTTATAGAGCAGCCAAGTCAATCAAAATGACCTCGCTTGCCTAGGAATGCCTTTGGAACCACCCATCACAGCCTAGATATAAGGCAGACATTCCCACTTCTGGGTCCTCTTCGTGTGGCCCCTTTGTGGCCCCAGCTCTCAGAACACTGAGATCCCGTGCCTGCTTGGGGCATTTTTTGTCATTCTAAAATATACTTTTAATAAATCTTTTCTAAATCTCACTGACCTGTGATTCTTCACTGCGTCAATGAGGAAAACAGGAGAAAAAATGCTAACTACATTTTGTTATCCCTGCCTGCCGCCCCCCCCCTGGCCCCCGCCACACACACCCGCCATTGGAGCGACACGGAACTCTGATTGGCCCCAGCGGTAGGAAACTGAATTCAGCCTTCTTAGTCAGAGTGGAATGTTGCAACATGTGGTATTAGAAAAAAGCAATATTATATTACATTGAACCTTATGACTTTAACAGTATATGGACCCAACCCTTCAGAAGGGGAAAATGAGGCCCTGAAGATGAAAAGGCTTGTCCAGAGCAGAGCTGCATGTCAGCAGCCAGGTCGAGACGTGAATATCTTTTCTGATAGAGCAAAGCTTGTTCATGATAGCAGAAACTATTCCTGGGCTGAGGTTCGTTTATATAAAATAGCCCAAAACATGCTCATCAGCCAGTGTGGCCTTTGGCCCCTGTATTTTCTGTCTTTTTCATTTCTACTACATATTTTTCTTCTTTTTAATTTATCTTTTATTAATTTTGATTGTAAAACTATATGTGCTCATTATAGAGATTCTAGAATATGTTGATAAGCGAAAGAAAGAAACTAAGAGAAAATTAAAAATTAGCTGAATACCAGCCAGAGATAGCTGGTATTACGGTATATAGTGCCATAAATAATTATATGTAACTGAGATCAAGCTGTATGTTGAATTTTATGTTTTTCCTTTTTTGATTACTGCTGGATTGTGAATATTTCTCTAAGTACTTAAAAATGGGCTGTTTTCTTTGTAGCTTTTGTGCTGCAAAGCCTTTAATCAGCACACTTCATAGAGTTAATTTATATACAAAAAGGAGCTAATAATGAAAATAAAAAGAAAAAATACTACATAATCTATTATTTGTAATAGCTACGCTATAGTCTATATTGGTAGACCCAGTTTTCCCTATATTTAGGTGGCTTGCAATTTTTCATTGAAATAAATGAAAAATGTGTTTGTTTTATCATTTCACTGTGATGAACAGTATCTTTGCATGAAATCTCTACCTGTTTTTCTAATTATTGCTTTAAGAGTCACATATTGCTCATGTCCTCGACTCGGAGGAAAAGATTTTTTAAAGGCGAATTTCAAAATTTAAAGTCAGCTCAAAAAATAATGCTGTTTTTCAAGTTGCCTTAAAACATTGATTACAATTCAATCAGAAAAAGGAAAGATAATTTTTTAATAATGGCAAAAGATACAACATAGTGAAATGGTGTGAAGATTAGCCTGCAACATAAGAGACCTGGCTGTTAATATTTGAAGGCAGGTTTGATTTCTCTACCTAGAGCTGTAAATTGTTTGTTAATTGCCGTTATGTAACGCTAAAGAAGAGGTGATGCTTTTTGAACTATTTTTTTTCCATTTGTATAAAAGTTAAATACCTTGAGTTCAAAGATAAAGTAACTAGAAGTAATATTCTAGAACGTGGGGGCCATAGAAAATGCTAAGGTAAAATAAAGCTGTTTCTCTAATAATCTGCTCACAGAGAAGATTTCCATTTTAAGCCTTAACATATGAATTACAAAAATCTGTAGCATCATAAAATATATTTAAAAAAATTAAAAGCTAAAATAAAATTCAGGTTTGACAGATTAAAAATGAGGGTAAGGAATAAAATCGCCCCCTAGATGTTTCTATTTGGGGGTTCTAAATGTCATTGTGGTACGGACACTAGATTATAGTGACTATCATTTTATTTTGCAAGCTTATAAATGTGTTTTTATTACATTATGATCTAGTATCAAATCTTTGCACAGTATGAAATGAACAATAAAAATAATTCTAAAAAGAAAAATACCTCGAAGCAGCTCGCAGTCTGGCACGTATTTTCCAGTTTGCTCTTGCATCATTTTTCTTTTTCGATCACTAGAGGAAACTATTGAAAACAGGATTAATGATGGGCAAACAAGATTGCTGTGGAAGCAATGCCGAGCTCACCTGGGGACAAAACCACTAAGGCTCTCCTCAAAACAAAGACTCATGTTTCAGGAGAGAGTTCCCCATGAGGCTGAGACACAAACCGTAACGAAGTGAGCCCTCCATGCAAACCTCTCATAGATTTCCAGGAAATAAAACAATCGCCAATCCAAACTGGATTTCTAAACTAGAATGCAAGAAAGATGCGGTACTTCCGCAAAAGAGTAATCTAGGTTCTCAGATGATTTTCTACGGATGTGAGGCTTAAGATGAGACCATAAATACAGCAGTGACGGGACAGTTGAGTGAGCAACTCAGATCTCTATCTCCCTTCCCTTGGCCTCCCTTGAAGAGGAGGGGCTGCTCTGACTGCTCCCCAGTCCTTCTGTCACATTGTTCCTGGTTGCAGCCTTGGCTCTCATTCAGAGATGGGATATGAGGGGCCAGCAGTCAGGGCTTAGGACCCTTTCCCCACTTAAACTTTCCCCACCACCCTCTGATTTGAGGTTAAATCTCTTTGCCCTCAAGGCCTGAAGGAGAAGGGCTGGATGTGACCTCTTAGATCTCTCTGGGCCCTAAAATCCTATGACAATGATTCAAAGAAAAAAAAAAAAAAGACTAGTAAAAGAAAGAAGGGCAGGTCACTTATCAAAACTAAGTAAATAAATAAAGATGTTTTTGGCTTTGGGCTATTTAAAAACCTAACCTAAAATGTTTATATTAAGAACCTAGAATATGGAAAACCAACATTCTTTGAAAATATTCTTTTTAGAACAAAATTCAGCCTAACCGAGTCGATAAAGACCTCCAGGAATCGTCGCAGAGAAACCTGCAGATGACCTGGCTTTGCAGTCGTCTTACCTCCTAACTCTATTTCCTTGATCCAAAACGTAACCACTCTCGGATCCTCATCATCATAGAACTGAAACATCGCTAAGCCCTCCAGCCCTGAAATTTCCCTCTCCAATCATAATCTCCTACCCTCCTCCCACGTCTCTCTTTCTACCTCATCCAGCTGTCAGTTCTTCCATTCTTGCTTTTCCAGCCCTCTGGAGAACATGGCTCTCTGGTCTACCTGGGATCCATTTCTCCTTTGTCCCACATCTGCCCTTTCTTGCCCCAACAGTCACTGTGGTCTAAGTGGGTAGCGTGGGCGACTTGTGACTGAGGCCTGGTCAACATATCTGTTCAAAAAATACTTATATGGTGCTTACTCGGAGCTAGGTAGTGGGCTAAGTACTTTGTAAATGTTAACTTATTTATGCCTCATAATAACCCTATCAGATAAGTACTATTATCATTTCCATCTTATAAAGGAAAAAACTAAGACACAGAGAGGTTAAGTGACCTGCCCAAGGCACATAGCTAATAAGCTTTACTTTCCTCTGACTGGTATGATTAGTTCAGAGATGTACATGTGACCACATGTGAGCCAACACAATGCACTTGCTGGGGCTTCTCAGAACGAGACTTTTGTTCTTCTCCTCTGCGCTTGAAGTGAGCTGGTAATGAAGGGCAGTGCAGCCATCTGGTGAGCACAGGGAGAAAGCTGCTTTGAGGTTGGAGCCATCATAAAACCGAGGGAAAGAGAGAGAGAAACTGAGTCCCAATGGCAAAATGGGAGCCTCTGATCAAACAGCACCTGAAGCCAGACCTACCCCTGACCTTTTCAGTTTGGTGAGCTAGTGAATTACCTTCCTGTTGAAAAGTTTGTGATGGGTTATCTTTCACTTGCAATCAGAAGGTCCCCAGCTGGTAAGCTCAGTTCACCAACCTCACAATTCAGCCTGCATATACTTTTTACCATTATAAAGTTAATCGATGAGAAAAATGAGTGTGCTTTGATAAGTAAAAACACTGAAATATCTTAAAATTTTGTTTCGGCAGCATATTCTAACAGGAAAATCATGTTTTATCTAGATAAGAACCTGTATATACACTGGTATGATGTCATCAACACAAGCATGCACAGTCCTGCTTTTTTTTTTTTTAATCAAAATGTCAATGCAGAACTATAAATGTCTAAATCCATGACACGTTTACAAAAAGTCTGCACAGAGATGGCAGAAATGGTATTCTTACCTCCATTCTGATGTCTGGTGTAATCTCCTATGCCTAATTTACATCCCTGTCAATCTGCTGAAATACTCAAAAATCAGAGTCTCTTGATCCTTGTTTTTGTAGAGTTTTCTGCTGCATTTAACTCTATATGTCCTCTTGCTTCTTTACTCTCTTCCTCTGGAATCTATATTTCACTTTTTTTCATTTTTCTCTTCTCCTTTTTTCCCTCCACTTTTCTCACTTATATCCCCAAGTGTTGGCATCCCCCCAAAATTTCATTCTCAACAAAATTACCAGTACTAGTATTATTAGTACTTAGGATACAAACTCAGCTGATGTAAAAAAAAAAAAAAAAAAGACATGTTCTTCCTTCTGCTCTTCTTTCCACCCCAATTAACCAACCATGGTGGCTCCAACAAGGGAGTGTATTTCCCCTTCACTTGCTGGCCTAGAGCTGCAAAGGCAATTCAGGGCAGGCCGGCCCCTCGGCTCCACAGGTCTTCCAGCAGCCTGGGTTCTTTCTTTCTGTCTCCCACTATCCCTAGGGGCAGGTAATCCTCATTTTCACATTCAAAGCTGACTCACCAGCCCATGTCGATGTTCCAGCCTGCTGAAGAGGAGAAAGAATGGGGGGAAAAAAAAAGCGACTTCCTTTTTAAAAGACATGACTTAGGAGTTGCATACATTATCACTTCTACTCACATCCTATTGGCCAGAACTTGGTCACGTGACCACACCCAGGTCTAAGGGAAGCTGGGAAACATCCATGTGCCCAGCTTAACTAGGGAGAATAGATCCCGGCACCAACATGCAGTCTCTGCCCAGCTTCTCTGTCTTCTTTCTCCATCCTCTCTCTTCGGCATCTCTCCCCGTCTTCTGCAGTAGCTCTGTCATCCACTCAGTGGATGACTGCATCCTAGGGTTCCCCACCCCCATACCAGCCTGCACACTGTCCCCCCAACTTTCCCCTGTCTACTCCGTCCTCTCAAGGGGACCATCCACAATCTTAGTCATTCGGGCCCCATATTTTATATCAGCTTTAACTCCCATCACTGTCCCCTGGTCCCCCATTCTCCCACATCTACTGAGTAACCCCAAAATTAGGGCCCTGTCCACTTCTTCTGTTTCCTACTTCCCACCACTTTAGCTATGCAAGCTTCTGTGAGATTTCTGCATCCAGGCTCTCCCCTTCAGGTCTGGCCTTACCCACAGCCATCTAGAAATAGTTTTAAAGTGTAACTCAGATGGCATTACTCCCTGTTCAAAACTCTCTTTGACTCTGCCTATGGCTGAAAGTCAAAAGTCCTTGACAGACAGTTACAGTTCACCCATCCAGCATTTTCTTCTGGGCTCTCAGTCTTAAACTCTGGGTACGGGACCGTCTCTCCATCCCCCAGTGTGCCCTGATCCCTCCTATTTCTGGTCCAGGTATTTCATCTGCAGTTCTTCCTACTCACCCACCATCTGCCTGGCAAATCGTACCCATCCTCCAAGGTCCAGCTGTCATGCCACCTCCTCCCATGTCCCAGCCACAAGTCCTAGCACCCACCCTGCCCTGCCCCTGCCCCCACCCCCACCCAGTAACTCATACTTCTCTGCTCTTGTAGCCCTTTGCTTATAAACTCTCTTTTGGTCCTTGACCCCTCTACCTCAGTGTGCCCAGATGCCTCCTCCTTGAGAGACAGACCTGAGATTTATCACTCCTTGCCCTGCACTGCAGGGTCTGTAGTGTCTGCCCCCTGGTGTTGCTGTGACTCTAACTCTATGACGCCTTTCTTAGTAAAGTGAGAAACTTCTTGAGAGGAAAGTAGACCCCCATGGAGGGGGCTGGGCCCAGGTCAGGGCTCTGTAGTATTTGCACTTTAACTGTCCCCCGCCCCCTTGGCAGCGCTCCCTGAGTTAGCCTGACCTGAGAATCAGCTGCTGTGTGCTCTCATGCAAGCTCCCGCCCCCACAGCCCTCTGCCTTCCAGAGCTGTTTAGACTGTGGGGTAAATGCTGTATGTAACCCGATTCCAGGTTAAAAATAACCCAAAGTTCTGACCCACTAAGAGCCTCCTTGAGACTCCTAGATGTGGTAAAATTTTTCTGGCAGCACACGTGCATGCTTTAAAAAGACCCCCACAGCACACCTCACTTCTACCTAAGCTGCCTGGGGCCTTCCCTCTCTCAGTAGAGAGCCTCTCTGGGCTCAGGTCTGGGGAAGGCCTCTGGCTTTCTCCCTCCCTGTGGGGCTGGTCCCACCCCTCCCTGGGCTTCTCAGGCCTTGGGTGGAACTGCTGAGGTCACAGCCAGATGCCCTTCTGCTGACAGACACCAGGCCCCACTAGCTTGCTTGGCTGAGCTCTCCCCTCACCCACAGCCCCAGCCAGCCTTCCAGAGTCCTTTGGCCAGCAGCCACAATGAGGCAAACTAAGGACAATTGCTTTGCCCTCCTGCCAGCCAGTAGAACAGAAACTAGGATCTGTTTCCCCAGGCTTCTTTCCACCCAAAGTCAAGGCCAGGTGGGAAGTTCAGCTAAAGTTTTCCTTTGGGGGGCTGCCCTTGGGGGTAGCAGCAGTGTGGAAATAAGGCTTCTCTTCCTGCCCAGGGCAAGAACCACATCTTCGGTTAAAGGGAAGCCTCAAGCCTCTGCCATTTGGAACATGCCTCTGGGCAGCTGAGGAGATTTGCAGCCCTGACCAAGGAAAGAGCAGCCAAGTGCCCCAGGCCATAGGACTCTGGGGTGGAGGCTGGGAGTGGAAGAATACAGCAGGAAAATGGAGAAAACTGTGTGAAAGTTGGTCATTAAAATCCAAAAATCCTTTGGGAACTTCGACTCCCAATTTGTTCCTTCCAGTGGAATCCTAAAGCATTCTGTGCTTTCTTTAACACAATGCCATCTTTTCCCACCCATCCCTATACACACATCAGCCAGAAAACAGAGGGTGCTGTTAGAATGCATTCAAAGGAAGAACCTAAAACAAGTGTATTCCAGGTTCTCCCTCGCCCTAGTTCCTTTAGGTTTCCCTTGACCTAAGGTCCCCCTGAGGTCCCATCCGGGCCCACTCTTCGCTCCATCACTCAACAAAGAATTAATCAGAATTGATTAGATGCCAAGTACTAGTCTCACAAATGCTGTGGGAACAAATCTCAGTCCTTAAATCCAGCAGAACAAGAACTGTAACTTTATTTTTTTCAAATGTAAAACTTTTAAATTAACAAATGCTGTTTTGAGTCCTTATTTAAACGCAGCAAATCGCAATGATTCATGGGAAAGAAGGTCATTTTTTGACATCGCAGGGCTTTGTGCCTTTCTAGGGCTCCTGTGGAAGGATGGCTACAAAGCTGAAAAATAGGTTTCCAGATTCAAGTTTTCAGATTCTCAAGATCCACAAATGAAATGAGGATGCAGGCCCAGAGGAGACTCAGACTCTCCGTTACTGGTGAGACAGCTAGCTCCTGGTACAGGAAAGGACCCCAGCAGCTGATTACAGCTGACCCTTGAACAACGCTGCATTTAAGTGGACCCACAAGCAGTTCAAACCCACAGGGTTCAAGGGTCAACTGTATTTTTGATTTGCAGTTGGGAACCCACATAGTCAGAGGGCCAACTTAAGTTATATGGGGATTTTTGACTGCACAGATGGTCGGCACCCCTAACCCCCATGTTGTTTAAAGGTCAACTGTGTTCTAAAAGTCTCCTGAATTCACCTTTTCTTTTCCCTCTCAGAGCTCCTTAGTTCAGACCCTCCTCACATCTCGCCTGTACTGTAATAGTAGGTTATAATCATGAACAGCTATTTTTCTGACCTCAGAGCAGAGCCGCTTCTCTTCTTCTAAGATATTCTCCTTCCAAATCTCTGGTCATGTGTCTTTAAAGAGAACTGACATTGACTTGAGATCTCGTTATCATGGTCACTGTTGATTGGACCAGAGATGGACACCTGACCCAAGTTTGGCCAATGAGAGCTCTTCTCTGGGATATTTGCTCTTGAGACAGAGGCTGTGAATGTCATTCCCTGGTAGCAGTGATAGTGTTGTTATCTGAGGCCTTGGACCTGAGAGCAGCCATGTCTTAGCTTGAGAGACTGAAGCCAACACACAGAAAGAATCAGAGTTGGCTGTGGAGCAAGGGACACAGTGATCCAGATCGAGGTTCTAGGTGTTCCGGAAACCCAGCCATGTATCTGACCTTCCCGTGGTCAGTAAGTTAATACATTACATTCTTAGCCAATTAAGTTGAATTTCCACTTATTGCAACAAGAAAGAACCTGATAAGTATATTTCTTAATTAGTCTGCCTGCCTCCAGGCCTGCTAATGTCCAATCCATCCTCCAAATGGCTTCCAGATGGATCTTTCTAAATTGCCAATCTAGACACACCATTTTCCTGACCAGAACTCCTCAATGACTCCTAACCATTGAAGAAAAAGTCCAAATTCTTTAGCATGGCATTCCTGTAGACTCTGACATCTGAACCAACATTTCCAACCTTGTCTCCAACTTTTCCATTTCTTCAGTATACACAAGCCCACTCCCTGGTGCCGGAACCGTGTGTGCATGTTCACAGATCTAGGCCTTGCTCAGACTTTTCCGTCTGTCTGACGTGCCGTTTCCTACTGAATTAATTCATACTTGTCCTTCCGGTCCCATCTCTGATGATAATGATGATAATGACTTTCCCAATACTCAAACCAAAATCAGTTTCCTTAGTTTTAATTTCAAAGCATTTTATGCATCCGCCATTCAGCAAATACATGTTGAGCAATTCCTATGTGCCAGGCACTGTGCCAAGAGCTGGGAACTCAGACAACACACTTTTTGTTCTCATGGAACTTAGAGTCTAGGTGAGGGGTGGGTGTGAGGCAGGTAAGGAGGATAGATATATCAGACAGAGGGCTTTGGGCTACAGGTAACAGAATAATTTATTCAAAGTGGTACAAGCACTAAGTGCTCTGTTGTAGTACATAAGAAGTTGAGAGGCAGACAGAATTGAGAATTGGTGAATTCAGTGGTTGAGTGATGTCTTGGTCTGGAGACATAAGGTAGATTAAAGGACCTGCCTTCTATAACTGCTCTATGGATAAATAAATTGCGGTTTATAAATACAATGAAATATTATTGAGCCATTAAAAGGAATGAAGTACTAATCCAGGTTACATTGGGGACAAATCTTGAAAATGTGATGCTAAGTGAAAAAAGTCAGACACAGAAAGTCACACATTGTGTGACTATATTTATATGAAATATCCACAATAGGTAACTCTGTAGAGACAGATGCAGACTGATGGTTGCCAGGGGCTCAGAGAAGGGGAGACAAGGCAATGACTGCTTGGTAGCTATGGGATTTCCTTTTGGGGTGATGGAAATGTTTTGGACTGAGATAGAGACAGCGGTTGTACAACATAAATGCACTAAGTGCCACTGAATTTCGCTTTAAAATAGTTAACTTTATGTATGTCTCACTTCAATAAAGAAAATGGATCTACAAGTTTGTTCATTGAGACATGGTTTGAAATAGCAAAACATTGGACACAATCTAATATTCGCCGATGTTAAATAACTCAGTCTATCCACTCTGTGGTATATCACTTAACCATTAAAGAGAATAAGCTTGAGGTATATATACAAATTTGAAAGATCTCTGAGACATACTGTGAAAAAAAAAGTCACAGAACAACGTTATAGTGATTGTATTTATCAATTATAAAATGTATTACTTTATATGTACATGTGTATTAGTTTATAATTGCATTAAAAAGGCCTGGAAACTCAACTAAGTGTTGAGAATTGTTACTTCAGGGGAGGAGTGAGAAGTGAAAAAGGCTTTGTACTTATTACTTTGTATATTGAAGTATTCTTGAAACTTTTATGAGACTCTACCTGGGAAATACAACTTAAAGCAAAAATGAGGTATCACTTTATATGCATCAGATTTGCCAAACTGGAAGAAAGTGCGAGACCTGTTGCTGGCGGGCATGTGGAGGAAGGCTGTTCTCCTTCACTGCTGGTGGGAATGAGAAGAACTAGAGCCTCTTTGGAAAGTAGTCTGGTGGTATCTATTAAGTTAAAAATACATATCCATTTTGACTCAGTAATCTCAATTTTTAAAAAAAAACAACTCTATTGAGATGTAATTCACATAGCATACAGTTCACCATTTCAACTATCCAATAGTTTTTAGTATATTCACAGTCGTGCAACCTTCCCCACAATCAATTTTAGAATATTGTCAGCACTCCAAACAGACACTCTCCCACACCTCACACAC